>NC_137664.1:528948-558948 GCF_963422515.1 Blennius ocellaris | reverse complement strand
TCCTGGGGAAATCGTTGAGAGGTAGGTCTTCCCCGCCAGAGCGAGCGAACGAACTGGTAGGAGACAAGAGACTGTTAGGAGACTGTTAGGAGATAGGAGACTGTTAGGAGATTGTTAGGAGACAAGAGACTGTTAGGAGACTGTTAGGAGATAGGAGACTGTTAGGAGACTGTTAGGAGACAAGAGACTGTTAGGAGACTGTTAGGAGATAGGAGACTGTTAGGAGACTGTTAGGAGAGAGGAGACTGTTAGGAGACTGTTAGGAGATAGGAGACTGTTAGGAGACAGGAGACTGTTAGGAGACAAGACACTGTTAGGAGACTGTTAGGAGACAAGAGACTGTTATGAGACTGTTAGGAGACAGGAGACTGTTAGGAGACTGTTAGGAGACAAGAGACTGTTAGGAGACAGGAGACTGTTAGGAGACAAGAGACTGTTAGGAGACTGTTAGGAGACTTTTAGGAGACAAGAGACTGCTAGGAGACTGTTAGGAGACAAGAGACTGTTACGAGACTGTTAGTAGACAAGAGACTGTTAGGAGACTGTTAGGAGAGAGGAGACTGTTAGGAGACAAGAGACTGTTAGGAGACAAGAGACTGTTAGGAGACTGTTAGGAGACAAGAGACTGTTAGGAGACAGGAGACTGTTAGGAGACATGAGACTATTAGAAGACTGTTAGGAGACTGTTTGGAGACAGGAGACTGTTAGAAGACTGTTAGGAGACTGTTAGGAGACAGGTGACTGTTAGGAGACAAGAGACTGTTAGGAGACAGGAAATCGTTGAGAGGTAGGTCTTCCCCGCGAGAGCGAGCTAGCTAGCTCTCCCGGTCCCGGTGCCGCAGTTCCCCTGACGGGTTCTTCTTCCGTCCCCCTCGTAGACCTGGTGAAGGACTCGTCCTACCGCGCCAGCTCCTGCTCCCTCAGCAGCTCGGAGAACCCCTACGCGACCATCAAGGACCCGCCGCTGTTGACGGCCAAGCACACCGAGTGTGGCTACGTGGAGATGAAGTCTCCCGCCAGACGCGACCCGCCGTACGCCGAGATCAGCGGCGGCCCGGCCGACAGGCGGAACGTCTACGACGTCGGTGAGCGGCTCGGTTCCCGCGCCGGTTCCTTCTCGTTCGCCGACAGAACCGAACCGCATGGTTCAGTTTGATCTGGACCGACAGATTCTTGGTATTGAACTCTGTTTAAATACCAGCGAAGACGAACACCAAACACTTTGAGTGAGCAAAGGTCAGAGGTCAAGTTCAGTCGGTGGTTCGGTCAGAATTTCTTACCGTCGTCAACGAAACCGTCCGTTTTCTCTGGTTTGATTTCACGTGAAACTGCAGTGGAACGACTAAAGTAAACAACCGTTTGACAAGTTCTACTTTAGTTCATTGTGTTTTTGCAACGTGTGACTGTTCTTGACTCTGGTCTGGTTTCAGAGCCCACCACCGCCGGCTCCTTCCAGACCACCGCCGGCTCCTTCCAGACCGCCGCCGCCGCCGGCCATGGCGGCTTCGTGGCGTTTGGACAGGATCCATACGATTTACCCAAAAACAGCCACATCACCTGTCACTATGACCTGCTGCCGTCCAGAGAGAGTCCCACCGCCGAGCTCCAGGGCCTGGACCTGGAATGATGGCCGACCAGGCTGGACCTGCAGTACCAGGCTGGACCTGCAGTACCAGGTTGGACCTGCAGTACCAGGTTGGACCTGCAGCACCAGACCAAACCTGCAGCACTAGACCCGACCTGCAGTACCAGGTTGGACCTGCAGCACCAGGCTGGACCTGCAGTGCCAGGCTGGACCTGCAGTACCAGGTCGGACCTGCAGCACCAGGCTGGACCTGCAGTACCAGGTTGGACCTGCAGCACCAGGCTGGACCTGCAGCACCAGGCTGGACCTGCAGTACCAGGTCGGACCTGCAGCACCAGGCTGGACCTGCAGCACCAGACCCGACCTGCAGCACCAGGCCGGACCTGCAGCACCAGGCCGGACCTGCAGCACCAGGTTGGACCTGCAGCACCAGACCCAACCTGCAGCACCAGACCCAACCTGCAGTACCAGGTTGGACCTGCAGCACCAGATTGGACCTGCAGTACCAGGCCCAACCTGCAGCACCAGACCCAACCTGCAGTACCAGGTTGGACCTGCAGCACCAGGTTGGACCTGCAGTACCAGGCCCAACCTGCAGCACCAGACCCAACCTGCAGTACCAGGTTGGACCTGCAGCACCAGATTGGACCTGCAGTACCAGGCCGGACCTGCAGTACCAGGTCGGACCTGCAGCACCAGACCCAACCTGCAGTACCAGATTGGACCTGCAGCACCAGGCCCAACCTGCAGTACCAGGTTGGACCTGCAGCACCAGGCCCAACCTGCAGCGCCAGGCCCAACCTGCAGTACCAGGTTGGACCTGCAGCACCAGGCTGGACCTGCAGTACCAGGTTGGACCTGCAGTACCAGGTTGGACCTGCAGTACCAGGCTCACTGACACCATCATGATGTTACCTGGTTTATATCTCGACTGTTTTGACGCTTTATCTCGACCTGAGTTTCTACGTTCGGGTCAGTTTGACCTTCCTTGTAGCTTCGCTGTCAAACCGCCGTGAGTCCAGAGGTCAGTCCAGAGGTCAGTCCAGAGGTCAGTCCAGAGGTCAGTCCAGAGGAACAGGAAGTGACATCACAGAGCCTCGAACCCCCAGGTTTCATTTCCTCCATGAAGGACTGTGACTCCTCCTCCAAACCCCAAACTCTTCAACACGGCAGGTTCTCTGATTCTCTGGAGCACCGACACTCACACACATTCACACATTCACACCTTCACACACACACACACACACACACACACACACACACACACACACACACACACACACACACACACACACACACACACACACACACACACACACACACACACACACACACACACACATTCACACCTTCACACACACACACTCACATTCACACCTTCTCACACACACACACACACACACACACCTTCACACATTCACACCTTCACACACACACACTCACACCTTCACACACACCTTCACACACACATTCACACTTCACACATTCCCACCTTCACACCCACACACACACACACACACACACACACACACACACCTTCACACACACACACACACACATTCACACCTTCACACACACACACTCACATTCACACCTTCACACACACACACACACACACACACACACACACACACACACACACACACACACACACACACACCTTCACACACACATTCACACTCACACTTCACACATTCTCACCTTCACACCTTCACACACACACTCACACACTCACACACTCACACATTCACACCTTCACACGTTCACACATTCACACTCACACCTTCACACTCACACATTCACACTCACACCTTCACACGTTCACACATTCACACTCACACCATCACACACTCTCACTCACACACACACACACACACACACACACACACACACACCTTCACACATTCCCACCTTCACACACACACATTCCCACACTCACACACACACACACACACTCACCCATTCCCACACTCTCACTCTGGCTGTGTTCAATTGTCACTTCTGGAAACAGGAAGTGAGCACAAAGCCCCGCCCACTTCCAGGACTCACACGGTTTCACCAGCACCAATCAGAGCTCTATTTTTCTAACGGCATAAGAACGTATTTTCTTTCATCCTTCAGCGGTTTTATAAAAGAACAAAGTGTTTTTTGTGAGGAGCGAGACGGGAGGTTCCGCTGGAATCACTTCGCCAAAGAGTCTCACGTCCACAACCTCAGCCTCCGTCCACTGCAGGGGACACGGGGACACGGGGACACGGGGACAAGGAAAACCTTCCGTCCTCTTGTATTCCCGTTATTCACCAAGAAGCGGGATTGGAGCTCCAACGATTCCATGAGCTCACTCACTATAAATAGCGTGTAAATACAGTAGCGGCAGCAACTTTATTTTCTCCGGGACGTTTTTGTATTTAATCGTCCGTTTGGTTTTGTTGTTTCATGTTCAAAGTGACGACGAAAAGATGTCAAGAATTGTTGATGTTTGTCCGACGACGTGCTGAAATGAGGTCGAAAAGCTTTTTGTTTTTTTCTTGTTCTGGTTTGTCCGATGTTGTAAATAAACGCGTGGAGCTACGAGGAGAGAGTTGCTGGTCTGAGTTCACACTAAAATCTCCTTCAAGGTTTTGGGCGTCAATTCGCCCGCTGATGAATGAATGAATTGTTAATAAAGCTTTACGTTTTTACGACAACAGAACCAACAACATGACTCGGCACAACCATGGGGGAGGGGGAAAAAACCCCCAAAATGCTTTTAGATATAAAAACAAAACAAAGTAAAGACAATAAATGTTCAAATAAATATATACAGATTTTAATATAGAGAAGCAACACGTCACATAATGCTCAACGGGTACGGCGGTCGTCATACTGTACGTACGTGTTCCCCTCCAACACGTTTTAAACCCTGATGAAGTCCTGACATGTCGGTTTGTTTCAATAAAACATTGTCTCGCCTCGTAATCTCTTTTAATCAAACATTTTTTATTTGCTCAATGTAGCTGCCGCTTTTCTTTGCTGCTCAACTTTAGCGTGTCTCTCGGCGCTTTGCATCGTGGTTGGAGCTTTCTGTTTGCAGCGTAGCGCCGTGCCGCGGCGTGGCCGCCCGGCTCCGGAACATGCGGGGGGGGGGGGGGGTGCCGAGCTCCGAGCTTCTTTGCATTGCGTCCGCGGTGCGTCCCCCCGCGATGCAGCGGCACGGACCGCGCTCCGTGTGCTTCCTCGGCCGGCGCGCTACGGCGCTTCCACGGCCCGGCGCGGCGCGGCGCGGCGCTCCATGGGTCTGTTGTTTCTGTTCGAAAGCAAGGCAGAGGTGGTCGGCGTTCTGTTCAACCGCGGTCCGTGCCGCTGCATCGCGGGGACGCACCGCGGTGTTCCGGCGCGGAGCTGCTGGAGCGCGATCAGCGCCGGAGTGGAGCGGCTGCTCCGGCGTTCGAGCAGAAAACTCCAGGCTCCCGTGTCTGTGCCGCAGCCGGCCGGGGCGCTCCGGTGCGGGGCGAGTCGCCGGAGCGTTCGCTCTCTCGGGACCAACACGGAAGTTGCGGCTGCAAAAAATAACAGTTAACTAAACAACAAGTGCAAAGTGGAGGATGTAAACAACAACAACAACAGAGGATTCATAAGATCCAGATCTGCAGCCAGGCTGAGACGACTGTTGTAGCGTCACATGTCTGCGGAGCTCTTAAGCCCCGCCCACTTTTTTTAGCTCGTCTCTGCGGTGGAAACGGGTACCGGAGCCGGTTTCGCTTTGCCGTACCGCTCCGTACCGCTCCGTACCGCTTTATACCGCTCCGTACCGCTCCGTACCGCTCCGTACCGCTCCGTACCGCTCCGTACCGCTCCGTACCGCTCCGTACCGTTCCGTACCGCTCCGTACCGCTCCGTTCCGCTCCGTTCCGCTCCGTACCATTCCGTACCGCTCCGTACCGTCCCCGCACTTTTGTACGGGTGTTTATCAGTGGTCCATCCTCAACACCTGGCTTCAGTCCACCTGCAGAGTCCATGACTTTGTCTTTATCCACAATCTGAATCTGCTTTGGAATCGTCCGTCTCTCTTTGAGAGACATGGCGTCCACCGGGACCGGCGAGGCAGTCGGATGCTAGCGGCTAGCATTCAGACTCTGTTGCACCGTTGAGGTCAAAACGAGGTAAAGCGCTTTCTGAGCCCTGGTTTAATGAAGACACTCCATCTCTCCGCCGTGCCTGTCCACTGAGTCCAGCTTGTCCTCCACTGAGTCCAGCTTGTCCTCCACTGAATCCAGCTTGTCCTCCACTGAATCCAGCTTGTCCTCCACTGAATCCAGCTTGTCCTCCACTGAATCCAGCTGTCCTCCACTGAGTCCAGCTGTCTTCCACTGAGTCCAGCTTGTCCTTCACTGAATCCAGCTTGTCCTCCACTGAATCCAGCTGTCCTCCACTGAGTCCAGCTGTCTTCCACTGAATCCAGCTTGTCCTTCACTGAATCCAGCTGTCCTTCACTGAATCCAGCTGTCCTTCACTGAATCCAGCTGTCCTCCACTGAATCCAGCTTGTCCTTCACTGAATCCAGCTGTCCTTCACTGAATCCAGCTGTTGCTCCGGTGAGTCCAGCTCTCTACGCTGGTTCAGTGGTTCGTTCAATCTCAACTTGTCACGGCTGGGGGCCGGTGCGTGGAGCTAGAACCCAGAAGCAGACCTCAAAGCAGAGAATTGTTTGCAAACGTCAAAGTTTTATTGTGCAGGGAGGGAAAGGGGACCCGGGGGAACTTCTTGGAACCATGACGGGACCCGGGGGGACTTCTAGGAACCGGGACGGGACCCGGGGGGACTTCTTGGAACCGGGACGGGACCCAGGGAAATCTCTTGGAACCGGGACGGGACCCGGGGGGACTTCTTGGAACCGGGACGGGACCCAGGGAAATCTCTTGGAACCGGGACGGGACCCGGGGGGACTTCTTGGAACCGGGACGGGACCCGGGGAAATCTCTTGGAACCGGGACGGGACCCGGGGGGAACTTCTTGGAACCGGGACGGGACCCGGGGGGACTTCTAGGAACCGGGACGGGACCCGGGGGGACTTCTTGGAACCGGGACGGGACCCGGGGGGACTTCTTGGAACCGGGACGGGACCCGGGGGGGACTTCTTGGAACCATGACGGGACCCGGGGGGACTTCTTGGAACCGGGACGGGACCCGGGGGGACTTCTTGGAACCATGACGGGACCCGGGGGGACTTCTAGGAACCATGACAGGACCCGGGGGGGACTTCTTGGAACTGGGACGGGACCTGGGGGGACTTCTAGGAACCGGGACGGGACCTGGGGGGACTTCTGGATCTCTGGCGTCGGAACAGGAACGGGAACGGGAACCACCCCGGGGAGGACACTCACTCCCCGGGGAGGACAACACCGACTCACCTGCGGCAGCAGCCAACAGGAGACCAACCACACGGACTGAAGACCAAGACAATCCTCTGGCCCCGGACCCTCCTCACTGCAGGGCTTAAGAATGCAAGGCAATCACTCAGCTGATTGCCTTGCATTCTGTCAGAGAGGATCCGGTGCTGGAGCGAGGTGTGTGACTCCTAACACAACTGGTCCTACAATTTGTCCTCATGACCAGTCCCTCTGAAGAGAGGACACCTGCCTTCAGGAGACACTTGCCCTTGGATTTTCGGGCGTCCGTACATCAGTCAGGTTTGACTGTGCTGTACTTTTCTGAGAGAGGAGGGTCTGAAGCACCGTTCGCCAAATGGAAGACGGTTTCAACAACCTGCTCCACGAGGAAGTTGGTTTTGTTTTTCAACCGGAGTTGTGGGGAAACCAGAGCACCTGGAGAAAACCCACTTCAAGGACTTGTAGTGGCTTCATGGTTTCTGAAGAGTCTGATCTGGACGTCTTTTCCACGGCAGGCAGTAGGAATGACGGGTCCCACAAGCCGCCTCCTCCTCTTTTGGTGACTTCTTACTTCCCTGGAATGACAGTCAGGTCTCTGTGTCTGCCCCCGTGTCTGTCCCCGTGTGTCCCACCTCATGTTTCCTGTTAACCAATGGCCTTGTCCCTCTGTGCTCCTGTCGTTGTGACTCTACCTGTGTCTCCCTTTCCCTGTGGATTTAAAGCTCCTCCCTCTGTCGTCCGTCTCAACTCGTCTTGTCATCTTGTCGCTTCTGTTTCTCCTGCGGTTCGCTTGTGTTCCCTGGACTGTTATTGGAATGAACCTGGTTTTTATGGAAACTCTGGAGTCTGCAGTTTGGTCCGTCTGCACACGTCTTGACAAAGACTCTCTTTTGTTGTTTTGGAATTCTTGGACCTCTGAAGCCTTCTTGGCCTCTTCCACTGTCTCTCTGGCCTCCTTCTCTCTGGTTCATTGTTCAGAATCTGAAGAGCCGCCTCCAGAAGCCTTTTTTCTTCTTGGCCTGGATGTGCTCCTCCAGCCTGATCTTCTCAGCCATGAGGTTGTCCCTCTCAGCCAACAGGATCTCGTACGCATTGCTGAGGGTGTGGTTCTTCAATCGGAGGTTGTCGTTCCGGTCCATCAGTTTCCTCCTTTCATCCAGCAGATGTTCATTCGCACATTGGAGCATCGTCTTCTTAGTCTCAAGCATTTTGGTCTGCTCACGGAGGATGTCCTTCTCATGCAAAAGATGGTTGTTGGCAGCATCGAACTGCGCCTTCTCAGCCAAAAGGGTGTTACTTTCAGTGATGAGTTTTTCCCTCTCAGCCGGAAATTGATTGATAAGAGTACGGTTGTTGTCCAACGTCGCCAGCAGAACATCTCTCTCTCTCAGAGCTTTCTGCCTCTCTTCATTGCTCTCCTTTTTTTTCTTATCGTCCTTGCTTCTTCTGTCCTCCAGCTCTGTAATCCGGTCCTTGTGCATCGCAGTGAGGGACACAATTTGCTCCAGGAGTATAGCATTAGCTTGTTGACTGGCAACGAGCTCCGCCTTCAGGTGGATCACTTCTTCTTTGAAGTCCCTTGTTGTATGAGGTGACTGGTTGTCTGTGGAGGCCTTGGCCCTCTGGCTTCTTTTCTCCACCAGTCCAGGAGTCTTCTGGAGACCCTTCTGACTGGACATTTCTCTCATCAGCTCCTCTCCTAATTGAACTATTTCCTTTAAGCTGATGTTTTCACCGTTGAATTTGTTCTGAACTGAATTCTGCATGGGTTTAACGTTATCCATTTTCATCACCATCTTAAGAGCAATGTTAGGCTTTGGATCTGGTCTAAAATCGTGGTCTCTGGAAGTGTACCTTTGAGCAATTTCTCAAACCTCTTTTGAATGGCACTATCAACGGGGTGTATAGTGTGCCAGCAGGTGCTTTCTATGCAGACATTCCATGCTTTCATCATGCTTTCATCTGGATGATATCACACTTTCATATTAAGATCAAAGCAATGATGTCATACTGTGACAGCCAGCCTGGCCACGCCCCCCCCCTTTCATCTTGACTGGTGCGCTGAGTAAAGCTAATGTGCTAGCCAGTTAGCATGGTAAGGCAAACTAGCATCACTAGCTAGCGCTGATGAGATGCTAGCAGGAGGATGAACTGGCCATGCTAGTTGTAGCAGCAGGAGGTAGACACACAACATTTCCTCTGGAGCCTTTTAGTTTGTATTACTATTAAACTCACCTGAATCAAAACAAGAGAAAAATAACTTCAGATGAAAATAATCCAGTTGAAGTTTGGAACCATCGCTCCAGTAAATACGAGGCAGAGTCACTGCAAATCTAGTTTTTGTTCTTCTTTCGTTCCTCTCAGCGTGGATGAGCAGCTGAACGAAGAACCATCAGGAAGTGGTACCCTGCCCCTTTATCTCAATTAATCATTTTACATTTAATATTAAAAGGACCACCAGGAAGTAGTACCCTGCCCCTTTATCTCAATTAATCACAGACACAAAACACTGCAGTGACAACCTCAGTACAAAGATGATGAAAAAGAACAACTGACTCAATCAAGTCGTCTTCGTGGAAAAGGGGGAAGTGCAACTTTTCGACAATGCGCCGAGTCTGTTGGAAATGGGCCAAACAATCCGTTTCTGAAACTACACCGTACCCTACAATTCGCTTGTAGTATCTGGCAATGTTTTTGTTTATGTTTTTTGATGATGTCACTTGTGGGTGGTCACGTGGGCGTTGCCGGTGTGGGTTGATTGGAAGGGTTTATATTCACCTGTGTGGCCGAGGTAGAGCAGCGAGGGGGGGGGGGGGGGGGGGTGGGGGGGGGGGGCGGTGAAGTGGAGTTGCATCATTTAGCACATCCGGCTCCAGAACCACTGCAACCGATCAATCTAATGCAACGATAACCTGCAAAAAGAACAAGAAAAGGAAACCAAACTCAGTGTTGATGCTGACTCGTTGGAACCATTGAAACAACCAAGGTTCCCGATCAGCGGTACCGACAGGAAGCCTAAAGTGGAATCAACAACCCTCGCTGTCCGTTCTCGGCTGTCCACTTCAAGCCGCCACTCAACTGAGCCCAGACTTCAATCCAATGCTCAGAATGGACAGAGGTCACATGGAATCACGGGGGACATGGACTGTGGTTCAGGCAATGGGGATCAAAGCAACATTTTTAGCAACGCCACAAATCCAACAACCGCAACGAGCATCTTTGCCAAAACGA
Organism: Blennius ocellaris; assembly: GCF_963422515.1. Classification (NCBI taxonomy): domain Eukaryota; kingdom Metazoa; phylum Chordata; class Actinopteri; order Blenniiformes; family Blenniidae; genus Blennius; species Blennius ocellaris. Next base: position 548,763 of record NC_137664.1, on the reverse strand, counting down.
GGTTTTTGATGGTGACCCATCGCAGAACCGCACAATCGAGAGCTTTTGAAAAGGCTGTGGAGAGCAAGTCTGATCGTTACAGTGACTGCCTGCACTTCCTCCAACCGTTCACTAGAGGGCACCCAAAGGACTTGGTGAGAACATATGGCCCCAGAGAGGGGTCAGCTAGGTATGGCGTCAGCTCCAATAGGCGGTTCTGATCTTGTTCTAGATTCAGTTCTCGGGTCTCACGTCCAGAATCCCGGCTGGAAGACCAAGAAATGATGGATCCTTCAATATGTCCAATGTGGTTTAGAGAAACATGTCCTGTCCCTCTTCACAGGATTTTAGTCTCCACATTGGCCAAGCCCCCCCTCCTGGCCCCCCGCCCCCCCCCCCCCCCCCCCACTTCACCATGTCCCACTTCCTCAGTATGTCCTTGTCTCATCGCCATGTCCTCCCTCTTCAGATTTGACTGAAGAGACTGCAGATTCTGCTTTTCTGGTTCATTTCCTTTGAAGTTGTAGGTTTTCTGTGGTGGAGCGGTGGTGTTCCGTGGACAGGTGGTGTTCTGTGGTGGAGCGGTGGTGTTCTGTGGTGTGTGTCCTCCACCACTACGTCACCTTGTCCTTCAACAACCTTTATTTTCACTTCAGATATAAACTGCGAAGTAGCCGAAGCACAGAATTCACCCCGACTGCAAACGACAACAAACACAGTTGAAGTTCTAGATTTATTAGAGAATTATTTCACACAAAGTTCACAACATGAAACGTTTCACACAAAAATCAGTGCAAGTCGACGTTCCGCTGGTGCAAAACGTTACCCTGAGAGTCACACGGGAGCTGGTGCTGCCTGATTAGCATGGCTAGCATCGTGTTTGCAGCATCCGGCGTGTACGCCTGACGACGCTGACGCTAGGTTAGCGTGGTTAGCGTGGGATTTGCAGCGTCCGGCGTGTACGCCGGACGACGCTGACGCTAGGTTAGCGTGGTTAGCGTGGGGTCGGCAGCGTGGTTTCCCGTCTCCTCCTCCTCCGACTAAAACGACCTTCGGTGAGTCAACTGGAATCTGGTGGACCGTGAAAACTCCTCGCCCTCGTGAGGTTTGGGTCCGAGGGTCGGAGACAACCTGAGCTACGGGTCGATTGCTAACGGACACTGCAGCGGCGGGAAATGACGCGGGACGCTAAACAGTCATGCAGCGGCGGCTGGCGGTATAGAGTTCTGAGGTGGGCTCTTCAGCGTTCTCCAGTTTCAGTCTTTATTCTGACTGTGAACATAAATACAGTGTTTATGAACCATGTCACAACAATCGTTCCTGTTTTACACCGAGAGAGCCCCCTAGTGGTGGAAACTATTGTACTGGTAAACACCCAGTGGACACAGAGCCCCCTAGTGGTGGACGCTTTTATTAAAACACTAAATAAACACAACTAGAAGCTTCACTCGTCTCTTTCAGAAAGTTCATGTGTTTTGGGGTCGCTCCACTGGAAACGGCAGTTTTAATAAACACGTTTTAATAAACATGAACAAACCTGGACACGTTTCTGTTTGTGTGAATTAAAAAAAATAACGGTTGAGCCTTGAAGCCTTTCAGCCACATTTCTCCTTTCAAGACGGCGAATCAGAAAAGAGAGCGGTTGCTTTGATCTCCCTCTACTGGCCAGCCGCCGCCGCAGTGGTGAGACAATGAATGAAAGAGAAACGCCGAGTTGGCAGAAACTCAGCGCGGGACGAAAACGTCTGGAATTAAGGCACTTCGTGTAACGGAGGTGATTCATCCTTTCACCCTTTAACAATCTCAACATTTAAAGATTCACTCCTTCACATCTTCTCCATCACGCCACACGTCCGGGTTAAAAACCCTCAGTGTGTAAATGTTCACTTCAAATATTCACGTGTTCATCGAGTCACTGTGATTCTTCAACCTGAGACTCGCCGAGTCGGCACTCTGTTCATCCAGCCATCGATGAATGAATGAATGAACTTTGTTGTTTAAATGTTCAGATTATTCAAATCAAACTGTTCTCAATCCATCAACCAATACTGGTCCCAGACCTGGTCCCAGACCTGGTGTGCAGGTCTGAGACCAGGTCTGGTCCTGATGGGTCTACAGCTTCCGTAGTCCGGATGCGATGTCCTGGTAGACCGCCTCGGAAAGCGGGACGTAGCTCTGCTGCTGCTGGTCCAGCACGTAGACCGGATCGCAGACCCTGGACGGGTTGAAGCCGCTTTGGACCAGATGGAACTTCTGCTGCTTGAAGGTGCTCGTCATCTCCAGGGTCTCCTGGGGAACCAGAACCAGGAGGAACCAGAACCGAGAGACTGAGTGAGACCAGAGGCCTGGACCACGACGCTGGAGTTTTTCTTATGCAGGCAACTTCAGGATTAACTCTGGTCTTCATTCTGGCAGTCAGTGAGCTGAGTCAGTGAGTTGAGTACTGAGTCAATGAGTTGAGTCAGTGAGTCAGTGTGTTGAGTCAGTGAATTGAGTACTGAGTCAGTGAGTTGAGTTAGTGAGTTGAGTCAGTGAATTGAGTTAGTGAGTTGAGTCAGTGAATTGAGTACTGAGTCAGTGAGTTGAGTACTGAGTCAGTGAGTTGAGTTAGTGAGTTGAGTCAGTGAATTGAGTACCAAGTCAGTGAGTTGAGGACTGAGTCACTGAGTCGAGTACTGAGTCAGTGAGTTGAGTCAGTGAGTTGAGTACTGAGTCGAGTACTGAGTCAGTGAGTTGAGTCAGTGAGTTGAGGACTGAGTCGAGTACTGAGTCGAGTACTGAGTCAGTGAGTTGAGTACTGAGTCCGTGAGTTGAGGACTGAGTCAGTGAGTTGAGTACTGAGTCAGTGAGTTGAGTACTGAGTCAGTGAGTTGAGTCAGTGAGTTGAGGACTGAGTCGAGTACTGAGTCAGTGAGTTGAGTCAGTGAGTTGAGGACTGAGTCGAGTACTGAGTCAGTGAGTTGAGTACTGAGTCCGTGAGTTGAGGACTGAGTCGAGTACTGAGTCAGTGAGTTGAGTCAGTGAGTTGAGTCAGTGAGTTGAGGACTGAGTCGAGTACTGAGTCAGTGAGTTGAGTCAGTGAGTTGAGTCAGTGAGTTGAGTCAGTGAGTTGAGGACTGAGTCGAGTACTGAGTCAGTGAGTTGAGTCAGTGACTCGTTACCTGCAGCCTGATGAAGAGCGGGCGAGCGTACGCTGGCAGGTCTCTCACTGCATGCTGGAACAGCTTCTCACCATCAAACTCCATCCCCGGTCGCACGATCACGGCCGCCATCCCGGCTCGGCCCTCGTGTCCTGAACGCAGGTCAGAGGTCAGAGGTCAGAGGTCAGAGGACGACCAGCCTGCAGTGTCGGAGGCATTTCAGCTTTTCATGGAAAATATTAGCTGCTTTTGAATTAGATTTGGCAGCCTGTTAGCCGCGTCTGTGAAAAGTTGGTACAGGGTCACTAGCGTACCCTCGTACAGGAAGTTGCTCTAACGTACCCTCGTACCCTCGGACAGGAAGCTGTTCTAACATACCCTCGGACAGGAAGCTGCTCTAACGTACCCTCATACCGTCGGACAGGAAGCTGCTCTAACGTACCCTCATACCCTCGGACAGGAAGCTGCGCTAACGTACCCTCATACCCTCGGACAGGAAGCTGCTCTAACGTACCCTTGTACCCTCGGACAGGAAGCTGCGCTAACGTACCCTCATACCCTCGGACAGGAAGCTGCTCTAACGTACCCTTGTACCCTCGGACAGGAAGCTGCGCTAACGTACCCTCATACCCTCGGACAGGAAGCTGCTCTAACGTACCCTCATACCGTCGGACAGGAAGCTGCTCTAACGTACCCTCGTACAAGAAACTTTCTGGAAGCCTGTGAAATAAAGCCTGAGAGTCTTTCTCTCAATCTTTCATAAACTCTGGTCATGTTCAGTGCTGGTTCAGCCGTGACGCTGCCACCTGCTGGTCACTCCGGCCTCCACAGGTCAGCGGGTTACGGCAGGTCGGACAGAACCGTCCTGCCGGTACCTGTAAAGAGAGTTTGGACCGCGGTACCTGGCACTTCCACTCCGTACACGTTGACTTCCTGGATGAAGTCCACCAGCCCCAAAGTCTCCGTCACCTCAGTGGTCGCCACGTTCTCACCTTTCCACCTGAAAGCAGAGTCGACGAGCTTCAGACGCCCTGAACCCTCCGGGGGGGGGGTGCCGGATTCTGGCTTCCAGCTGAGACTCAAGTCTCCCGCCCGGTACCTGTACGTGTCTCCCACTCGGTCCCTGAAGCAGATGAAGCCGTCGTGGTCTTCGGCCATCAGGTCTCCGGTATTGAAGTAGGCGTCGCCCTTCACCAACACGTTTCTCAGCAGCTTCCTCTCCGTCAGCGTCTTGCTGCCGGCGTAACCGAAGAACGGGCTGAAGAAACTGACCTTCGACAGCAGCAGACCCGTCTCACCTTCCAGACACGAGACGGCACAGGTCACACGATGAGAGAATCCACTTCCTGTTGGAGAATCTACTTCCTGTTGCGGAGCTTCGGTCTTACCTTTCTCCACCCGCTGGCAGAAACCATGCTGGTCTTTCACCGGCTCGTCTTTCACCATGTCATATTTCACCAGCTCGTACTTGAACAGGAGCTGCACAGAAGAAACCAGAATCAGAACCAGAACCAGAACCAGAACCAGAACCAGAACCAGAACAGGTGACTGATCCTGGAGGATCATTGAAGCTCCACTCGGAGTGAAGAGAAGTGGACGGATCAACATTCCAGAAGTTCAGCTTGAGTTCAGCTGAGGAGCGACGCTGGTCATGATCAACACACTGATTTATTCCACTTCCTGCTGGTCTCGTCTTCATTTGCTCAGTTCTACGTCTCCCGGGGGACGGAAAACAAAACTGGTATAGAAGATGTTACATGATGTATAAATGAACATTACAAATCAACATGTATAAATTAAGATGTTTAAATGAAGACGTATAAATGAAGATTTATAAATGAAGATGTATAAATGAAGATGTATAAATGAAGATGTATAAATGATGTATAAATGAAGATGTATAAATGAAGATGTATAAATGAAGATGTATAAATGATGTATAAATGATGTATAAATGATGTATAAATGAAGATGTATAAATGATGTATAAATGATGTATAAATGAAGATGTATAAATGAAGGTGTATAAATGAAGATGTATAAATGAAGATGTATAAATGAAGATGTATAAATGAAGATGTATAAATGATGTAGAAGTGAAGATGTATAAATGAAGATGTATAAATGAAGATGTATAAATGAAGATGTATAAATGAAGGTGTATAAATGATGTAGAAGTGAAGATGTATAAATGAAGATGTATAAATGAAGGTGTATAAATGATGTAGAAGTGAAGATGTATAAATGAAGATGTATAAATGAAGGTGTATAAATGATGTAGAAGTGAAGATGTATAAATGAAGATGTATAAATGAAGGTGTATAAATGATGTAGAAGTGAAGATGTATAAATGAAGATGTATAAATGAAGATGTATAAATGAAGGTGTATAAATGATGTAGAAGTGAAGATGTATAAATGAAGATGTATAAATGAAGATGTATAAATGAAGATGTATAAATGATGTAGAAGTGAAGATGTATAAATGAAGATGTATAAATGAAGATGTATAAATGAAGATGTATAAATGAAGGTGTATAAATGATGTAGAAGTGAAGATGTATAAATGAAGATGTATAAATGATGTAGAAGTGAAGATGTATAAATGAAGATGTATAAATGAAGATGTATAAATTAAGGTGTATAAATGATGTAGAAGTGAAGATGTATAAATGAAGATGTATAAATGAAGATGTATAAATGAAGATGTATAAATGAAGATGTATAAATGAAGATGTATAAATGATGTAGAAGTGAAGATGTATAAATGAAGATGTATAAATGAAGATGTATAAATGATGTATAAATGAAGATGTATAAATGATGTAGAAGTGAAGATGTATAAATGAAGATGTATAAATGATGTATAAATGAAGGTGTATAAATGAAGATGTATAAATGATGTATAAATGAAGGTGTATAAATGATGTAGAAGTGAAGATGTATAAATGAAGATGTATAAATGATGTATAAATGAAGATGTATAAATGATGTATAAATGAAGGTGTATAAATGAAGATGTATAAATGATGTATAAATGAAGGTGTATAAATGAAGATGTATAAATGATGTATAAATGAAGGTGTATAAATGATGTAGAAGTGAAGATGTATAAATGAAGATGTATAAATGATGTATAAATGAAGATGTATAAATGAAGATGTATAAATGAATGATGTATAAATGAAGATGTATAAATGATGTATAAATGAAGATGTATAAATGATGTATAAATGAAGGTGTATAAATGAAGATGTATAAATGATGTATAAATGAAGGTGTATAAATGATGTATAAATGAAGATGTATAAATGAAGATGTATAAATGATGTATAAATGAAGATGTATAAATGAAGATGTATAAATGAAGGTGTATAAATGATGTAGAAGTGAAGATGTATAAATGAAGATGTATAATTGATGTATAAATGAAGGTGTATAAATGATGTATAAATGAAGATGTATAAATGAAGATGTATAAATGATGTATAAATGAAGGTGTATAAATGATGTATAAATGAAGATGTATAAATGATGTATAAATGAAGATGTATAAATGAAGATGTATAAATGAAGATGTATAAATGATGTATAAATGAAGGTGTATAAATGATGTATAAATGAAGATGTATAAATGAAGATGTATAAATGATGTATAAATGAAGGTGTATAAATGATGTATAAATGAAGATGTATAAATGAAGGTGTATAAATGAAGGTGTATAAATGATGTATAAATGAAGATGTATAAATGAAGATGTATAAATGATGTATAAATGAAGGTGTATAAATGAAGATGTATAAATGAAGATGTATAAATGATGTATAAATGAAGGTGTATAAATGAAGATGTATAAATGATGTATAAATGAAGCGTCATGTGACACAGAAGCTTGAACTGAGTGACCTGAAAACTCGTCTCTCCCTGAGAGTTTAGTCAGGACGCTGGATTCCCAAGATTATATAGACGCATGGAGCAGGACTGACTAGAGCCTCCACACACCCCCACCCACCCCTCCCCCCCCCACCCATCCCCCACCCCCACTCCACCAGAGGTCACGGGGTCAGACCTGCTGGATTAAAGACTTTCCTGAACCCAGAGTCCTGTTATTTATATCTGTACATCCGTATGTTCTATAACTCTGTTTTCTAATCTTCTGCTGGAGGAGGAGGAGCAGCAGGAGGAGGAGGAGGAGCAGTAGGAGGACAATAAAGAGGAGCAGGACACTCTTCAGAATAGCTCAGTCACAGATTAGGATTAAATCCATGCAGTGTTTTGTAACTCAACAAGTAGTGAACCTGCCCCGGTTATGTATACTCAACAGGTATTAGTGGTTGAGACTAGAACAACGGTCAGGAGCCATTTCACCTCCACCCAGCCTCCACCCAGCCTCCACCTAGCTTGCTATGGGTTTTGTATTGCAGCAAATCTCCTCGTCAATGTGTCTCTGTTTTCCACCTCAGGAGGGCTTCAGATGCTTTGAGAATTACTTTGATCTCAGTCTGGGAAAATTCTAAGAAAAATCTTAAAAGTTAATGAATTCTAAGATTAAATTTTTTTTGAGTGACGTCACTGAGCTGCTTTTAGCCTCGAGACGCTTTGTGACTACGGAGATTAAGACTCGTCATTGCTTATTTCAATGTATTTCTTCCTGTACATCTTCCTTTCATGTCTCTGTGAAGCCCCCGTGTTTGAGTGGTGCTCTATAAATCAATCTGCTTTGCCTCCACCTCCACCTCCGCCTCCACCCGGCTGACCTCCGTTGACCTCCGTTGACCCCGTGGCCTTGCTAGCAGCCGGTTCCTCACCCGGTAGAAGAAGTTGGATCGGCCCACGGTGCCAATCTTGCCGACGTGGTTCAGGAAGCAGAGGTTTCCCTCGGTGGATCCGTAGACTTCACACATCTTGACGTTGCCGAAGCGGCGCAGGAACTCCCGCCACACGTCCTGCCGCAAGCCGTTCCCCACCCCCATCCTCACGCCGTGGACCTGGTCCAGCTCCGACTGCAGGGGGCGCAACACACACACAGGGTCAGGACCAGGACCAGGACCCGGGCCCACCAGTCTGTGAGACCAGGTTTTGCCGAACAGTAGAAACAGGGACCGAACCTGGACAGAGAAGTGACGTTGGGCTAAGCCCCGCCTCCCAAAACGCCAATCAACCAATAGCATTCGACCAGCGTCAACGATAAACGCAGCGGCAATACGACGAGTCAACAAACAATAAAACGACGAGTTTCACTTAATTCCAGTTCAAAACAAAACCTGGACGAACGTCTCGTGAGGACGGAGCCGAACACAAAGTCAACCAATGAGAAACAAGGACGCTTGTTCAAAGTAAAACAACGTTATCAACGAATATCAACCATGCAATGCTAGCAGCCATGAGCTAGCCACCTAGCTCACCTGACGAACACCGACGTTAGCCGCTAGTTGATCAATGTCGTTAGCTGAGCCAGTACGCTCGGTGGCTAAGTGCTAAGCTGTCACGCGACGGTTGCGTTGTGGTTTCTATGCTAACAGCAGACATCGCAAACGCTCAGTCAGCTCTTAGCAACAGTAACTAAGGGGGCGGGGCTTCGTCAGAGGTTGCGATTATCGGATCGTGAGATTTTTTTATTTACACTTATGTATGTGAACGTATTAGAATAGTGTGTGTGTACGTGTGTTGGTGTGTACTTGTGTTGGTGTACGTGTGTGTGTGTACGTGCGTGTGTGTGTACGAGTGTGTGTGTGTACGAGTGTTGGTGTACGTGTGTTGGTGTCTACGAGTGTTGGTGTGTACGAGTGTTGGTGTGTATGTGTGTTGGTGTACGTGTGTTAGTGTACGTGTGTTGGAGTGTACGTGTGTTGGTGTACGTGTGTTGGAGTGTACGTGTGTTGGTGTACGTGTGTTGGTGCGTACGTGTGTACGTGTGTTAGTGTACGTGTGTTGGTGTATACGTGTGTTAGTGTATACATGTGTTAGTGTATGTGTGTTGGTGTGTACGTGTGTTGGTGTATACGTGTGTTGGTGTATACGTGTGTTAGTGTATGTGTGTTGGTGTACGTGTGTTGGTGTACGTGTGTTGGTGTATATGTGTGTTGGTGTACGTGTGTTGGTGTACGTGTGTTGGTGTATACGTGTGTTGGTGTATACGTGTGTTGGTGTATACGTGTGTTGGTGTATGTGTGTTGGTGTATGTGTGTTGGTGTGCACGTGTGTTGGTCTGTATGTGTGTTGGTGTGTACGTGTGTTGGTGTATACGTGTGTTGGTGTATGTGTGTTGGTGTACGTGTGTTGGTGTGTACGTGTGTTGGTGTATGTGTGTTGGTGTGTACGTGTGTTGGTGTACGTGTGTTGGTGTACGTGTTGGTGTACGTGTGTTGGTCTGTACGTGTGTTGGAGTGTACGTGTGTGTGTGTATGTGTGTTGGTGTACGTGTGTTGGTGTACGTGTGTTGGTGTACGTGCAGGAGGAGCCTCCATCTTTAGTTTGTCCTCAGTGATGAGATCAGCTCGTCCTGCCGTCCCCCCGACCCAGCAGGGGGGACAAAGAGCGCTTTGAGGCCGCGGTCAAAGGAGGACTGGCGTGGGCCTCACACTGTGTGTGTGTGTGTGTGTGTGCGTGCGTGCGTGCGTGTGTGTGTGTACAAACAGACAAAGCCCAGCTTGTGTCTGACACGGAATCAACAGTTCAGACTAAACGAGTCCAACTGGACGACGACTGTGTGAATCAGAGTCCCTGTCCTCGCCCGCCAGACCGTCTTCCTCCACCCTTCATCTGGCCCTCGCGCACCGTCAACACCACCCTAAACGACGTGGTACGTACACGACCGGGCCGCTAGGTGGCGCCGCGACGGGAAAACACGGCGAAACAAGAGAGGAAGACGACGGAGCGTAAAACAAGTCCTTGTACTGGAGAGAACCAACCTTCAAGCAGGTCCTCCGTCACGTCGGTGTTCGGTGACGGAGAGGTCAGAGGTCGAGAGGCGGGGCTACGACGTCATCGCTTTCAGCTAATGTCGGGAACCCGTTGACACCCGAGCAACACACACATCCCCGGTAGAGACACACACACACCCTTGCTTCGCGGCGAGGAAGAAGGGAGGGTTACCTCGGGCTGGTTGCAGAGGTATCTGCAAAGTTCCCCGATGTACTGGAAGATGGTGACGCGGTGCTTCCTGCAGTCGCTCCAGAACTGAGAGGCGGAGAACTTCTTCTTCAGCACACAAGTCGCACCTGAAAGGCAGCAGCCGATGAGGCGTCACTTCCCGTCGCCACCCCAGGGGAGAACGGTCGTCCTTCAACCAAACTCCCGTCGAGTCCGACGCCCGAACAAACTTCACAGACGTTCCAATGCCCGAGTCCCTCGCACCAACCGTGCCGTCTGATCAGCTCACCTCGTCACCACACCGGAACGTTCTACATCTTTCAACCTTTAGTCGAGATGCAGACATCCAGAAGGTGGAGCTGGACTGAAGGCCTGGCCTCCGTCAGCAGGTTCACTCTCCTCCACCCGGAACGACGAGTTGTTCCACTGACAAACTCCGTGATTCAAAAACGGAGACTAAACACTCGTTCACTAAAACGCGGAGCAGGTGACGGAGAAGACACTTCTCCACCGCTTTTACTCCATCACCTCCACCATCACCTGGACCGGTCTGGTCAGTAGCAGACGGTCAGTAGTAGAGGGTCAGTAGTAGACGGTCAGTAGTAGACGGTCTTGTCCAGTAGTACCAGAGGGTCCGTAGCAGACGGTCAGTAGTAGATGGTCAGCAGGAGATGGTCAGTAGCAGACGGTTAGTAGTAGACGGTCAGTAGTAGATGGTCAGTAGGAGACGGTCAGTAGCAGACGGTTAGTAGTCGACGGTCAGTAGTAGACGGTCAGTAGTAGATGGTCAGTAGGAGATGGTCAGTAGGAGAGGGTCAGTAGTAGACGGTCTTGTCCAGTAGTACCAGAGGGTCCGTAGCAGACAGTCAGTAGTAGATGGTCAGCAGGAGATGGTCAGTAGCAGACGGTTAGTAGTAGACGGTCAGTAGTAGATGGTCAGTAGGAGATGGTCAGTAGCAGACGGTCAGTAGTCGACGGTCAGTAGTAGATGTTCTTGTCCAGTAGTACCAGAGGGTCAGTAGCAGACGGTTAATCACAGAGGGTCTTGTCCAGTAGTACCAGAGGGTCAGTAGCAGAGGGTCAGTAGTAGAGGGTCAGTAGCAGACGGTCAATCACAGAGGGTCTTGTCCAGTAGTACCAGAGGGTCAGTAGCAGACGGTCAGAAGTAGATGGTCTTGTCCACTAGTAGCAGAGGGTCAGTAGCAGAGGGTCAGTAGCAGATGGTCAGTAGCAGACGGTCAGTAGCAGAGGGTCAGTAGCAGACGGTCTGGTCTGTAGGCTGAACGTCAGACCTCACGAGTTGAGCAGGACGACTGACAGGACACTGACCTCCCAGGTTTGTTTGCAGACCTTGTTGGGACTCCGGTCAGTAACCGATCGGGACACAGGACAGACACGGGAACCAAACCAGCAGGGAACCCCAGCTGTCCCGTCCCGTCACCTTCACAGTCCGTCTGTCGCCATCAGTCAGTGATTGATCGTGAACAATAAAGCCCCTCATTGGTCGTCGGCCACTTCCTGCCGCGGGACTCATTAAGCTGCTTGATGGAGTGAAACTGAAGAGTTGAACTCGTTTACTGAGATGGTTCAGGACACACACACACACACACACACACACACACACACACACACACACACACACACACACACACACACACACACACACACACACACACACACACACACACACACACACACACACACACACGGAGCCCCTGCTCTGATTGGTTGGGAAGGTTCCAACTGAGAGTTCAGTTCAAAGGTAAAGATAAAAAGTAGAAAAAACAAACACAAGTTGTTCTTTTCATTCTGTAATTCTTATAAAGTTGAAGGTGAAGGTGAAGGCCGCCCCCCCCCCCCCCTCCTCCCCCCCTCCCCCCTCCCCTCCACCTCCCCCCCCCCCTCCCCCGTCCTGTTCAGACACTGAGACAAACAAAATCATGTGACTGAGTTTTTCAGTCAAAACGGTTTTTTCTCTTCAACAGTTTGTTTTCCTCTCGTTGGAAGAGTTCATGACTTTTCCTGGTTAAAGTTACGACGAGACCCTACCACTGGGACCCTACCACCCAGACCCTACCACCGGGACCCTACCACCGGGACCCTACCACCGGGACCCTACCACCCAGACCCTACCACCGGGACCCTACCACCGGGACCCTACCACCCAGACCCTACCACCCAGACCCTACCACTGGGACCCTACCACCCAGACCCTACCACCGGGACCCTACCACTGGGACCCTACCACCGGGACCCTACCACTGGGACCCTACCACCCGGACCCCACCACCCGGACCCTACCACGTGAACCCTACCACCGGGACTCGACCACCCGGACCCTACCACCAAGATCCTATCACCAAGACCCTACCACCCGGACTCTACCACCTGGACCCTACCACCGGGACCCTACCACCTGGACCCTACCACCAAGACCCTACCACCAAGACCCTACCACCGGGACTCTACCACCCGGACCCTACCACCGGGACCCTACCACCTGGACCCTATCACCAAGACCCTACCACCAAGACCCTACCACCCAGACCCTACCACCTGGGACCCTACCACCGGGACCCAACCACCGGGACCCAACCACCTGGGACCCTACCACCTGGACCTTACCACCCAGACCCTACCACCCGGACCCTACCACCCGGACCCTACCACCAAGACCCTACCACCCAGACCCGACCACCCAGACCCTACCACCCAGACCCTACCACCCAGACCCTACCACCCGGACCCTACCACCTGGACCCTACCACCGGGACCCTACCACCGGGACCCTACCACCTGGACCCTACCACCAAGACCCTACCACCCGGACCCTACCACCGGGACCCTACCACCGGGACCCTACCACCGGCACCCTATCACCCAGACCCTACCACCGGGACCCTACCACCCAGACCCTACCACCCGGACCCTACCACCGGGACCCAACCACCTAGGACCCTACCACCTGGACCTTACCACCTGGACCTTACCACCCGGACCCTACCACCCGGACCCTACCACCCGGACCCTACCACCCGGACCCTACCACCTGGAGGGTCAGCTGGTCCTCCGTCACCCTGAATAAAGGTCTTGGCTCACCGAGCTCCACGGTTCCTCCGATCCCGATGAGCGAGGCGGCGCTGTGGTAGAGCGGCAGGGGACAGTAGACCACCTCGTCCTCACCTCCTCCAAACGCCCAGAACCCTGCTGCTGCCTTCAGGCTCTGCAGGTGGGTGATGACGGCAGCCTTAGGGAGACCTGGGACACCAGGAGACACCAGGAGACACCATGAGAGGACACCATGGGACAACCCCATGAGACACTATGAGAGGACACAATGAGACAACACCATGAGACAAGACTATGAGAGGACACAATGAGACAACACCATGAGACACAATGAGACAACACGAGACAAGACCATGAGATGACACAATGAGACAACACCATGAGACACTATGAGAGGACACAATGAGACAACACCATGAGACACCACAAGACAAGACCATGAGACAAGACCATGAGACGACATCATGAGACAACACCATGAGACAAGACCATGAGACAAGACCATGAGACAACACCATGAGACACCATGAGACAACACCATGAGACACCATGAGACAAGACCATGAGACAAGACCATGAGACAAGACCATGAGACGACACCATGAGACAACACCATGAGACACCATGAGACAACACTATGAGACAAGACCATGAGACAAGACCATGAGACAAGACCATGAGACACAATGAGACAACACGAGACAAGACCATGAGACGACACCATGAGACACAATGTGTCCTCCACCCCCTCCTCTCCTCTCTCTCCACCCACCACTGCAGAGGACCTGCAGCAGGTGGAGAAGACCACCTCCATCTCCACTGACCCCACCCACCCTGGAACCCCCCTGTTCTCCCCCTCCTATACCGGGCATTACAGTCCCAGGGCACCGGACCAGAGTTCACTGCTTTGATCTGGACCAGAGTTCAGGTCAGAGGCCCAGAGACCGTCTGTAAAGAGGAGAACCTGCAGAACCAGGCCCAGAGACTGTCTGTAAAGAGGAGAACCTGCAGAACCAGGCCCAGAGACCGTCTGTAAAGAGGAGAACCTGCAGAACCAGGCCCAGAGACTGTCTGTAAAGAGGAGAACCTGCAGAACCAGGCCCAGAGACCGTCTGTAAAGAGGAGAACCTGCAGAACCAGGCCCAGAGACCGTCTGTAAAGAGGACAACCTGCAGAACCAGGCCCAGAGACCGTCTGTAAAGAGGAGAACCTGCAGAACCAGGCCCAGAGACCGTCTGTAAAGAGGAGAACCTGCAGAACCAGGCTCACCGGTGGTTCCGGAGGTGAAGATGTAGAGGGTGGGGGCTCTGATGGAGGTGACGGTCCCCAGCTCCGCCGGTACCGGCTGGTCCGACACGGTGTGGATGTCGTCCAGCAGAGTGAAGATGTGTGGGTTCTCCGTCAGCTCCGTCAGCTCCGCCCGCTCCGCCATTACCCACACCCGAATGTTGTCCTCCAGCAGGTGGGGCAGGATGTCCTGCAGGGAGTCCAGCAGGTCTGGGACAGAAGAGACAGGAAGTCACACCTGATCCTCACTCCTCCACCCTAAAGCTCCACCCTGATCCTCCACCCAAAAGCTCCACCCTGGGGGGGGGTCAGATAGTCTAGTACCTGCAGAATGAATCTTCCAGATACACTGGGAGAAAATAAATGTGTGTGTGTGTGTGTGTGTGTGTGTGTGTGTGTGTGTGTGTGTGTGTGTGTGTGTGTGTGTGTGTGTGTGATGAACTTTATACAGTCGATCTGTTGCCAGGAGACGAGAGTGATTAGTGTTTGGAACAGATGGGTAGTACCAGGTACAGAGGTAGTACCAGCCAGGGAGTACCAGGTACACAGGTAGTACCAGACAGGTAGTACCAGGTACACAGGTAGTACCAGACAGGTGGTACACAGGTAGTATCAGGTACACAGGTAGTATCAGGTACAGAGGCAGTACCAGCCAGGTAGTACCAGGTACACAGGTAGTACCAGCCAGGTAGTACCAGGTACACAGGTAGTACCAGACAGGTGGTACCAGGTAGTACCAGACAGGTGGTACACAGGTAGTACCAGCCAGGTAGTACCAGACAGGTAGTGCCAGGTAGTACCAGACAGGCAGTACCAGGTACACAGGTAGTACCAGACAGGTAGTACTAGGTACACAGGTAGTACCAGACAGGTAGTACTAGGTACACAGGTAGTACCAGACAGGTGGTACCAGGTAGTACCAGACAGGCAGTACCAGGTACAGAGGTAGTACCAGCCAGGTAGTACCAGGTACACAGGTAGTACCAGCCAGGTAGTACCAGGTACACAGGCAGTACCAGGTACACAGGTAGTACCAGACAGGTGGTACACAGGTAGTACCAGGTACACAGGTAGTACCAGACAGGTAGTACCAGGTACAGAGGTAGTACCAGGCAGTACCAGGTGGTACCAGGTAGTACCAGCCAGGCAGTACCAGGTACAGAGGCAGTACCATACAGGGCCCTACCTGCCCCCACGATGAGGGTCTTGGCCCCGCAGCAGGAGAAGCAGTGCAGCAGGGCCCTGGCCCGGATGTTGGTGTTGAGGAAGGCCACCGGGCAGCCCAGCTTGCTGAGGCCGAACCAGGCGCACACGAAGTCGGGCTCGTTGTTCATGAGCAGCGCGGCGCAGTCCCCCTTCGCCAGGCGCGCGCGCTGCAGGAGGACGCGGGCCAGCCGGTTGCTGCGCCGCTCCACGTCCCGGTACGTGTGCGCGCGGTCGCCGAACACGATGAAGGGCTTGTCGGGCACGCGCCGCGCCTGCTGCGCGAAGCGCTCCACCACGGTGCGCACGCGGCCCGTCAGCCGGTGCAGCTCCAGCCGCACGCCGGACCGGACCACCTTCAGCAGGAAGCGCGCGTCCGTCCAGAAGTAGGGGAGACACAGTCTCTGCAGGACCAGGGCGGACAGGACGCCCAGGGTCGCGGCGGACAGGACGCCCAGGGTCACCGGCGCGCTCACCCACATGCTGACTGACGCACAGGTGAGCCTCTCTCTCTCTCTCACACACACACACACACACTGTCACACACACACACACACACACACTCTCTCTCTCACACACACACACTCTTTAAGCCATGGAAACCAGTGACCCGCCCAGAGACGCCAAGTCAGACCGCTGGAGACAAATCCTCCAAAGTAAGAGAGAGAGGAGGTTATAAACTCTCTCTCTCTCTCTCTCTAACCTCTCTCTCTCTCTCTTTATTTCTCTCTCTCAGCCTCTCTCTCTCTCTGTCTAACCTATCTCTCTCTTACCCCCTCTCCCTCTCTCTCTATCTAACCTCTCGCTCTCTCCGTCTCTCTTTCTTTCTCCCTCTCCCCTCTCTCTTTCCCCCTCTCCCTCTCTCCCTCCCTCTCTCTCACTCTTTCCCCCTCTCCCTCTCTCTCTTTCTTCCTCCCTCTCTCTCCCTCTCCCCTCTCTCTTCCCCCTCTCCCTCTCTCTTTCTTTCTTCCTCCCTCTCTCTCCCTCTCCCCTCTCTCTTCCCCCTCTCCCTCTCTCTTTCTTTCTCCCTCCCTCTCTCTCCCTCTCCCCTCCCTCTTCCCCCCTCTCCCTCTCTCTCTCTCCCTCCCTCTCTCCCTCTCTCACACACACACACTCTTGTTATGGTGTAATTCTTCTGCTTCTCCAGTTAAAATGATATAAAACTCCCATTCATGATGTGTGTGTGTGTGTGTGTGTGTGTGTGTGTGTGTGTGTGTGTGTGTGTGTGTGTGTGTGTGTGTGTGTGTGGTGTGTGTGTGTCATGTGACAGTTGGGTGTGTCCTTGGTTGGTTCCACCACATTTTTACTGTCAGATAACAGAGTGACTGTTGTTGAGGTGGGGGGGGGGGCCTGGAGAGGTGGGGGGGGGGGGTGGAGGGGCTGAGAGCAACTCAGAAAAGACGCTCCGTCACTTCCCTCACAAAGTTCGTGATCTAAAAAATAAACTTTGTGACGGTGGTGAGGTGGAGGTGCTGATGGTGAGGTGTGGAGGTGCTGATGGTGAGGTGATGGAGGTGCTGATGGTGAGGTGGAGGTCCTGATGGTGAGGTGATGGAGGTGCTGATGGTGAGGTGGAGGTTCTGATGGTGAGGTGATGGAGGTGCTGATGGTGAGGTGGAGGTGCTGATGGTGAGGTGTTGGAGGTGCTGATGTGAGGTGGAGGTCCTGATGGTGAGGTGATGGAGGTGCTGATGGTGAGGTGGAGGTTCTGATGGTGAGGTGGAGGTGAGGTGATGGAGGTGCTGATGGTGAGGTGGAGGTGGTGCTGATGGAGGTGCTGATGGTGGTGAACTGAACCAGATTCATCTCACACACATAAAAGACCTACATCTCTTCAAAATAAAAGTCCTTTTTCATTAAAACCTTAAAAATTGATGTTTATGATTAGAGCTCAGCTGGTTTTCAAAATAAGACCTAAATTTCTTCAAAATAAAAGTCCCTTTTCCTTAAAACTTTAACATTTAATATTTAGGATTAGAGCTCAGCTGGATTTCAAAATAAAATACCTATATTTCTTCGTTATTTTTCCTTAAAAACTGATATTTAGGATTAGTTTAGCTGGTTTCAAAATAAAATACCTACATTTCTTCAAAAGTCATTTTTCCTTAAAAATTGATATTTAGGATTAGTTTAGCTGGTTTTCAAAATAAAATACCTACATTTCTTCAAAAGTCATTTTTCCTTAAAAATGGATATTTAGGATTAGAGCTCAGCTGGCTTTCAAATAAAGGATTTTATGTTGATGTGAAAACTGAAATGACTTAAAATCAATGAAACATTTTGCTGCAAACGTGAAGGAAGCTGCTTATAAATCTAATATAAACACGAGACTCTGACCTCCCAGATGTTTCCCTCCAGGGAACCGTCCAGAACTTTGCAAGATCAAACTTAAAACTGAATTTTAAGTCTGATTTTAAGTCATTTCAGTTTTCACATCAACATAAAATCCACTTCAGACTTAAAGTTCAGTTTTTTTTTCAGTTCAGCTCCAAGTCTCATGTTTATCTTGGATTTATTACAGCTTCCTTCACGTTTCGCTGGATTTTTGCAGCAGAATGTTAAATTGAAACGGGTTTTATGTTGATGTGAAAACTGAAATGACTTAAATCCAAGATAAACACGAGACTCGGCGCTCCCAGATGTTTCCTCCAGATGTGTCTGTATCAAACTTAACATTCAGTTTTAAGTAATTCAGTTTTTTTTTTCAAACACGCTAATTACTCGCACCTCTTCTATCAGCTACCCTTCCACATCACATAAACCGTTTCAATGAAACATTCTGCTGCAAACGTGAAGGAAGCTGCTATTAATCCAAGATAAACACGAGACTCTGACCTTCCAGATGTTTCCCTCCAGGGAACCGTCAGAACTTTGCAAGATCAAACTAAAACTGAATTTTAAGTCTGATTTTAGTCCTTTCAGTTTTCACATCAACATAAAACCCGTTTCAATGAAACATTCTGCTGCAAACGTGAAGGAAGCTTCTATAAATCCAAGATAACCGCGAGACTCGGAGCCCAGATGTTTCCCTCCAGGGAACCGTCCAGAACTCTGCAAGATCAAACTTAAAACTGAATTTAAGTCTGATTTTAAGTCATTTCAGGTTTCACATCAACATAAAATCATTTCAATGAAACATTCTGCTGCAAAAATCCATCAAAACGTGAAGGAAGCTGCTATAAATCTAATATAAACACGAGACTTGGAGCTTCCAGATGTTTCCCTCCAGGGAACCGTCCAGAACTCTGCAAGATCAAACTTAAAACTGAATTTTAAGTCTGATTTTAAGTCCTTTCAGTTTTCACATCAACATAAAACCCGTTTCAATGAAACATTCTGCTGCAAACGTGAAGGAAGCTGCTATTAATCCAATATAACGCGAGACTCGGAGCTTCCAGATGTTTCCCTCCAGAACTCTGCAAGATCAAACTTAAAATCAGACTTAAAATTCAGTTTTAAGTCATTTCAGTTTTCACATCAACATAAAACCCGTTTCAATGAAACATTCTGCTGAAAACGTGAAGGAAGCTTCTATAATCCAAGATTACCGTGAGACTCGGAGATTCCAGATGTTTCCCTCCAGAACTCTGCAAGATCAAACTTAAAACTGAATTTTAAGTCTGATTTTAGTCATTTCAGGTTTCATATCAACATAAAAACCCGTTTCAATGAAACATTCTGCTGCAAAAATCCATCAAAACGTGAAGGAAGCTGCTATAAATCTAATATAAACACGAGACTTGGAGCTTCCAGATGTTTCCCTCCAGGGAACCGTCCAGAACTTTGCAAGATCAAACTTAAAACTGAATTTTAAGTCTGATTTTAAGTCCTTTCAGTTTTCACATCAACATAAAACCCGTTTCAATGAAACATTCTGCTGCAAACGTGAAGGAAGCTGCTATAAATCCAAGATAAACACGAGACTCGGAGCTTCCAGATGTTTTCCCTCCAGAACTCCACAAGATCAAACTTAAAATCAGACTTAAAATTCAGTTTTAAGTCATTTCAGTTTTCACATCAACATAAAACCCGTTTCAATGAAACA
>NC_137664.1:474768-523748 GCF_963422515.1 Blennius ocellaris | reverse complement strand
AGCGGAGGTGTCCAAACACAATGTCCCGGTGCAGAGCCTCCGTCAGGAGGGTGTAGTTCTTCTGAGAAGCGTCCAGGAAGAAGAGGCGGTCGGAGACGAGCTGCAGGTTGAAGCCCTCCTCCACCAGCTTCACCTTCTGCTGCTTGAACGTCTCCGTCACCTCCAGGGAGCTCTGCAAGCACAGGCACCTCCTGAAGAACCAGGTCCTCCTGAAGAACCAAGTTCCTCCTGAGGAACCAAGTTCCTCCTGAAGAACCAGGTCCCTCCTGAAGAACCAGGCCCTCCTGAAGAACCAAGTTCCTCCTGAGGAACCAAGTTCTCCTGAAGAACCAGGTCCCTCCTGAAGAACCAGGCCCTCCTGAAGAACCAAGTTCCTCTGAGGAACCAAGTTCCTCCTGAAGAACCAGGTCCCTCCTGAAGAACCAGGCCCTCCTGAAGAACCAAGTTCCTCCTGAGGAACCAAGTTCCTCCTGAAGAACCAGGTCCCTCCTGAAGAACCAGGCCCTCCTGAAGAACCAAGTTCCTCCTGAAGAACCAGGTCCCTCCTGAAGAACCAGGCCCTCCTGAAGAACCAGGCCCTCCTGAAGAACCAAGTTCCTCCTGAAGAACCAAGCACCTCCTGAAGAACCAGGCCCTCCTGAAGAACCAAGTTCCTCCTGAAGAACCAGGCACCTCCTGAAGAACCAGGCCCTCCTGAAGAACCAAGTTCCTCCTGAAGAACCAGGTCCCTTCCTGAAGAACCAGGCCCTCCTGAAGAACCAGGCCCTCCTGAAGAACCAAGTTCCTCCTGAAGAACCAAGCACCTCCTGAAGAACCAGGCCCTCCTGAAGAACCAAGTTCCTCCTGAAGAACCAGGCACCTCCTGAAGAACCAGGCCCCTCCTGAGGAACCAGGCCCTCCTGAGGAACCAGGCCCCTCCTGAGGAACCAGGTCCCTTCTGAGGAACCAGGCCCTCTAAGGAACCAAGTTCCTGCTGAGGAACCAAGGTCCTCCTGAGGAACCAGGTACAGAACTCACCTGGATCCTGAGGAACCAGGGCCAGGTACAGAACTCACCTGGATCCTGAGGAACCAGGGCCAGGCGTAGGCAGGCAGGTGTTCCAGCAGGTGGCGGTAGAGCTCCTCCCCGTCCAGAGAGTCGTTCTCCTTCAGAACAATGGCCGCCATCCCAGCCCGGCCCTCACAGCCTGGAACAGCAGGTACAGGCCTGTTAATACCACCAGACCAGCTCCGCCCCCTGGTTCTGTTACTGCAGGTTTAAGGAATCGTAACAGACCTGGAACCATAACGGAACCGTAACAGACCCGGGACCGTAACAGACCTGGAACCCTAACGGAACCATAGCAGACCTGGGACTGAGACTCCGTAGACGTTGGCCTCCTGGATGAAGGGAAGGAGTCCGAGGACCTCGGAGACCTCGGTGGTGGAGACGTTCTCTCCTCTCCACCTGGAACACACCACACTTCCTGTTGACCTTTGACCCCGAGGACAAGACCAAACAGAGGGTACGTCCGAAAAGTCCCTCGTCTCTCCTTATGTGTGGACCTGGACCTAAGGAGAGGTTCCTTTAGCCTAGTTCCTTGCTTCCTTTAGCCTAGGAAACACCGACGCGTCCTTTAGCCTCGGAAACACGATGCTTCCTGTAGCCTAGGAAACACCGACGCTTCCTTTAGCCTAGGAAACACCGTCGCTTCCTTTAGCCTAGGAAACACCGATGCTTCCTTTAGCCTAGGAAACACCGCCGCTTCCTTTAGCCTAGGAAACACCGATGCTTCCTTTAGCCTCGGAAACACCGACGCTTCCTTTAGCCTAGGAAACACCGTCGCTTCCTTTAGCCTAGGAAACACCGATGCTTCCTTTAGCCTAGGAAACACCGCCGCTTCCTTTAGCCTAGGAAACACCGATGCTTCCTTTAGCCTAGGAAACACCGACGCTTCCTTTAGCCTAGGAAACACCGACGCTTCCTTTAGCCTAGGAAACACCGACGCTTCCTTTAGTATAGGAAACACCGACGCTTCCTTTAGCCTAGGAAACACCGTCGTTTCCTTTAGCCGAGAAACACCGATGCTTCCTTTAGCCGAGGAAACACCGATGCTTCCTTTAGCCTCGGAAACACCGATGCTTCCTGTAGCCTAGGAAACACTGACGCTTCCTTTAGCCTAGGAAACACCGTCGCTTCCTTTAGCCTAGGAAACACCGATGCTTCCTTTAGCCTAGGAAACACCGCCGCTTCCTTTAGCCTAGGAAACACCGATGCTTCCTTTAGCCTAGGAAACACCGATGCTTCCTTTAGCCTCGGAAACACCGACGCTTCCTTTAGCCTAGGAAACACCGACGCTTCCTTTAGCCTAGGAAACACCGACGCTTCCTTTAGCCTAGGAAACACAGATGCCTCCTTTAGCCTAGGAAACACCGATGCTTCCTTTAGCCTAGGAAACACCGATGCTTCCTTTAGCCTAGGAAACACCGATGCTTCCTTTAGCCTAGGAAACACCGACGCTTCCTTTAGCCGAGGAAACGCCGACGCTTCCTTTAGCCTAGGAAACACCGATGCTTCCTTTAGCCTAGGAAACACGGATGCTTCCTTTAGCCTAGGAAACACCGATGCTTCCTTTAGCCTAGGAAACACCGTCGCTTCCTTTAGCCTAGGAAACACTGATGCTTCCTTTAGCCTAGGAAACACCGACGCTTCCTTTAGCCTAGGAAACACCGTCGCTTCCTTTAGCCTAGGAAACACCGACGCTTCCTTTAGCCTAGGAAACACTGATGCTTCCTTTAGCCTAGGAAACACCGATGCTTCCTTTAGCCTAGGAAACACCGACGCTTCCTTTAGCCTAGGAAACACCGTCGCTTCCTTTAGCCTCGGAAACACCAATGCTTCCTTTAGCCTAGGAAACACCGTCGCTTCCTGTATCCTAGGAAACACCGATGCTTCCTTTAGCCGAGGAAACACCGATGCTTCCTTTAGCCTAGGAAACACCGATGCTTCCTTTAGTCTAGGAAACACCGATGCTTCCTTTAGCCTAGGAAACACCGTCGCTTCCTTTAGCCTAGGAAACACCGACGTGTCCTTTAGCCTAGGAAACACCGACGCTTCCTTTAGCCTAGGAAGCACCGATGCTTCCTTTAGCCTAGGAAACACCGTCGCTTCCTTTAGCCTAGGAAACACCGACGCTTCCTTTAGCCTAGGAAACACCGACGCTTCCTTTAGCCTAGGAAACACCGTCGCTTCCTTTAGCCTCGGAAACACCGATGCTTCCTTTAGCCTAGGAAACACCGTCGCTTCCTGTATCCTAGGAAACACCGATGCTTCCTTTAGCCTAGGAAACACCGATGCTTCCTTTAGCCTCGGAAACACCGATGCTTCCTTTAGCCTAGGAAACACCGTCGCTTCCTGTAGCCTAGGAAACACTGATGCTTCCTTTAGCCTAGGAAACACCAATGCTTCCTTTAGCCTAGGAAACACGACGCTTCCTTTAGCCTAGGAAACACCGTCGCTTCCTTTAGCCTCGGAAACACCGATGCTTCCTTTAGCCTAGGAAACACCGACGCTTCCTTTAGCCTAGGAAACACCGACGCTTCCTGTAGCCTAGGAAACACCGACGCTTCCTTTAGCCTAGGAAACACCGTCGCTTCCTGTAGCCTAGGAAACACGATGCTTCCTTTAGCCTAGGAAACACCGACGCTTCCTTTAGCCTAGGAAACACCGACGCTTCCTTTAGCCTAGGAAACACCGACGCTTCCTTTAGCCTAGGAAACACCGACGCGTCCTTTAGCCTAGGAAACACCGACGCGTCCTTTAGCCTAGGAAACACCGACGCTTCCTTTAGCCTAGGAAACACCGACGCGTCCTTTAGCCTAGGAAACACCGATGCTTCCTTTAGCCTAGGAAACACGATGCTTCCTTTAGCCTAGGAAACACCGATGCTTCCTTTAGCCTCGGAAACACCGACGCGTCCTTTAGCCTAGGAAACACCGATGCTTCCTTTAGCCTCGGAAACACCGATGCTTCCTTTAGCCTAGGAAACACGACGCTTCCTTTAGCCTAGGAAACACCGTCGCTTCCTTTAGCCTAGGAAACACAGACGCTTCCTTTAGCCTAGGAAACACCAATGCTTCCTTTAGCCTCGGAAACATCGATGCTTCCTTTAGCCTAGGAAACACCGTCGCTTCCTGTAGCCTAGGAAACACTGATGCTTCCTTTAGCCTAGGAAACACCGATGCTTCCTTTAGCCTAGGAAACACGACGCTTCCTTTAGCCTACGAAACACCGTCGCTTCCTTTAGCCTCGGAAACACCGACGCTTCCTTTAGCCTAGGAAACACCGACGCTTCCTGTAGCCTAGGAAACACCGATGCTTCCTTTAGCCTAGGAAACACCGTCGCTTCCTGTAGCCTAGGAAACACCGACGCTTCCTTTAGCCTAGGAAACACCGACGCTTCCTTTAGCCTAGGAAACACCGACGCTTCCTTTAGCCTAGGAAACACCGACGCTTCCTTTAGCCTAGGAAACACCGACGCTTCCTTTAGCCTAGGAAACACCGTCGCTTCCTTTAGCCTCGGAAACACCGATGCTTCCTTTAGCCTAGGAAACACCGTCGCTTCCTGTATCCTAGGAAACACCGATGCTTCCTTTAGCCTAGGAAACACCGATGCTTCCTTTAGCCTAGGAAACACCGATGCTTCCTTTAGCCTCGGAAACACCGATGCTTCCTTTAGCCTAGGAAACACCGTCGCTTCCTGTAGCCTAGGAAACACTGATGCTTCCTTTAGCCTAGGAAACACCAATGCTTCCTTTAGCCTAGGAAACACGACGCTTCCTTTAGCCTAGGAAACACCGTCGCTTCCTTTAGCCTCGGAAACACCGATGCTTCCTTTAGCCTAGGAAACACCGACGCTTCCTTTAGCCTAGGAAACACCGCCGCTTCCTTTAGCCTAGGAAACACCGTCGCTTCCTGTAGCCTATGAAACACGATGCTTCCTTTAGCCTAGGAAACACCAATGCTTCCTTTAGCCTAGGAAACACGACGCTTCCTTTAGCCTAGGAAACACCGACGCTTCCTGTAGCCTAGGAAACACCGACGCTTCCTTTAGCCTAGGAAACACCGTCGCTTCCTGTAGCCTAGGAAACACGATGCTTCCTTTAGCCTAGGAAACACCGACGCTTCCTTTAGCCTAGGAAACACCGACGCTTCCTTTAGCCTAGGAAACACCGACGCTTCCTTTAGCCTAGGAAACACCGACGCGTCCTTTAGCCTAGGAAACACCGACGCGTCCTTTAGCCTAGGAAACACGACGCTTCCTTTAGCCTAGGAAACACCGACGCGTCCTTTAGCCTAGGAAACACCGATGCTTCCTTTAGCCTAGGAAACACTGATGCTTCCTGTAGCCTAGGAAAGACTGATGCCTCTTTTAGCCTAGGAAACACCGACGCTTCCTTTAGCCTAGGAAACACTGATGCTTCCTTTAGAGCCTCCTTTACTTTACTTTTTGGACGTATCCAGAGTCACACTGTGTGTGTGTGTGTGTGTGTGTGTGTGTGTGTGTGTGTGTGTCCAGACCGGAAGGTGTCCCCCAGGCGGTCCCTGAAGTACAGGAAGTCCCTCTCGTCCCTCATCAGAAGGTCTCCGGTGTTAAAATAAACGTCTCCCGGCTGAAAAACGTCTCGCAGCAACTTCCTGTCCGACTGCTGCTGGTTTCCTGCGTAACCCAGGAACTGCTGGGGCCCGGAGAGGGGGGCCACCAGGAGCCCGTCCTGCCCTGCAGGGGGGGGGGGGGGGGGGGGGGGTAGTGTGAGTGTGTGTGTGTGTGTGTGTGTGTGTGTGTGTGTGTGTCTGCTCCACCTGCTTCTGCCTTCACACATCGTCCTGACGGAGAACGAACGACTTCCAGAGTCTGACGATCCAACTGGAGCAACTCGAACGACATCAGACGCTGAACACATGTTATTATAGTCACGTTATTATCCATGTTATCACAGTCTCATGTTATTACAGTCACATGTTATTATCCATGTTATCACAGTCTCATGTTATTACAGTCACATGTTATTACGGCCACATGTTATTATCCATGTTATCACAGTCTCATGTTATTACAGTCACATGTTATTACGGTCACATGTTATTACAGTCCCATGTTATTACAGCCACATGTTATTATTCATGTTATTAGAGTCTCATGTTATTAGTCATGTTATTAGAGTCTCATGTTATTAGTCTCCTGTTATTACAGTCACATGTTATTACAGTCACATGTTATTACGGCCACATGTTATTATCCATGTTATCACAGTCTCATGTTATTACAGTCACATGTTATTACGGTCACATGTTATTACAGTCCCATGTTATTACAGCCACATGTTATTATTCATGTTCTTACAGTCTCATGTTATTAGTCATGTTATTAGAGTCTCATGTTATTAGTCTCCTGTTATTACAGTCACATGTTATTACAGTCACATGTTATTAGTCTCCTGTTATTAGTCACATTATTACAGTCTCATGTTATTATTCATGTTATTACAGTCTCATGTTATTACAGTCACGTGTTATTACAGTCACATGTTATTACAGTCGCATGTCATTAGTCATGTCATTACACTCACATGTTATTAAAGTCATGTTATTAGTCACATGTTATTACAGTCTCATGTTATGACAGTCTCTTGTCATTAGTCATTAGTCATGGTATTACACTCACATGTTATTAAAGTCATGGTATTACACTCACATGTTATTAAAGTCATGTTATTACAATCTCATGTTATGACAGTCTCCTGTTATTAGTCACATGTTGTTGCAGTCACATGTCATTAGTAATGTTATTACAGTCTCATGTCATTACAGCCACATGTTATTACAGTCTCATGTTATTAAAGTCATGTGATTACAGTCACATGTTACTATAGTCGCATGTTATTGGTAATGTTATTAGTCTCATGTTATTACAGTCTCACGTTATTAAGTCACGTGTTATTAGTCATGTTATTACAGTCTCATGTTATTACAGTCTCCTGTTATTACAGTCTCCTGTTATTACAGTCTCCTGTTATTACAGTCTCATGTTATTACAGTCTCCTGTTATTACAGTCTCATGTTATTACAGTCTCATGTTATTACAGTCTCCTGTTATTACAGTCCCATGTTATTACACAGAGTGAGGGTGTGAATAAAGGCTCCAGAACCGACTGACCCTGTTGAAGAACCCGGCGCGGCCGATGGGTCCGACCTGGTCGGTGTAGTTGAGGAAGCCGAGGCCGACCTCCGTCAGGCCGTAGCCTTCTCTCACCCTGACGGAGCCGAACCGGGAGACGAACGTCTTCCAGACGTCTGAGCGGAGACCGCTGCCCACCGCCAGACGGACACGGTGACACGTCTCCTCAGGGACCTGCAGGATGGGGACGTTTACTGTCCTTACCTGGACACACCTGCAACACCTGGACACACCTGCAACACCTGGACACACCTGTAACACCTGGACACACCTGTAACACCTGGACACACCTGTAACACCTGACACACCTGGATACACCTGACACACCTGGATACACCTGACACACCTGGACACACCTGCAACACCTGGACACACCTGCAACACCTGGACACACCTGCAACACCTGACACACCTGGATACACCTGACACACCTGCAACACCTGGACACACCTGACACACCTGGACACACCTGCAACACCTGGACACACCTGCAACACCTGGACACACCTGACACACCTGGACACACCTGCAACACCTGGACACACCTGTAACACCTGGACACACCTGCAACACCTGACACACCTGCAACACCTGGACACACCTGTAACACCTGGACACACCTGCCACACCTGGACACACCTGTAACACCTGGACACACCTGCAACACCTGGACACACCTGCAACACCTGACACACCTGGATACACCTGACACACCTGGACACACCTGCAACACCTGGACACACCTGTAACACCTGGACACACCTGCAACACCTGGACACACCTGCAACACCTGACACACCTGGATACACCTGACACACCTGCAACACCTGACACACCTGCAACACCTGGACACACCTGACACACCTGGACACACCTGCAACACCTGGACACACCTGCAACACCTGACACACCTGCAACACCTGGACACACCTGGACACACCTGCAACACCTGGACACACCTGCAACACCTGACACACCTGCAACACCTGGACACACCTGGACACACCTGCAACACCTGGACACACCTGCAACACCTGGACACACCTGGACACACCTGCAACACCTGACACACCTGCAACACCTGGACACACCTGTAACACCTGGACACACCTGCAACACCTGACACACCTGCAACACCTGGACACACCTGGACACACCTGGACACACCTGCAACACCTGGACACACCTGCAACACCTGACACACCTGCAACACCTGGACACACCTGACACACCTGGACACACCTGCAACACCTGGACACACCTGTAACACCTGGACACACCTGGACACACCTGCAACACCTGACACACCTGCAACACCTGGACACACCTGCAACACCTGGACACACCTGACACACCTGGACACACCTGTAACACCTGGACACACCTGCAACACCTGGACACACCTGACACACCTGGACACACCTGCAACACCTGGACACACCTGCAACACCTGACACACCTGCAACACCTGGACACACCTGACACACCTGGACACACCTGCAACACCTGGACACACCTGTAACACCTGGACACACCTGCAACACCTGACACACCTGCAACACCTGGACACACCTGTAACACCTGGACACACCTGCAACACCTGGACACACCTGCAACACCTGACACACCTGCAACACCTGGACACACCTGACACACCTGACACACCTGGACACACCTGCAACACCTGGACACACCTGTAACACCTGGACACACCTGGACACACCTGACACACCTGGACACACCTGCAACACCTGACACACCTGCAACACCTGGACACACGTGTAACACCTGGACACACCTGCAACACCTGACACACCTGTAACGCCTGTGTAAAGGAGTTGCTGTACCGTACCACACCATACCGTACCATACCACCCCATACCATACCGTACCACACCATACCATACCGTACGGTACTGTACTGTACGGTACCATACCATACCACACCACAGCATACCATACCACACCATACTGTACTGTAATGTACCATACTGCTGTGGGACTAAGGCTTTACTGTCATGGTTGTTACAGACTTTGCAGGTTATAAAACACACACACACACACACACACACACACACACACACACACACACACACACACACACACACACACACACTCCTCACCGGTGGCTGGTTCAGCAGGTACCTCAGCAGCTCCCCGACGTACTGAACCACCGTCACCTGGTTCTTCACACAGTCTGACCAGAAGAGACGCGCAGAGAACTTCTTCTTCAACACACACGTCGCTCCTGACACACACACACACACACACACACACACACACACACACACACACACACACACACCACGATGAGGGCAATCGCAACTGAGTGTGTGTGTGTGTGTGTGTGTGTGTGGGGGCCTCACCCAGGTGCAGACACCCCCCGACCCCCAGCAGGGAGGCTGACATGTGGTAGAGCGGCAGGGTGACGTAGACCACGTCGTCACGCGAGGCGCCGCACATCTGGAGTAACGACATGCTGCCGATCGCCTTCAGGTGACCCACACGGGCCGCCTTGGACACACCTGACACACACACACACACACACACACACACACACACACACACACACACACACACACACACACACACACACACACACACACACACACACACACACACCCTGTTCCAGTCCTGCTTCATGCAGACAGCAGCTGATGCTGGATGTACAGCCAGTGTGTGTGTGTGTGTGTGTGTGTGGTGTACCGGTGGTTCCCGAGGTGAAGATGTACAGGAAGGTGGAGGTGAGCTCCACGGGCGGCGTGTCGGTCAGCGGCTCTCCGGACGCCGCCTCCACCTTGTCCAGCAGCGTGTTGAAGCCGTCGCACGGCGCCGCGCCGCCGACGACCCACACACACACTTCCTGCTGCTGCAGCTCGCGGCGGACCGCCAGCGCCACGGGGAGCAGGTCTGCAGGGCGTAATAACATGAGACTGTAATAACATGAGACTGCAATAACACGAATAATAACACGAGACTGTAATAACACGGCTAATAACATGTGGCTTTAATAACTTGAATAACATGAGACTGTAATAACATGAGACTCTAATAACATGACTAATAACATGAGACTCTAATAACATGACTAATAACATGTGACTGTAATAACATGAAACTAATAACATGACTAATAACATCAGACAAATAACACAAGACTGTAATAACATGACTAATAACATGAGACTGTAACAACATGACTAATAACATGTGACTGTAATAACATGAAACTAATAACATGACTAATAACATCAGACAAATAACACAAGACTGTAATAACATGACTAATAACATGAGACTCTAATAACATGACTAATAACATGTGACTGTAATAACATGAAACTAACAACATGACTAATAACATCAGACAAATAACACAAGACTGTAATAACATGACTAATAACATGTGGCTGTAATAACATGAAACTAATAACATGTGACTGTAATAACATGAATAATAACATGACTAATAACATGAGACTGTAAAAACATGAGACTAATAACATGAGACTCTAATAACATGAGACTCTAATAACATGACTAATAACATGGGACTGTAATAACATGAGACTAATAACATGGGACTGTAATAACATGACTAATAACATGTGACTGTAATAACATGACTAATAACATGACTAATGACATGAGACTGTAATAACACGAATAATATGTGACTGTAATAACATGAGACTCTAATAACATGAGACTGTAATAACATGTTCGAGTTGCTCCAGTTGCAGGTGAAGCACACACACACACACACACACACACACACACACACACACACGTGTGAGGATCAACTATCTCCCAACAACATCAGTGTTGAGTTCACGAAGCAAAGTCCAGCAGAGGTCAGAGTTCACCTCTGGCCACGCCCACAAGCAGAACCTGCAGTTTTAAGCCACGATTTTTCTTTTAAAACTTAAAAAAACAACAACAACAACAACAACAACAACAACAAAAAAAAAAGTTAAAAGGTGTGTATAGATGGCCACGAGCCGACAGCGATGACGTCACCCGCCTCCCCCTCCCGGGTCACCTACCGGCCCCCAGCAGCAGGGTCCGCGCCCCGCAGGCCTCCAGGCTCCGCAGCAGCGCGGCGGGCTTCAGGCCGGTGTTGAGGAAGGCCGCCGGGCAGCGCAGCTTGCCGAGGCCGAACCAGGCGCACAGGAAGTCGGGCCCGTTGCTCATCAGCAGCGCCGCCGCGGCCCCGGCCCGCAGGCCGACCGCCGCGCGCAGCGCGCGGGCGAAGCGGTTGCTCCTGCGGTCCACGTCCCGGTAGCTCCAGCGCCGCTCCCCGAACACCAGCAGGGTCCGGTCCGGCGCGCGCCTCGCCTGCAGCTCCAGCAGGTCCGGCAGCGACAGGACGCCGCTGCGCATGCGGGACCGGACCGTGCGCGAGAAGCCGCGCAGACGCAGGTAGAAGCGCACGTCCTGCCACAGGTAGGGGCACGCGTGCCTCTGGTAGAGCAGCAGGGCCAGCAGCAGGGCCAGCAGGCTGCTGAGCAGCAGGGGCAGCATGGTGGCACCGGGGACCGGGGGACCGGGGACCAGGGACCAGGGACCGGGCACCAGGAGCCAACTTGGCTGCAAACTCCAGGCAGGACGCTGGAACTCCGGAGGTTCCAGCTGAGGAGCTCAGCCGCTGATTGGCTGAGCCCTGCGGAGCGACCGGCCAATCAGCTGCTGAGCTCCACAGGTCTCAGCCAATCAGCTGAGGGCACCAGCGGGACAGCGGACAGTGTGGAGGACTGGAGTCTCCAAAGAGTCCCTACAGAGTCTCTAGAATATCTACAGAGTCGCTAAAGAGTCAATAAAGAGTCAGTACAGAATCAGAGTCGCTAAAGAGTCACTAGAATCTGTACAGAGTCACGAGAGAGTCAGAGTCACTAAAGAGTCACTAGAATCTCTACAGAGTCACTAAAGAGTCACTAAAAAGTCACTAGAATCTCTACAGAGTCACTAAAGAGTCACTAGAATCTCTACAGAGTCACTAAAGAGTCACTAAAGAGTCACTAGAATCTCTACAGAGTCACTAAAGAGTCACTAAAAAGTCACTAGAATCTCTACAGAGTCGCTAAAGAGTCACTAAAATCTCTACAGAGTCACTAAAGAGTCATTAAAAAGTCACTAGAATCTCTACAGAGTCGCTAAAGAGTCACTAAAGAGTCACTAAAATCTCTACAGAGTCACTAAAGAGTCACTAAAAAGTCACTAGAATCTCTACAGAGTCGCTAAAGAGTCACTAAAGAGTCACTAGAATCTCTACAGAGTCACTAAAGAGTCACTAAAGAGTCACTAAAGAGTCACTAGAATCTGTACAGTCACTAAAGAGTCGCTAAAGAGTCACTAAAGAGTCACTAGAATCTCTACAGAGTCACTAAAGAGTCAGAGTCGCTAAAGAGTTCCTACAGAGTCACGAGAATCTCTACAGAGTCGCTACAGAATCACTAGAAGCTCTACAGAGTCACTAAAGAGTCACGAGAATCTCTACAGAGTCGCTAAACAGTCAGGGTCGCTAAAGAGTCAGAGTCGCTAAAGAGTTCCAACAGAGTCACTAGAATGTCTGCAGAGTCGCTAAAGAATCACTAGAATCTCTACAGAGTCGCTAGGATCTCTACAGAGTTGCAAAAGAATCAGTCGCCCAAGAGTCACTACAGAATCAGAGTCTCTAAAGAGTCACTATTGAATCCCTACAGAGTCAGAGAATCTAGAGTCATTACTCCAGGACAGACCCCATCCCCCCAGCACAGTGGTTCACCAGTGCAGTCGCCTCCTCCGTCCGTCTTCACTTGTCATGAAGTCATAAAGTCATAAAGTCATGAAGTCATAAAGTCATGAAGTCATAAAGCCATGAAGTCATAAAGTCATGAAGTCATGAAGTCATGAAGTCATAAAGTCATGAAGTCATGAAGTCATGAAGTCACCACCAGGCGGCGCCAGCCTGCTGAGACCAGAACGAAGTACCTGTGTATCAAGACGCTATTTTATCTTTGGCCAGCAGGGGGCAGTAGAGCGCCCCACACGGGCCTGCTGTGATTCTGCCTGCACATATAAACAGTCTTAACTTATTGCACCTGGACGACCCACTGAGGTGAAGATCCTCTAAGGTGAAGATCCTCTAAGGTGACGAACCTCTGAGGTGACGATCCTCTGAGGTGACGATCCTCTAAGGTGACGATCCTCTGAGGAAACGATCCTCTGAGGTGAAGATCCTCTGAGATGATGATCCTCTGAGGTGACGATCCTCTAAGGTGACGATCCTCTAAGGTGACGATCCTCTGAGGTGACGATCTTCTAAGGTGACGATCCTCTAAGGTGACGATCCACTAAGGTGATGATCCTCTGAGGTGAAGATCCTCTGAGGAAACAATCCTCTAAGGTGACGATCCTCTAAGGTGACGATCCTCTGAGGTGACGATCCACTGAGGTGACGACCCACTGAGGTGAAGATCCTCTAAGGTGATGATCCTCTGAGGTGATGATCCTCTGAGGTGATGATCCTCTAAGGTGACGATCCTCTGAGGTGACGATCCACTAAGGTGATGATCCTCTGAGGTGAAGATCCTCTGAGGAAACAATCCTCTAAGGTGACGATCCTCTAAGGTGACGATCCTCTGAGGTGACGATCCACTGAGGTGACGACCCACTGAGGTGAAGATCCTCTAAGGTGAAGATCCTCTAAGGTGATGATCCTCTGAGGTGATGATCCTCTGAGGTGATGATCCTCTAAGGTGACGATCCTCTGAGGTGACGATCCACTAAGGTGATGATCCACTAAGGTGAAGATCACCAGGTGAACCAGGTCGCTAGTTTTTTCAGCTTCATGACACAAGAGGTGAATTCATGAAGCTTCTGTCTTCATTTGTCAGATTTTCTTCCTGAAGGTCGTGAAGGTTTTCCAGGTTCCGTCCTGGACTGGCTGAGGAAGGGTGGAGGAAGGGTGGAGGAGGTGGCGGAGACTCCCTCAGCTCCCAGTGAACCAGCAGGGTGGAGGAGGTGACGGAGACACAGGAGCCTCTTGTTGGTCACATTCCTCCTTGTTGACTCCGACCTCCTTAGAGCTCGTTCTGCACAATTAGACCAAAATGCCTCCACCCGTCCAGAACCGCTCCGCCTCTCTGCCTCCGTCTGCATGATGCAGGCCGATCCAGAGCAACCCCACCCGACACCACCCACCCCGGACCGATCCGAGACCTGACCTGAGTTTCTGATGGCTTTGAGTTGAATCCTAAAAGAGTCGGACTCCTTCAGACTGATTCTTCTTCTTTGAGTCGGTTCGTGTTTAAAGTTCAACGAGTTCCTGAGTTCAGCAGGAAACGAGGTTCTGGAAGAGAAGAAGAGAAGAAGAAAAGAAGAAAAGTGTCTGTTTCTTCCAGTCAGAGGAAGAAACATCAAGCAGCTTGACGCTCAGCGAGACGCCGCCGGGGATTCTGGGACGGCAGCCGACGGCGGCTACGTGCTAATAGCTTCACACTGTTCTGACAGGTCACACTGACCTGTTCCTCCACCCTGACCTGTCTCTGTTCCTCCACCCTGACCTCTCTCTGTTCCTCCACCCTGACCCTGTTACTCCACCCTGACCTGTCCCTGTTCCTCCACCCTGACCTCTCTCTGTTCCTCCACCCTGATCTGTTCCTCCACCCTGATCTGTCCCTGTTCCTCCACCCTGACCTGTCCCTGTTCCTCCACCCTGATCTGTTCCTCCACCCTGACCTGTCCCTGTTCCTCCACCCTGACCTGTCTCTGTTCCTCCACCCTGACCTGTTCCTCCACCCTGATCTGTTCCTGTTCCTCCACCCTGAACTGTCTCTCTTCCTCCACCCTGATCTGTCTCTGTTCCTCCACCCTGATCTGTCTCTGTTCCTCCACCCTGACCTGTCTCCGTTCCTCCACCCTGATCTGTTCCTCCACCCTGACCTCTCTCTGTTCCTCCACCCTGATCTGTTCCTCCACCCTGATCTGTCCCTGTTCCTCCACCCTGACCTGTCCCTGTTCCTCCACCCTGACCTGTCCCTGTTCCTCCACCCTGTTCCTGTTCCTCCACCATGACCTGTCTCTGTTCCTCCACCCTTATCTGTTCCTCCACCCTGATCTGTCCCTGTTCCTCCACCCTGACCTGTTCCTGTTCCTCCACCCTGACCTGTCTCTGTTCCTCCACCCTGACCTGTTCCTCCACCCTGATCTGTTCCTGTTCCTCCACCCTGAACTGTCTCTCTTCCTCCACCCTGATCTGTCCCTGTTCCTCCACCCTGACCTGTTCCTGTTCCTCCACCCTGACCTCTCTCTGTTCCTCCACCCTGATCTGTTCCTCCACCCTGATCTGTCCCTGTTCCTCCACCCTGACCTGTCCCTGTTCCTCCACCCTGACCTGTCCCTGTTCCTCCACCCTGTTCCTGTTCCTCCACCATGACCTGTCTCTGTTCCTCCACCCTGATCTGTTCCTCCACCCTGACCTGTCCCTGTTCCTCCACCCTGACCTGTTCCTGTTCCTCCACCCTGACCTGTCTCTGTTCCTCCACCCTGACCTGTTCCTCCACCCTGACCTGTTCCTGTTCCTCCACCCTGAACTGTCTCTCTTCCTCCACCCTGATCTGTCTCTGTTCCTCCACCCTGAACTGTCTCTCTTCCTCCACCCTGATCTGTCTCTGTTCCTCCACCCTGAACTGTCTCTCTTCCTCCACCCTGATCTGTCTCTGTTCCTCCACCCTGAACTGTCTCTCTTCCTCCACCCTGATCTGTCTCTGTTCCTCCACCCTGATCTGTCTCTGTTCCTCCACCCTGACCTGTCTCTGTTCCTCCACCCTGACCTGTTCCTCCACCCTGATAATGATAATGAAGATAATGACATGAGAGTCGAGGTGATGTAGCGAGCAGCAGTAGTGAAACGAGTTTCACTGTGTGACTGACCTCCACCTCATCACCCCCCGACCCCCCCCCCTCCCCTCCACCTTCCTTGAGAGAGACCGGAGTGACTGGACGTGTCGGAGTCGTCCTGTGACCTCAGCTCCACCTGGCAGGTGGGGACCGGAGTCGTCGGGTGGAGGACCGACGCCCTCGGTGAAAGTCAAGCTACCCTGCTGAGGGAAAGGCCACGAGTATGAACACAACAAACAACCTGTGATGATACATAAACTGCTGCCATGGAGGCAGCCTGCTGAAAGGTGGAGGCCTGGTGGAGGAGGGATGGAGTCGTTTACCTGAGCTCAGTACTGGTAGATTCTATTTCTAGTTGTGTAGCTGAGCTCAGTAGATTTACTTTCCCTCCACAGATACAACATCATTTAAATTCTCCTTTACATGAAGTAAACAAGGTGAGAACAACATCTGTGCTCCCGAATCAGTGTGACGTTCTTCCTCATGAGTCACATGGTTTCCTTCAACGGCCAATCACATCGCGGCTCCGCTGAGACCTGGTGACAAACTACCTGGTGACAAACTACCCGTTGACAAACTTCCTGGTGACAAACTTCCTGGTGACAAACTACCTGGTGACAAACTACCCGTTGACAAACTTCCTGGTGACAAACTACCTGGTAACAAACTACCTGGTGACAAACTACCTGGTGACAAACTTCCTGGTGACAAACTACCTGGTGACAAACTACCTGGTGACAAACTTCCTGGTGACAAACTACCTGGTGACAAACTACCCGTTGACAAACTTCCTGGTGACAAACTACCTGGTGACAAACTACCTGGTAACAAACTACCTGGTAACAAACTACCTGGTGACAAACTACCTGGTGACAAACTTCCTGGTGACAAACTACCTGGTGACAAACTACCTGGTGACAAACTTCCTGGTGACAAACTACCTGGTGACAAACTACCCGTTGACAAACTTCCTGGTGACAAACTACCTGGTGACAAACTACCTGGTAACAAACTACCTGGTGACAAACTACCTGGTGACAAACTTCCTGGTGACAAACTACCTGTTGGCAAACTACCTGGTGACAAACTTCCTGGTGACAAACTATCTGGTGACAAACTTCCTGGTAACAAGCTACCTGTTGACAAACTTCCTGTTGACAAACTACCTGTTGACAAACTACCTGGTGACAAACTACCTGGTGACAAACTACCTGATCAGTTAATGAAAGAAAAGGCGGAGCTTATCTGAGATTGGCTGATTTCACAGCTTTTCTCTGTATTGAGTTGAGTTGAATTGAGTTGAGTTGAGTTTTGTGTTGAGTTGAGTTGAGTCGTGTTGAGTTGAGTCTTGTGTTGAGTTGAGTTGAGTTGAGTTGAGTCGTGTTGAGTTTTGTGTTGAGTTGAGTTGAGTCGTGTTGAGTTGAGTTTTGTGTTGAGTTGAGTCGAGCTGAGTTGAGTTTTGTGTTGAGTTGAGTCGTGTTGAGTTGAGTTTTGTGTTGAGTTGAGTCGTGTTGAGTTGAGTTTTGTGTTGAGTTGAGTCGTGTTGAGTTGAGTTTTGTGTTGAGTTGAGTCGTGTTGAGTTGAGTCGAGTCGTGCTGAGTTGAGTTGAGTTGAGTCGTGTTGAGTTGAGTCGTGTTGAGTTGAGTCGTGTTGAGTTGAGTCGAGTCGTGCTGAGTTGAGTTGAGTTGAGTCGTGTTGAGTTGAGTCGAGTCGTGCTGAGTTGAGTTGAGTTGAGTCGTGTTGAGTTGAGTCGTGTTGAGTTGAGTCGAGTCGTGTTGAGTTGAGTTTTGTGTTGAGTTGACTCGTGCTGAGTTGAGTCGAGTCGTGTTGACTTGAGTAGAGTAGAGTGTAGTAGAGTAGTTGCCATGGCGATGTCAGTGTCGTCCAGAAGGCTCTAGAAGTGTCAGGCAGGTGAAGCGGCGGCGTGACGCCTGCTGCACACATTCCTGATCTCACTGATTACTGGCGGCTCTGCAGACGGACGGCGAGCAGATTGACCTCCTGCTGAACCCGGCGCCGCACGGCAGCGAGGCTCCGCCCACCCGGCGTCACCCGGTGTCCATCAGCAGCGAGGCTCCGCCCACCCAGCCTGAAACATCAGCCGGCGTCTCCGTCTCACGGCGACCACACACACACTCATCAGAGCCGCCATGTCGCCCTGCCGGCCAATCAGAACGACTCGTCGGAGGAAGTCCCGCCTCTTTAGACGCTGAGGTTCCAGGAGAGATTCTAGAATCACTGGACTGTGATGAGCTGGTTAGAGTTCAATAACACACCACCGTGTGTGTGTGTGTGTGTGTGTGTGTGTGTGTGTGTGTGTGTGTGTGTGTGTGTGTGTGTGTGTGTGTGTGTGTGTGTGTGTGTGTGTGAGAGACGTTGGTCTTCGTTTACACGTCAACAATCAAGTGAAAACACCAACGTTTTGTGTACGATAGAAACACTGGAACTTTCTCCGTTATGGAGGAAAACTGAGGAACTGTTCTCCTCATGTTCTAGATCTAACTGTTCTAGATCATCATTAACTGTCTAGATCGACATTTAACTGTTCTAGATCAGCCTTTAATTGTTCTAGATCGACATTTAGCTGTTCTAGATCATCATTAACTGTTCTAGATCGACATTTAACTGTTCTAGATCAACCTTTAATTGTTCTAGATCAACCTTTAATTGTTCTATATTGACATTTAACTGTTCTAGATCAACCTTTAGTTGTTCTAGATCAACCTTTAATTGTTCTATATTGACATTTAACTGTTCTAGATCAACCTTTAATTTTTCTAGATCAACCTTTAATTGTTCTCGATCAACACCTAACTGTTCTAGAACTATATCTAACTGTTCTAGGTCATCATTAACTATTCTATATCGACTTCTAACTGTTCTAGATCAACCTTTAATTGTTCTAGATCTATATCTAACTGTTCTAGATCATCATTAACTATTCTATATCGACTTCTAACTGTTCTAGATCAACCTTTAATTGTTCTAGATCTATATCTAACTGTTCTAGATCATCATTAACTATTCTATATCGACTTCTAACTGTTCTAGATCAACCTTTAATTGTTCTAGATCTATATCTAACTGTTCTAGATCATCATTAACTATTCTATATCGACTTCTAACTGTTCTAGATCAACCTTTAATTGTTCTAGATCTATATCTAACTGTTCTAGATCATCATTAACTATTCTATATCGACTTCTAAACTGTTCTAGATCAACCTTTAATTGTTCTAGATCTATATCTAACTGTTCTAGATCATCATTAACTATTCTATATCGACTTCTAACCTGTTCTAGATCACCTTTAATTGTTCTAGATCTATATCTAACTGTTCTAGATCATCATTAACTATTCTATATCGACTTCTAACTGTTCTAGATCAACCTTTAATTGTTCTAGATCTATATCTAACTGTTCTAGATCATCATTAACTATTTCTATATCGACTTCTAACTGTTCTAGATCAACCTTTAATTGTTCTAGATCTATATCTAACTGTTCTAGATCATCATTAACTATTCTATATCGACTTCTAACTGTCTAGATCAACCTTTAATTGTTCTAGATCTATATCTAACTGTTCTAGATCATCATTAACTATTCTATATCGACTTCTAACTGTTCTAGATCAACCTTTAATTGTTCTAGATCTATATCTAACTGTTCTAGATCATCATTAACTATTCTATATCGACTTCTAACTGTTCTAGATCAACCTTTAATTGTTCTAGAACTATATCTAACTGTTCTAGATCATCATTAACTGTTCTATATCGACACCTAACTGTTCTAGATCTAGATCTAACTTTACATGTCGACTTCTCACGGAACGACAAACTGTCAGGTTATTGGACAGGAGCTGCTGCAGCCTTCTCCACCCACCATCCTCCTCCACCCACCAGCCTCCTCCACCTCTGTGTGATGACACAAGGTGACTTGTGTGTCGGTGTAGCTCCACCCCCCCGGGGGGCTCTGACCTTCACTCTGCTGGCAGGAAACTCAACACCCGACGGAGGAACAGCGAGCAGCTCCACCCGAACGGAATCTGAGCTCTCAAAATATTTCCTCTGCTGCTCGTTTTCCCACATCAGTGTCTCATCGGGGGGGGGGGGGGGGGGGGGGGGTACATGCTCACACCCCTCAGCGGACTCCCCCTCAAACACACACACACTCACACACACACACACTCACACACACACACACACACACACACACACACACACACACACACACACACACACACACACACACACACACACACACACACATTTAATATTTAATAATCGCTGCAGGAACCATGTGACCAAACAGGAAGTGGACAACATGCTAACTTCCTCAGCTCAATGCTACACCACCATGATAATGCTGATCATAATGCTAATGCTAATGTGGTGGTAATGCTGATGATAATGCCAATGATAATGCTGATGATAATGCTGATGATCAGGAGGTCAGACCTCCACCCTCCTGCTCCTACAGTCACCAGCTTCTCACCACAGAAAAGAAGTTGGTCAGTAAACAAACAAACCTTTTAAACGAGTGTTGACAGTAAACGACTCTTCTGAGTCACACCGAGCTGGAGGTTCGTCACTGAATCTCCTGAACTGACGTTGTTCTTCCGTGAGGCTCGGAGAGGGTGGAGGAAGAACAGAGGGTGGAGGGGGAAACAGAGGGTGGAGGGGGACTAGAGAGGGTGGAGGGGGACTAGAGAGGGTGGAGGGAGATGGAGGGTGGAGGGGGAATAGAGAGGGTGGAGGAAGAACAGAGGATGGAGGGGCAATAGAGAGGGTGGAGGAAGAACAGAGGATGGAGAGGGAATAGAGAGGTGGAGGGAGAACAGAGGATGGAGGGGGAATAGAGAGGGGTGGAGGGGGAATAGAGAGGGTGGAGGGAGAACAGAGGGTGGAGGGAGAACAGAGGGTGGAGGGGGAATAGAGAGGGTGGAGGGGGAATAGAGAGGGTGGAGGGAGAACAGAGGGTGGAGGGGAGAACAGAGGGTGGAGGGGAATAGAGAGGGTGGAGGGGGAATAGAGAGGGTGGAGGAAGAACAGAGGATGGAGGGGGAATAGAGAGGGTGGAGGGAGAACAGAGGGTGGAGGGGGAATAGAGAGGGTGGAGGAAGAACAGAGGATGGAGGGGGAATAGAGAGGGTGGAGGGGGAATAGAGAGGGTGGAGGGGAACAGAGGGTGGAGGGCGAACAGAGGAGGGTGGAGGGAGAACAGAGGGTGGAGGGGGGAATAGAGAGGGTGGAGGGGGAATAGAGAGGGTGGAGGAAGAACAGAGGATGGAGGGGGAATAGAGAGGTGGAGGAAGACAGAGGGTGGAGGGGGAAACAGAGGGTGGAGGGAGAACAGAGGATGGAGGGGGAACAGAGAGGTCCGGGTGGTTTACGGTCTCAAGGTTTGGTCCGGGTGGTTTACGGGTCTGAAGGTTTGATCCGGGTGGTTTACGGGTCTGAAGGTTTGGTCCGGGGTGGTTTACGGGTCTGAAGGTTTGGTCCCGGGTGGTTTACGGGTCTGAAGGTTTGATCCGGGTGGTTTACGGGTCTCAAGGTTTGGTCCGGGTGGTTTACGGGTCTGAAGGTTTGATCCGGGTGGTTTACGGGTCTGAGGTTTGGTCCGGGTGGTTTACGGGTCTGAAGGTTTGATCCGGGTGGTTACGGGTCTCAAGGTTTGGTCCGGGTGGTTTACGGGTCTGAAGGTTTGGTCCGGGTGGTTTACCGGGTCTGAAGGTTTGGTCCGGGTGGTTTACGGGTCTGAAGGTTTGGTCCGGGTGGTTTACGGGTCTGAAGGTTTGGGTCCGGGTGGTTCACGGGTCTCAAGGTTTGGTCCGGGTGGTTTACGGGTCTGAAGGTTTGGTCCGGGTGGTTCACGGGTCTCAAGGTTTGGTCCGGGTGGTTTACGGGTCTGAAGGTTTGGTCCGGGTGGTTTACGGGTCTGAAGGTTTGGTCCGGGTGGTTTACGGGTCTGAAGGTTTGGTCCCGGGTGGTTCACGGGTCTCAAGGTTTGGTCCGGGTGGTTTACGGGTCTGAAGGTTTGGTCCGGGTGGTTTACGGGTCTGAAGGTTTGGTCCGGGTGGTTTACGGGTCTCAAGGTTTGGTCTGGGTGGTTTACGGGTCTGAAGGTTTGGTCCGGGTGGTTTACGGGTCTGAAGGTTTGGTCCGGGTGGTTTACGGGTCTGAAGGTTTGATCCGGGTGGTTTACGGGTCTGAAGGTTTGGTCCGGGTGGTTTACGGGTCTCAAGGTTTGGTCCGGTTGTTTACGGGTCTGAAAGTTTGGTCCGGCGTGTGGTTCACGGGTCTGAAGGTTTGGTCCGGGTGGTTTACGGGTCTCAAGGTTTGGTCCGGGTGGTTCACGGGTCTGAAGGTTTGGTCCGGGTGGTTTACGGGTCTGAAGTTTGGTCCGGGTGGTTCAGAATCTCCACAAGCAGTAATAACAGTGTTATTACACGTGAGAAACCAGCTTCAGGAGGGTCCAGCCGATGTTGGGTTAGGGTTAGTCTTTGTTTTGTGCCGAGGTCCCGCATGATCCGAGTGTTCTCCACTGTAATCTGATTACATGCCAAACAAACCTGATTACCGTGATTCAATTTGATTTGATCGGGAACAAAGTGGAGCGATGGAGCCTCCTGAGGCTGATCAATGTGAGGCCGGATCAATGTGTGATGGGGGGGGGGGGGGGGTTAGTGCCAACTGCCCAACTATTCCGTGACAGTTGTGCAGTTTTCTAAAGAGCCCCCCCCCCCCATCCCCCATTAAAGAGGCCCTGGCTCGTGCGGACCCCCGCCCTCCCTCAGAGGCCCCGGCTGGTACAGTCCCCTCCTCCACACCCTCCCCCAGTATGGAGGCCCGGGCTCATACAGTAGCCAATCCCCCCCCCTCCCCTCCCTCCCTCCCTCCCTCCCTCCCTCCGCCCCCCCCCCCCCCCCCCGGCATGGAGACTGGTTGGTACAGTTTCCCTCCCCTCCCTCTCACCTCTCGCTGGAGTCAGATGACGTCACAGGCGAGTTGGGGAACGTGTTCTCGCGGTGTTTTCCCCCCGTCCGAGCCTCCACCCAAGAGCGGTGATGCTGGCGAAAGTCTCGCGAGACTTGCTCTGCCGGCGCGGTAACCGCCCATCCGATTGCAGTCTGCGGACCGAGTATAATAACAGGCGGGCGGCTCCACGAGCATCCTGCTCCGACCGACGCTCGCCCGGGAGGACGACACCGCACCGGGAGGAGGACAGTCTACACCGGGAGGGGGGAAACAGTCCGTACCGGAGGAGCTGCAGCCGGGACGTTCCGGGACGTTGTGCCGCGGACTGGAAGTTTCCGTCCCGTAAGCCTCCGCGCCGCCCGCGCCGCTCGCGCTCGCGCTCGCGCCGCGCCGCCCGCCGAGCCTCCCTCCCTCCCGGCAGGGGCTCCAAGCCGCCCTCGGTCTCGGGTCTCAGCCACCGGGGGAAGCGTCCATCAACGCCATCATGTCCTCGCCGCCCTCCGCGCCGGCGGAGAGCGACTTTCTGTCCCCGGACGCGGGGCCGAAGCCCCCGGGTCCCACGCCCAGCCAGAGCCGCTTCCAGGTGGACCTGGTGGCGGAGGCTGCGGCCGCCGCGGACGCCCAGTCCCCGGGCTCCGAGTCCTCCTCCGCCGCCCCGGAGGGAGCGGAGGCCGCCGGGGCCGCCGGGGAGGAGGCGAAGGGCCGGTTCCGGGTGGTGAACTTCGCGGACCCCGGCGGCTCGGGGAGCCCGGCCTCCCCGGAGGCTCCGCCGGCCGAGGGGCTCCAGAACGGGGACACGGTGATGAGCGAGAGCAGCCTGCACTCGTCCACCGGCGGCGGCCAGCACCACTACCACTACGACACCCACACCAACACCTACTACCTGCGGACCTTCGGCCACAACACCATCGACGCGGTGCCCAACATCGACTTCTACCGGCAGACCGCCGCCCCGCTGGGCGAGAAGCTCATCAGACCCACGCTGTCGGAGCTGCACGACGAGCTGGACAAGGTAGGACCCGGACCCCCCCTGGTCCCTAGACCGCCATAGTCCACCATAGAGACCCGGAACCCCACAGTCCTAGACCCCCCCCAGTCCTAGACCCCCCCATAGTCCACCATAGAGACCTGGACCCCCACAGTCCTAGACCCCCCACAGTCCTAGACCCCCCCATAGTCCACCATAGAGACCTGGACCCCCACAGTCCTAGACCCCCCACAGTCCTAGACCCCCCCATAGTCCACCATAGAGACCCCCCCCATAGTCCACCATAGAGACCCGCACCCCCACAGTCCCAGACTCCCCCATAGTCCACCATAGAGACCCGCACCCCCACAGTCCCAGACCCCCCCCATAGTCCACCATAGAGACCCACACCCCCACAGTCCCAGACCCCCCCCATAGTCCACCATAGAGACCCGCACCCCCACAGTCCCAGACCCCCCCATAGTCCACCATAGAGACCTGCACCCCCACAGTCCCAGACCCCCCCATAGTCCACCATAGAGACTCGCACCCCCATAGTTCCACCATAGAGACCGGCACCCCCACAGTCCCAGACCCCCCCCAT
Source organism: Blennius ocellaris (assembly GCF_963422515.1). NCBI lineage: Eukaryota > Metazoa > Chordata > Actinopteri > Blenniiformes > Blenniidae > Blennius > Blennius ocellaris. The sequence continues at coordinate 499,098 of NC_137664.1, read as the reverse complement.
AGTCCACCATAGAGACCCGCACCCCCACAGTCCCAGACCCCCCCATAGTCCACCATAGAGACCTGCACCCCCATAGTCTCAGACCCCCCATAGTCCACCATAGAGACCTGCACCCTCATAGTCTCAGACCCCCCCATAGTCCACCATAGAGACTCGCACCCCCATAGTTCCACCATAGAGACCGGCACCCCCACAGTCCCAGACCCCCCCCATAGTCCACCATAGAGACCCGCACCCCCACAGTCCCAGACCCCCCCATAGTCCACCATAGAGACCTGCACCCCCATAGTCTCAGACCCCCCATAGTCCACCATAGAGACCTGCACCCTCATAGTCTCAGACCCCCCCATAGTCCACCATAGAGACTCGCACCCCCATAGTTCCACCATAGAGACCGGCACCCCCACAGTCCCAGACCCCCCCCATAGTCCACCATAGAGACCCGCACCCCCACAGTCCCAGACCCCCCCATAGTCCACCATAGAGACCTGCACCCCCATAGTCTCAGACCCCCCATAGTCCACCATAGAGACCTGCACCCTCATAGTCTCAGACCCCCCCATAGTCCACCATAGAGACTCGCACCCCCATAGTTCCACCATAGAGACCGGCACCCCCACAGTCCCAGACCCCCCCCATAGTCCACCATAGAGACCCGCACCCCCACAGTCCCAGACCCCCCCCATAGTCCACCATAGAGACCTGCACCCCCATAGTCTCAGACCCCCCATAGTCCACCATAGAGACCCGCACCCCCATAGTCCACCATAGAGACCGGCACCCCCACAGTCCCAGACCCCCCCCCATAGTCCACCATAGAGACTCGCACCCCCATAGTCCACCATAGAGACCCGCACCCCCACAATCCCAGACCCCCCCACAGTCCACCATAGAGACCTGGAACACCCATAATCCTAGACCCCCACAGTCCACCATTGTGCTTCCAGTGCTACAGTGACTCCTGGTGGACTTGGTTTGGTTTGTGAGGCTTACCCCCCCCCCCCCCTTCTTACCCCCCCCCCCCCCCCCCCCCCCCACAGTGAATCTGGGTCTGATCAGGTTTCAGATGAAGTGTAAACTTTGTTAACGTTCCTCTGGGGACGAAAAGGAAGATCCTCTTCCAACTTGTTGACGTTCCTCTTCACACTCAGACAAACCGGTATTTCCAGCATCTTATTTTGGCGGGACGTCCCCCGGTCTGTTGACGTCCCCGCCGTCCCACAGAGACATCCCGAAGACTCCCGAGGCTTCGTGTCACGAGGTCCCGTCCGTCCACATCTGGGCCCTCAGCCGTCACTTCCGCTACAAACCAGACTCTTATTTTGACAGTCTGGATTTTGTTTCTCCCCGACTCGCTCAAACGTTGCCGTCTTTGATGTCCCAGAATGCCCTGGGGCAGGTTTCCCAACATGGCGTCAGTCGGGAAGCATCGGCAGGTTCTTCTGCACTTTATTGTGAAGGATTTGATGAAACTGCAGGTTTAAATCGTAGATATAAAATACTAGATGCCGCGCAGCCGATCGGCGCCGCCATCTTGGAGAGGTCTCCCTCCGGAGCTGAACACAAAGATCCCAGGATAGGAAATCCACTCCTGGGATCTTTACGTTGGACACGAGCGGAGACCTCGCCAAGATGGCGGCGCCGTCGTCACGCCAACAGGCGTGAGGCGTCTAGAGTTTTACATCTCCGGTGGAAATGTGAGGACGAGGTCTCGTTTTGGTTCGTCGCTTTATTCCCTGGACAGAATCTGTCGTTTATTGATGGGAAGAGTTTAGACGTTCTGCCGCTGGAGGAACTTTAAATCGGGATTTTCTTCAGTTTTTTGTTGCATAAGAACGTAGAATCTTCTGTTTCAAGGTGGTTGTTGTTGTTGGTGTTGGTGTTGGTGTTGCTGACCTCCACCCTGAACTCCATGGCTACACGGGTGGAGGTGTGACGGCGCGGCTTTCGTTCGTCACGCGGACGAAAAACGAAAACGTTAAAAAACAACTGTCGGTCAGATCGACTGCGTCCAGGGAAGGTTTGACCTTTGACCTGAATGAGCTCCGTCCAGCGGGGGACTGATTGTCCTCCGTCAGTCTCTCCTCCGTCAGTCTCTCCTCCGTCAGTCTCCTCGGCAGACTGTAGGTCTCAGGATGTTGTCTTGGTGAAGACGATACCTCCGTCCTTGTCAACACGGGGAGTCGGGAGACGGAGGCTGTGGAGGTCGTCGACGTGACCTTGAGTGATGGTCAAGGTCGGAGCTGGACGAGCTCCAGCCTGACGCTCTGGAAGCTGCTGCAGGATTCTGTAAACATCTGGCTAAGAATAGAAGATGTAGAGCAGGATGTGGTCTGGAACCGTCTGTTTTACTTCATCCTGCAGCCGCTGGTTCAGGAACAGTCCCCCCCTCAGGAACAGTTCCCCCTCTGGTTCAGGAACAGTCCCCCCCTCAGGAACAGTCCCCCCTCTGGTTCAGGAACAGTCCCCCCCTCAGGAACAGTTCCCCCTCTGGCTCAGGAACAGTCCCCCCCTCAGGACCAGTTCCCCCTCTGGTTCAGGAACAGTCCCCCCCTCAGGAACAGTCCCCCCCTCTGGCTCAGGAACAGTCCCCCCTCTGGTTCTGAAACAGTCCCCCCCCCTCTGGTTCTGAAACAGTCCCCCCCCTCTGGTTCAGGAACAGTCCCCCCTCTGTCTGTCAGGGGACAGGGTCTCTGTCTGTCAGGGACAGGGTCTTTGTCGGGGGACAGAGTCTCCGTCTGTCGGGGGACAGGGTCTCTGTCTGTCAGGGGACAGAGTCTCTGTATGTCGGGGACAGGGTGTCCGTCTGTCTGGGGACAGGGTCTTTGTTGGGGGACAGGGCCTCTGTCTGTCAGGGGGACAGAGTCTCTGTCTGTCAGGGGACAGAGTCTCTGTATGTCGGGGACAGGGTGTCCGTCTGTCGGGGGACAGAGTCTCTGTCTGTCAGGGGACAGAGTCTCTGTATGTCGGGGACAGGGTCTTTGTCTGTCGGGGGACAGGGTCTCTGTCTGTCAGGGGACAGAGTCTCTGTATGTCGGGGACAGGGTGTCCGTCTGTCTGGGGACAGGGTCTTTGTCGGGGGACAGGGTCTCTGTCTGTCAGGGGGACAGAGTCTCTGTCTCTCGGGGACAGGGTCTCTGTCAGTGTTGCCACCGTTTAGAAAACTAATCCGATTACTGATTACTAGTTACTCCTTTAAAAAGTAACTTAGTTACTTCACCGATTACTTTTAAAAAAAATAACCAAGTTAGATTACAAGTTACTTTTTAGTTACTTTGAGCAGCTGCTGGCCCCGCCTCCTGCTCCCTGTTTATACATATTTAACCTTTGACCTTCATTCTTTGTTGTGTTTTTATCTGACTCACGCTTTTATCATCACATTTTTACTATTTCTGGTATTTAGTTACTCAGATGTACTTGTAGTCTGTTGTTGCACGAGTTGTTTCTTTATTTATTTATTTGCACTGCACCCCCCCCCCCCCCAAAACTCTTTAATTGATTGATTAATTAATTTAAAAGGACGACCATGATTGGTTCCCATGCTTCTGTGGTCCCTGAACGCATCGTTGGAGCAGCTTGGCCTGTGATTGGCTGAGGGGAGAAAGGGGGCGGGTCTGTTTCATAGTGAAGCGGCTTTGCAGACAAGAAACTCTTATAAGACGTTAAAATAGAAACACAGTGACTGACATGAGTAACTGTAATCTGTTAGTAACGCCTTACATTACTAGTTACTGAAACAAGTGGTCACATGGGAGGAACGTGTTACTGACTGACGTCGGTCTGTTCCTTCAGAACCCGTCGGTCTGTAACGTTGGTCTGTTCCTTTAGAACCCGTCAGTCTGTTCCTTCAGAACCTGTCAGTCTGTAACGTTGGTCTGTTCCTTCAGAACCCGTCAGTCTGTAACGTTGGTCTGTTCCTTTAGAACCCATCCTCCTGTAACGTTGGTCTGTTCCTTCAGAACCCGTCAGTCTGAAACGTTGGTCTGTTCCTTCAGAACCCGTCGGTCTGTAACGTTGGTCTGTTCCTTTAGAACCCGTCGGTCTGTAATGTTGGTCTGTTCCTTTAGAACCCATCAGTCTGTAACGTTGGTCTGTTCCTTCAGAACCCGTCAGTCTGTAACGTTGGTCTGTTCCTTCAGAACCCGTCAGTCTGTAACGTCGGTCTGTTCCTTCAGAACCCGTCGGTCTGTAACGTTGGTCTGTTCCTTCCGAACCCGTCGGTCTGTAACGTTGGTCTGTTCCTTCAGAACTCGTCAGTCTGTTCCTTCAGAACCCGTTGGTCTGTAACGTTGGTCTGTTCCTTCAGAACCCATCAGTCTGTTCCTTTAGAACCCGTCAGTCTGTTCCTTCAGAACTCGTCGGTCTGTAACGTCGGTCGGTTCCTTCAGAACCCGTCGGTCTGTAACGTCGGTCTGTTCCTTCAGAACCCGTCGGTCTGTTCCTTTAGAGCCCGTCGGTCTGTTACGTCGGTCTGTTCCTTCAGAACCCGTCGGTCTGTTCCTTTAGAGCCCGTCGGTCTGTTACGTCGGTCGGTTCCTTCAGAACCCGTCGGTCTGTTCCTTCAGAACCTGTCGGTCTGTTCCTTTAGAGCCCGTCGGTCTGTTACGTCGGTCTGTTCCTTCAGAACCCGTCGGTCTGTAACGTCGGTCGGTTCCTTCAGAACCCGTCGGTCTGTAACGTCGGTCTGTTCCTTTAGAGCCCGTCGGTCTGTTACGTCGGTTCTGTTCCTTGAGAACCGTGAAAGCAGCAGCCAGCCTCGCAGCGTCCCAAAGCGTCTGTTGTGGTCTGAAGGTCGTCTTGTGGTCTGAAGGTCGTCTTCCTGAAGACGTCCATTGTCTGGGTGGACGAGGTGATGATGTCAGAGGTCGGCGCCGCTGGATGTCGTCGCCTCGCCATTACGGCGGCGGATCAGCCGCTTTAATGAGTTTGTGGCGGCAGACGGCTGCGCTGACATCCAGGAGCGTTGTCGTGGTTTCAAGGTCGCGCTGACCCGCCGCTCTCCACCCGCCGCTCTCCGCCCGCCGCTCTCCACCCGCCACTCTCCTCCCGCCGGGCCGGCAGCGTTTCCCCCGCCGTGATTGGTCCAACTGATCGAACTGGGAAATGGAATTTCCACTGCGCCGATTCACTGCTGCTCATGTTGCTCACTGCAATCAATACGGTGATCAGGAGGCGTGCAGCTCTCCATCACGCTCTCCACCAGGACGCTCTCCATCACGCTCTCCATCACGCTCTCCACCAGGACGCTCTCCATCACGCTCTCCATCACGCTCTCCACCAGGACGCTCTCCACCAAGACGCTCTCCATCACGCTCTCCATCACGCTCTCCACCAGGACGCTCTCCACCAGGACGCTCTCCACCAGGACGCTCTCCATCACGCTCTCCACCAGGACGCTCTCCATCACGCTCTCCACCAGGACGCTCTCCACCGGGGCGCTCTCCACCGGGGCGCTCTCCACCGGGGCGCTCTCCACCGGGACGCTCTCCACCGGGACGCTCTCCACCAGGACGCTCTCCATCATGATGTCACACTCTCCATCACGCGCTCCACCAGGACGCTCTCCATCGGGACGCTCTCCATCAGGATGTCACACTCTCCATCGGGACGCTCTCCATCAGGACGCTCTCCATCATGATGTCACACTCTCCATCACGCTCTCCACCGGGGCGCTCTCCATCAGGATGCTCTCCATCAGGATGTCACGCTCTCCACCCGGACACCAGGCTCTCCAGAGAGAGGCTCTCTGACTGAAGTTTATTGATCCTGCTGATGATCAATAATTGGAAGAACTGATCAGGACGTCTCCAGAACTAAAGAACAGTCAGCTGCTCCTGCTGCTCTCCTCTCCACACAGTCAGCTGCTCCTGCTGCTCTCCTCTCCACACAGTCAGCTGCTCCTGCTGCTCTCCTCTCCACACAGTCAGCTGCTCCTGCTGCTCTCCTCTCCACACGCTGCTGCTCTGATCAGACTGATCCTCTGGCCCGAGATCAGCCTGGTCGTGTTCCTGTTCCTGTTGGGCCTCTGGTTGCCATGGAGACGGAGAGTATCGGTAGTGGCTGATTAGAAAACGATGTGAACATTGATCCCCGCTGCCGTACGTTGCGCGACGACGCTTTACCGGGCCGAGTGTGGCGTGTGGCGTCCCGGTCCCCGGTCCCCGGCCCTCGGCCCCCGGCCCCCGGCCCCCGGCCCCCGGCCCCCGGCCCCCGGCCCCCCGCGGTGCCGCGAGTCGGCGGAACGGCGGAACGACGACCTGCTGGTGACAGGAAGTCAACGGGCCGGGTCAGCGTTTCAGACGGGCGGCGTTTCTGCTGCTAATGACTAATTTTTACTGGAGAGGCACTGAGAGGTGTGCGTGTGCACGTGCGCATGTGTGTGTGTGTGTGTGCGTGTGCGCGTGCGTGTGGTACAGCTGCAGCAGAGTTAACAGCGTCTCACTTTACAACACAAAACAAAGAAACCTGTTAAAGTCTTATTTGTTTTTGTTTTTACAAAAGGCCCCCTCCCTCCACCCCTCTCTCCCCTCCACCTCCACCCCCCCCCCCCCCTCCACCCCCCCAATAGAAACAGGAAGCAGAGGATGGTGAATCTTTTGTCTCAGTGTGAGTCGTAACTTATGAACCTCCATGTGTTGTAACAGATGCTCGGCTCGCTGTTTGGCAACGGACTGTAAACTTCTGTGTGATGCTGTCGTCCAAAACACTCCTCCTCCACCCTCCTCCACCTCCACCCTCTACCTCACCCTGGTGTGTGTCAGTAGCTCAGATGGAGCAGACGGGCTGTGCTGCGATTGGCTGGAAGGCCTGACCGTCATGGCGGCTCTCGCCAGCGTGGTCGTTTAGCGAAGCGCTAACGAGCGAACGCTCAGAAAGCGGCTGCGGCTGTATTTTTAGCTGGTGTCACGTGACCCCGTCATTTGACACCGAGCTCTCCGTGTTGGACACCTGCCAAGAGTCCTGCAGCCGAACACGCCAGAACCAGAGTTCTGAACCACACTCGGCGCTACAGACAACGCTTTGTGACGTAGTTGTGATGTCAAACAGTCCTGGAGCTTCGTGACGTAGTTGTGATGTCATACAGTCTGGGAGCTTCATGACGTAGTTGTGATGTAATACAGTCCTCCAGCTTCGTGACGTAGTTGTGATGTCATACAGTCTGGGAGCTTCGTGACGTAGTTGTGATGTCATACAGTCCTCCAGCTTCGTGACGTAGTTGTGATGTCATACAGTCCTCCAGCTTCGTGACGTAGTTGTGATGTCAAACAGTCCTGGAGCTTCGTGACGTAGTTGTGATGTAATACAGTCCTCCAGCTTCGTGACGTAGTTGTGATGTCATACAGTCCTCCAGCTTCATGACGTAGTTGTGATGTCATACAGTCTGGGAGCTTCGTGACGTAGTTGTGATGTAATACAGTCTGGGAGCTTCATGACGTAGTTGTGATGTCATACAGTCCTCCAGCTTCATGACGTAGTTGTGATGTCATACAGTCCTCCAGCTTAATGACGTAGTTGTGATGTCATACAGTCCTCCAGCTTCATGACGTAGTTGTGATGTCATACAGTCCTGGAGCTTTATGATGTCATACAGTCCTCCAGCTTAATGACGTAGTTGTGATGTCATACAGTCCTCCAGCTTCATGATGTAGTTGTGATGTCATACAGTCCTGGAGCTTTATGATGTCATACAGTCCTGGAGCTTCATGATGCAGATCTTCATGTAGGAAACTTGTTTCATCCAGTTGGAAACTCTGAGACGTTCTGATCTCTCAATTCTTCGTGTGACTGCAGAGGAAAGAATGTGGGTTAGAACAATATTTTCCAAGACCCCCCCCCCCCCCCCCTTAAAGGAATGTGGTTCTTTTAGAGGAAGACGACTTTCATCTCTTCATTTCCTGTTGGCTGCAGCGCATCACCACCGCTGCCATGCCGTGCGCTACACATAGCGGGGGGGTGGTGGGGGAGGGGGGGAGGGGGGGGGCCTCATGTGACATGATCACGGACGGCAACAATAGACTGACTGTCTGCTGGAAAGTTTATAAAGTTTTTATAGTTCATAAAGTTTCTAAAGTGCTCCTGAAGGAGATTGATGGAGGTGCTGGAGTGATTATTGATCTGGACCAAAGCCGTCCTGCACTGCGTCTCTTGGACGTTTGTCCTCAACAAGCTGAGACAATCTGGTGTCCCAGTGACGCGAGGATCAGCCGGGTCCCGGGACGAGGACACGTTCAGCGCTACGTCACTTCCTGCGGCAGGACTCCGTCCCGTCCCGTCCCGTCCCCTTCTCGTCCTCTGCAGAAGGCTGAAGGTCTCCAGCTGCCGTCCGTCCTCCCGGAGCAGGACACGCTGACAACCAGCGTCCCCCCCCACCCCCCCCCTTCGTCTCCACCGCCGCTCCGCCAAGTGTTTCCTCCGGTGGGGCGGCAGGATGGAGTGGAGCGCCGCTTCCCGCGGGACCGCAGGGCGTCATGGAAACTTTAGCAGCTGCCATATGGCAGCCTGCCGGGGGAGGGGAGGGGGGGGGGGGGCGCCGCGGCAGGAAGTGAACGCCGCGGCGCAGGAAGTGACCTTGATCCAGCAAGGTCTGTAAATAAAGCACTGACTCCATGTGTGAGGAGAGTGAAGCAGGTCCCACTGCTGCTGGTTCAGCCATCCATCCATCCATCCTTTCATCCTTTCATCCTTTCATCCTGTCAACAACAACTGGATATTTGTGGTCGGTAGAAAAGCCACCGGTCCAAAGGGAGAACATTCACACTTCACATTGTGTTGATATGAGAGCCGAACACTGCACCACTGCACCACTGCTCCACTGCACCACGCACCACTGCACCACTGCTCCACTGCACCACTGCTCCACTGCACCACTGCACCAGAAACGGTGGTAAAGTGACGAACGAGCTGAGAACTTCAGTGGTTTTCGTTGTGGATATGAACCCTCCTCCCATGCCGCCGCTCTGCAGCGCCGACCGGTGGCGGGCGGCGGAATGACGGTCAAACAGCAGTTTGTTCCTGATGGAAAAGGTACGCGAGAGGCTAAGGAGCAGACATGAAAGGGCTTCCATACTGGCCCCCCCCCCCCCACGCCGAACGCCACTCAGCCGCAGAACCTCCCGGTCGTATCGATACGAAGGTTATCGGCCGGTCGTTGTCCAGACCCTCCTGCTCTCTCGGGACACGTCCCTCCGTCCACGCCGGACCTGCACGGCTCGTCCTTCCTTTCAGGCCGGGACTTCGGGGGGGAAGGACAAAGCTCCCCTCTGTCGGCGGAGCCTCACTCGTCGCTCCCTTTGTTGCTCTCGACGGGGTCGACTCGTAACTCGACACGATCCCCGGGCAGAATGTTGGAGCAACACGAGGCTCGGTTCCCTCGGCGGGGGAATCCAACTCTGTGAGAGTCTGCGGCGGTAAAAGAATAATGCAGTGAGTGCCGGGAGGCTCTTCGCACAATGGCGGCATGTCGGACATGCTGGACATTCGATCGGAGCGCTCGGTGATGGATCCCCCCCCCTGACCCCGCCACCCCCACCCCCACCACGTCCATCACGTCCGGCGTCGCAGTGACGACCAGACGCCGTGATAAGGATCCAGAGGCGTCGTAGCGCCAGGCGGGATAATCGCCGCCGCCGCGCTAAAGCGGGAGGCCGTCTCTCCGCCAACATGTGGTTTCGGTTCAGGACTCCAGTGTTGCACAACCACAGCTGCACAAAGGCCTTTTCACCGCCGCCCCTCGTAATCAACTCACTTTTTCCATGAGGTCCTTGTACCTGGGCTGCAGCCCGACGGAGGCTGACGGAGGCTGTTTGCTCGTTTAGGGCTCAAACGTCCTCCCTGTTCTCCGTCCAGCACCCGGGGGCTCCTCCCCGCGGCTCCGGAGAGGGGGGGGGGGGGGGGGGCGGGGGGCTCCTTCGCTCCGCCACAGTGAAAGTGGCGGAGCCCCGTTGCATCATGGGGGCTTTGTGACCGCGGTGGCGGCGCGGCGGGAGAGACGCTGGCGAGCCGAGTCGTTGTTGTGCAAAGCCGGCTTTTGTGTTGCTGCAGCCATGGAGATAATGTTCCCCGAGTCCTGCAGGGCGCCGCGCCTCCTCTGCTCCTCTCTGCTCCTCTGCTGCTCCTCTGCTCCTCTCCTCTCTGCTCCTCTGCTCCTCTCTGCTCCTCTCTGCTCCTCTGCTCCTCTGCTGCTCCTCTCCTCTCTGCTCCTCTGCTCCTCTCCTCTCTGCTCCTCTGCTCCTCTCTGCTCCTCTCTGCTCCTCTCCTCTGCTGCTCCTCTCTGCTCCTCTCCTCTCTGCTCCTCTGCTGCTCCTCTGCTGCTCCTCTGCTCCGCTCCTCTGCTGCTCCTCTGCTCCTCTCTGCTCCTCTGCTCCTCTGCTGCTCCTCTCCTCTCTGCTCCTCTGCTCCTCTCTGCTCACTCCTCTGCTCCTCCTCTCCTCCTCTCCCCCTCTCCTCCTCTGCTCAGACCGGCCTGTTGGTTCACCCGTCATCCATTGATCATCGATCAGTTATTCATTGATCATAGATTGGCTGTTTTTGTCTCAGAGACATTGCTGCTGCTGGTGGTGACCAGAGAGGAGGAGGAGGAGGAGGAGGAGGAGGAGGTGTTGGGTGTGATGAAGAGGAAGTAGGAGGAGGAGGTGTGATGAGGAGGAGGAATGATGAGGAGGTGTGAGGAGGAGGAGTGATGAGGAGGAGGAATGATGAGGAGGAGTGAGGATGAGGAGGTGTGAGGAGGAGGTGTGATGAGGATGATGAGGAGGAGGTGTGATGAGGAGGAATGATGAGGAGGTGTTGAGTGTGATGAGGAGTGAGGAGGTGTGAGGATGAGGATGAGGAATGATGAGGAGGTGTTGGGTGTGATGAGGAGTGAGGAGGTGTGAGGTTGTTTGGTCCAGCAGCTCCTGGTTCCCCCTCGTGACACTAAACACCAGTTCTCGTTCAGAGAACCACAGAACGGTCCTGAAAGGTCAAAGGTCAACCTGCCAGCCGGCACCGGGGTCTGGTCCTGCTGGTGGAGACTCCAGGCCTGGTCTCTGGTTCTTTACTGGGCCGCCGACCAGATCTGGGGGTCCTGTCCCCTTTGTCCCGGTATGTCCTGTTTGTCCCGGTATGTCCTCTTTGTCCCGGTATGTCCTCTTTGTCCCGGTATGTCCTCTTTGTCCCGGTATGTCTTGTTTGTCCCGGTATATCCTGTTTGTCCCGGTATGTCTTGTTTGTCCCGGTATGTCTTGTTTGTCCTGGAATGTCTTGTTTGTCCCGGTATATCCTGTTTGTCCCGGTATGTCTTGTTTGTCCCGGTATGTCCTGTTTGTCCTGGATCCCATTAAGTGTGCCGGAGCTGCCGTGACTCAGAGAAAAGCAGCAGCAGCAGGAATGTCTGACGCTTCATGAGCCGCAACATAAACTGCCGACAGGAAATCAATCTGCTCCGTTTGATCTCGTGTTGCTGGTACCAACCAGAGCTGCTGGTCTGGTTCTGACGGTCCTCTGTGTCTAGTTCTGACGGTACTCTGTGTCTAGTTCTGACGGTACTCTGTGTCTAGTTCTGACGGTCCTCTGTGTCTAGTTCTGACGGTACTCTGTGTCTAGTTCTGACGGTCCTCTGTGTCTAGTTCTGACGGTCCTCTGTGTCTAGTTCTGACGGTACTCTGTGTCTAGTTCTGACGGTTCTCTGTGTCTAGTTCTGACACTGGTTCTCTGTGTCTAGTTCTGACGGTTCTCTGTGTCTAGTTCTGACAGTCCTCTGTGTCTAGTTCTGACGGTCCTCTGTGTCTAGTTCTGACGGTTCTCTGTGTCTAGTTCTGACGGTTCTCTGTGTCTAGTTCTGACAGTCCTCTGTGTCTAGTTCTGACGGTACTCTGTGTCTAGTTCTGACGGTCCTCTGTGTCTGGTTCTGACGGTACTCTGTGTCTAGTTCTGACGGTTCTCTGTGTCTAGTTCTGACAGTCCTCTGTGTCTAGTTCTGACGGTACTCTGTGTCTAGTTCTGACGGTCCTCTGTGTCTGGTTCTGACGGTACTCTGTGTCTGGTTCTGACGGTCCTCTGTGTCTAGTTCTGACGGTCCTCTGTGTCTAGTTCTGACGGTCCTCTGTGTCTAGTTCTGACGGTACTCTGTGTCTAGTTCTGACGGTCCTCTGTGTCTAGTTCTGACGGTACTCTGTGTCTAGTTCTGACACTGGTTCTCTGTGTCTGGTTCTGACGGTCCTCTGTGTCTAGTTCTGACGGTACTCTATGTCTGGTTCTGACACTGGTTCTCTGTGTCTGGTTCTGACGGTTCTCTGTGTCTAGTTCTGACGGTCCTCTGTGTCTGGTTCTGACACTGGTTCTCTGTGTCTGGTTCTGACGGTTCTCTGGTAAAAAGACACATTCTTCCCGTCAATTAACCTGATAACTGATCAGTTAACCTGATAACTGATCAATTCGTCATGGAAACACCCTCCATTGTCCGTGAAGCCTGTCTTTCTCTTCCCTCCGACTCACAGCCGGTGTGAAGACGTTCTGTCCTCCGCCACTTCCTGTTCCGACCCGCTGCTCTAAGAGTCGGAGCCGTTAAAGATCTTGACTTGATGGTTTTTGGTTTGTCTGTAATTCGGTGTTGAAATGATGTGAAACGCTTCCTGCTGCCAACAGGACAGGTTTTCAAAACCGCTGCTTTCGTGATGATTTCTTGAGTAGCAACTTCCTGCCTTGTCAACTTCCTGCCTTGTCAACTTCCTGTCTTGTCAACTTGCTGTCTGGTCCTCGGTAGCGGTTTAATGAAGCGTCAGTAAGAAAAAGACGTAGCGGTCCTCGCGGGTCTGAAATGAGCACGAGTGCCGAGTCACAAGTCGTTCCGGCGGTGAATCGGGGATTAGCCCAGTTTCTCGCCCGTCAACTTTCGTGCACTTCGTGACCCTCTGACTCACTTTGATCCGGCCCGGGAGCAGAACCCCCCCCCCCCCCCCGTTTGGCTCCTTCTGATTGGTCAGGCGTGTCGGCGTGTCGACGCGTCGGGTCACGGGTCTGGTTGAGGCCTTGTTATTGCAGATGGTGGATTCGCTCTTCACCCTGCAGCTCCAGACCCCCTGACTGGTTCTGACGGATTTTACTTTCGAGGAACCGACGTCGCTTCCTGATCCGATATCTTTACGGTCTCAAGCCACGTTGGCGTGTTGAGGGAGTGTCTCCCTCCCCCCCCCACCCCCCAGCCTCCTGCTGCCCGGGACCCTGATACCCCCGGGGGGGGCATCAGGGTTCCTGTTCCCTCCATGTTGACCCTCTCCGGGAGCGATGAGGGTATTGATCACTGCTAATGCACAGTATGGAGGTTTTACCACTGATCCAATAATCCATGATCGCAACTAAAGGTTGATAATTGATCATGTGACATCCTGTCTTCTCTGTCAAACACACACACACACACACACACACACACGCCATTCAGTCGTGATGGACGACTGAATGTGCCAAAATTAAATAATCAATTCAATGTGTCACGAATTAAAAAATTGGAATTAAATACATAAATGTGTCCGTTAAAATGGCAAATCCTTTTATGTAAAGAAAAAAAAATTGTAACTATTTTACTATTACAAATTTCATGGTATAAATGTGCCAAAATTAAATAAATGTACCATTAAATGTGTCATGAATTAATTAAAATCGGACATAAATGTATAACATCATAAATTAATTAAAACACCACGACATTATTTCACAATTTAATGAATGAATGTCCGCTGCTTCACGGCTTCACGAGTTAATTTAATCCGTCGCCCATTGAGCTCGGTGGACTCGATCGATAAAGAATTGATTCTGATCCACTGGGTGGCGCTAGGCGTTCGTCCGCTTCCTGACACGAGCTTCCCTTCAGGTCACATTCATACATCTAATTCCAATTTTGGCTAAATTAATGACGCATATAATTAATTATTTAACGGCGTACTTATTTAACTTTGGTCTTCCATAGTCGTGTTCATGCTGCCTGACGGTAACTGATAAAGACGAGAGCCTAGCCGTGACCCGTAACCAAAGTTTCCTCCAGATTCACTTTGTGGTTATGGAACCGGACGAGCCGGTTCTAGATGTTTTGTACTTTCTGTTTCACTGAGCTTCTATTGTACCTGAGGGAACGTTTACACATACCTAGTTTTTTTTTTTAAACCTGATGTTTCCCTCTCTATGTTTAAAAAAAAAAAAAAAAAAAAAATCTCCATTTACACTGACACACATATTTAATTTTCACCTTCAGCAAGAAGTTCAGCTATTTTTCAAACTTTAAATTCTGGTGCTTTAATTCATTTTATGAAAGGTTTTCTATCAAAATGAGCCGGAAAGCACCCGTCGGTTCACGTTCGCCCCTTTGAGGTGAGGCAGGGTACTGCCCGCCTCACTGGCTTGACTCTTCTCTGCACTTTATTGTGACGATCGGCAGGAAATACTCCCTCACACACACATTAAAGACACGACCGTAGAACCAATATCAGTGTAAAGTTCATGTTGTTGACGTGCCGAGGAGCAGAGACGCCATTTTTACTTGATATAATGTCCAAAAAAATGTGTAGAGTCTTGCTTTCATGTACTTTGTTTCTTTGATCTTGACCTCCCTTGACCGCTCGTCACCGGTCTGTCGCTGCCCCGGCGGTCGTCGCTGACGTGGTTTTCTTGGTGGTGTTTGTCAGGAGCCGTTCGAGGACGGCTTCGCCAATGGAGACGAGCTGACGCCGGCGGAGGAGGCCGCCTCCAAGGAGGCCGCCGAGTCCAAAGGGGTCGTCAAGTTCGGATGGATCAAAGGAGTCCTGGTGAGTCTGGAGCAAAGAGTTGCTTCGTGTGGGTGGAGCAGGGGGGAAGTTGCTTCATGTGGGTGGAGCGGGTAAATAATAGTGCGAGCCTCTGGAGCTCCGCCCCCCCCCCCCCCCCCCCCCCCCCCCCCCCCCCCCCCTAGTGGAGGGAAGGGGGATGGCGGAGCAACGTCAGCTTGTACTTACAGACCAGGGGGTTCGTCAGCGGATCAGTGGGTGGAGGTGGGCGGAGGTCTTGAGGAACGGAAGGAAATTCAGCATCTCCGTCATTTTTAATCCTGATTAGAGTCACAGGAAGATGGAAACAGATTAGAGGTTAGGATTATGGTTATGGTTGGGATTAGATTTAGGGTTAGGGTTAGATTTAGGGGTAGGGTTAGATTTAGGGGTAGGGTTAGGGTTAGAGTCAGGGTTAGGATTAGATTTAGGGGTAGGGTTAGGGTCGGGGTTAGGGTTAGGGATTGTCTCGTGGTCTCACCGTGACGCTGTGGCCCTGCAGGTTCGGTGCATGCTCAACATCTGGGGAGTGATGCTCTTCATCCGCATGTCCTGGATTGTGGGTCAAGCAGGAATCGGTACGTACAATACAAGCACACAAAACAAACACAACCAAATAACAAACAAACACACAAAACGAACTAAAGGCAACGAAAACAAACGCGATCAGACTCACACAACATGAGAACGAGCACAAAATACAAATGTAGCGAAATGAAAACAAACCCCAAATGCAATAAAACAAAAAGAAACGCACAAAATGAAAACAAACACAACAAAAACATGACGAAATGCAACAAGTGTCGGGTCTCTGGTCAGACTGACACCACATTCTCTCTCTCTGTAGCTCTCTCCTGTTTGATCGTTGCCATGGCGACCGTGGTCACCACCATCACCGGCCTGTCCACGTCGGCCATCGCCACCAATGGGTTCGTCCGCGGAGGTACGGTCTGGTTCTTGTATCTGGTCTCTGGTTCTTCAGCATCTGGTGGTGTAGTGAGTGGAGTAGTAGTAATGATCCCTTTACTCTAAATTACATTTACTCTAATGCCTCAAGATTTACTGTAATACCCCAAGATTTACTCTAATACCTCAAGGTTTACTGTAATACCTCGGGACTTCCTGAACTGTTGGTATCCGGAACATGAACATGATTTATTCATGTTCCTGGCATCACCTCCAACATGTGGTTCGCCTCCTGGCCCGCTGCTGCCAGGAATATGAAAATGATTTATTCATGTTCCCGCCTGGCGGGGTTCCAGGTGGAGCGTATTACCTGATCTCCAGGAGTCTGGGGCCCGAGTTCGGAGGCTCCATCGGCCTCATCTTTGCCTTCGCCAACGCCGTTGCGGTCGCCATGTACGTGGTGGGATTCGCCGAAACCGTGGCGGAACTTCTCAAAGTAAGTGTGAGCGGTGTGGCCGGACGCCGAGCCGGGAAGGTCAAAGGTTCAAACAGCGGCTGCGTTGTGTTTTCAGGGCGCGGACGCCATCATGACGGACGAAGTGAACGACGTCCGCATCATCGGCACCATCACCGTCATCCTGCTGCTGGGCATCTCCGTGGCCGGGATGGAGTGGGAGGCCAAGGTACGACGGACGTCCGGACGTCTGGCTCGCCAACGCCTGGCAGCAGGCGGACGTCTGGCGTTTAACCTCCGCGTCTCTTACAGGCGCAGATCTTCCTGCTGATTGTCCTCATCACCGCCATCATCAACTACTTCATCGGGACCTTCATCACCATCAAAGACAAAGAGCCCATGGGCTTCTTTGGCTACGACGGTACCGCAGCACACTTCCCCGTCCCGTCAGCCGTGGCGGCGGCGTCCTCGTCCTCGTCCTCGTCGTCGTTGGTAACGTGACTTTGTGGCCGCAGGTTCCATCATGTGGGAGAACATGGGTCCGGATTTCCGAGGCGAAAGCTTCTTCTCTGTCTTCTCCATATTCTTCCCGGCCGCCACCGGAATTCTGGCCGGAGCCAACATCTCCGGAGACCTGGCGGTGAGTCGCCGCGTTCCCCGAGTGGAGCTCTGAGAACAGGATGGAATTGCTGCTTGTGTTGCTGTGTTGACTGGTTGGGTTGCTGTGTTGACTGGTTGTGTTGCTGTGTTGACTGGTTGTGTTGTCGTTGCAGGACCCTCAGCTGGCCATCCCTCGGGGAACACTGCTGGCCATCGTCGTCACAGGAATCGTCTACCTGGGAGTCGCCATGTCAACAGGTGGGGAGGGTGGGGGTCAAGAGGTGGGGAGGGTCGGGGTCAAGAGGTGGGGAGGGTTGGGTCAAGAGGTGGGGTCAAGAGGTGGGGAGGGTGGGGGTCAAGAGGTGGGGTCAAGAGGTGGGGAGGGTCGGGGTCAAGAGGTGGGGTCAAGAGGTGGGGAGGGTCGGGCTCAAGAGGTGGGGAGGGTTGGGGTCAAGAGGTGGGGTCAAGAGGTGGGGAGGGTCGGGGTCAAGAGGTGGGGTCAAGAGGTGGGGAGGGTCGGGCTCAAGAGGTGGGGAGGGTTGGGGTCAAGAGGTGGGGTCAAGAGGTGGGGAGGGTCGGGGTCAAGAGGTGGGGTCAAGAGGTGGGGAGGGTCGGGCTCAAGAGGTGGGGAGGGTTAGGGTCAAGAGGTGGGGTCAAGAGGTGGGGAGGGTCGGGGTCAAGAAGTGGGGCGGGGCAGGGTCAAACCTTGACCCGGCAGACCCGCCGCGGCCCGGCATAGCACACAAACGTGTGATCAGACGACGTCTACACCTCGAGTGCTCGGACAGGACACGAGATCAGCAGAGGCCCGTCGACCAAAACCACCTAGCCAGTGCGGTTGAGTGTTGTGTGTCAAAGAGAACTTCTTAGTGACAAAAGATATATCGGTGCCATGAAGAGGTAGGGCTTGCCGTTCACCTACCCGTCGTCCTGAGGCCTTGATGTCTTAAGGGAGAGCCACTTCTCGCCTGGTCCAAGGGCTCAAATGGAGAAACTCCAAGGGCCTCCGGCACCGTGGACGGTTCCTATGTTGGAGCCACTGGTTGGCTGGGTGGGAGGAGCCTAGGGGCAACTTTCAGGAAAAGCGTCAGACTTTTGTCATGGCCAACCGAAGCACGAATAATACCAGCACGAGAACATGCTCTAAGCGTCCCCTGGCTGGGACAGGGGCGAACAACCGAGCCCCGGGACCTCTGATCCTGGACCAGTCAAAAGTCCACCATGGGGAGGTTGAAGCGTTTGCTGGCTGTGTTAATGTGCGATGTTTGCTTGCAGTGACTTGACGACTTCCTCCTCGTTGCCACAGGCTCCTGCATCGTGAGAGACGCCAGCGGAAACATGAACGACACGCTCTCGTCTCACTTCACCAACTGCAGCGAGGCGGCCTGCAAGTTCGGCTACGACTTCTCCTCCTGTAAGAACACGGCGGACGGCTGTGCGTTCGGCCTGCAGAACGACTTCCAGGTCAGTCCGGGTCCACCCCCTCGCCGCCGGCGGGTCCAGTCCGAGCCCATCTGAACCGTTGCTGATGTCTGTCTGTCCGTCCAGGTCATGAGTGTGGTGTCTGGTTTCGGGCCCATCATCACCGCCGGGATCTTCTCGGCCACGCTGTCGTCGGCGCTCGCCTCGCTGGTCAGCGCGCCCAAAGTGTTCCAGGTGGGACCGAAGCAGCAGGGGAGGACCTTGGGGGCGGGGGGCTTGAGGAGTGGCGTCTGAACTTTGTGTGTCGGTTCCTCTCCCCCCTCAGGCTCTGTGTAAAGACAACATCTACCCCGGCCTGGGGATGTTCGCCAAGGGCTACGGCAAGAACAACGAGCCTCTGCGAGGATACATCCTGACCTTCGGCATTGCTCTGGCCTTCATCCTCATCGGTAACTGACTCCGCCTCCATCTGGTTAATTCTGCCATCCTGGACTGTTGGTCTCCTCGGTCCACAATCTGGACAGGAGCAGCACCGTCGCTCTACGTCCTGTTTCTAGAACAGGCCTGCAGGCGAATCCTGTGGTCTTTGGGGTCAACGACCTGGTGACCTGGGCACCATGTCGTTGACCCCTGTGCGGACTCTCCAGACGGACCGACGGACAGGAAGTCCCGGCTGAACCCCTCTAACCATGTGGTTTTGTCCTTCCAGCTAAGCTGAACACCATCGCTCCCATCATCTCCAACTTCTTCTTGGCGTCTTACGCCCTCATCAACTTCTCGGTGTTCCACGCATCGCTGGCCAACTCTCCAGGTACGTCTCGCTTCGGCTGGGGGGGGGGGAGAGTTGGAGTTTGTCCCGGTGGACGAGGGGGGTCTCATCCCTGAGGGTGTCCTCCCTGCGGTTGTTTGTGCTTCTGCACCAAACAGCAGCTCAGTCTTCGGCCGTCTTGGACCATCAGTGGGGTCCTGGAAAGGGAACCGCCAACGGACTCTAAGAGTCCTACTGGAACGACTGTTGGTCTGGAGGGGGAGGTTGGGGACACGGAGTCCCAGTGGACCCTGATCAAGCTCATCGGTTCCCGTCATGACGGCAACCCAAGGACACGGTGTGGGACTCCAGTGGTTCCAGGAGCCTGTCCGGCTAAAGGAGGAGGGTCTAGACCCTGGGTGGTTCAGGGGACCGACTCAAGGATTCAAGCGGCTGGAATGAGTTTCCCCTGCAGGGTAGGAGGCATCTCTCTCTTGGTGACGTAGTTCATCCGTCAGGAGAGACTCAAGGTGGAGCTCCTCCACCCTGAGAGGAACCGGTTGAGGAACCCCCCCCACTTGGTCTCCACCCTTTAGAAGTTCACGAGGGAGGCGGGGTCTAGGTCGAGGGCTGCAGGTGATGAAACGGAGGTTGAGCTGCAGAAGGTGACGGAGCACGTTGAGGTGTAGCAGGTGACGGAGCGGGTTGAGGTGTAGCAGGTGACGGTGCAGGTTGATTATGTATTAAGATGTGTTTTCTTTCCTCTCAATACTGAAGCTGAAGCTGAAGCTGAACTGCAGGTACAGATTCTCTGCCTCCGACTTCCTCAAACTCCAGGGACGTAAACGGTACAGGACCCGGCCCAGCAGCGCTGACGGAGGCTCACTGCTTCACTCCTCCACCCGTGTCTGCTGCTGGAGCCTCTCGGTCACTGTACCATTTATGTCCTGTTACTCCATGTAACACACTGTAACCACACACACACACACACACACACACACACCCACACACTACAACTTCACACTAACTACACACACTCCAGCTGTGACTAAACTTCTGTACGTTAGCTTGTTAGCAGGCCGGTAAACGTTTCCTAACAGCTTCTGTAACGTTCCAGGTTCGGTTGCAGGCTAACGCCATCTTTAACCTCGTTAACCTCGTTAACCTCGTTAACGTGATCATACTCTGTAACAGCCACGTTATATAGCAGCGCCATGTTAACATATCGTAGCATCACGTTCACGCCATATTGTAGCACCATGTTAATGTTGTATCATGGCGCCATGTTAGCGTCGTATTGTTAAAGTTGTACTGTAGCGCCACGTTGACGTCGCATTGTGGCGCCACGTTAACGTCCTATTGTTAATGTTGCGTCGTGGCGCCATGTTAATGTCTTATTGTTAACGTCGCATTGTGGCGCCATGTTCACGTCGTATTGTTAACATCGCGTCATAGCGTCACGTTAACGTTGTGTCGTACCGTCACGTTAACGTCGCGTCGTAGCGTCACGTTAACGTCGTGTCGTACGTCACGTTAACGTCGTGTCGTACCGTCACGTTAACGTCGCGTTGTAGCGTCATGTTAATGTCGCGTCGTAGCGCCACGTGAACGTCTCTTGTTAACGTCGCGTCGTAGCGTCACGTTAATGTCGTGTCGTAGCGTCACGTTAACGTCGCGTCGTAGCGTCACGTTAACGTTGCGTTGTAGCGCCACGTGAACGTCTCTTGTTAACGTCGCGTCGTAGCGTCACGTTAACGTCGCGTTGTAGCGTCACGTTAACGTTGCGTCGTAGCGCCACGTGAACGTCTCTTGTTAACGTCGCGTCGTAGCGTCACGTTAACGTCGTGTCGTAGCGTCACGTTAATGTAGCGTCACGTTAACGTCGTGTCGTAGCGTCGCGTCGTAGCGTCACGTTAACGTCGCGTCGTAGCGCCATGTGAACGTCTCTTGTTGTCGTAGCGTCACGTTAACGTCGCGTCGTGGCGCCACATTAAGGTCGCGTCGTGGCGCCACGTTAACGATGTGAACTGGAATCGCTTCCCGATCGTCACGTTGAGATCAAACTCGGCCGTCATCCACCCACCTGCTGCTGCTGCTGCTCCACCTCCACAGCAGTTCCTGTTTCCCGCTGCGTCCAGGCTGGACGTCGTCCCGAGGCGTCCCGGCTCTGAGCACCACCCGTCTTCTCTTTCTCCACCACAGGGTGGCGTCCCAGCTTCAAGTACTACAACATGTGGGTGTCGCTGGCCGGGGCCGTGCTCTGCTGCGTCGTCATGTTCGTCATCAACTGGGCCGCCGCCCTGCTGACCAACGTCATCGTCATGGGACTGTACATCTACGTCAGCTACAAGAAGCCAGGTGTGTGTGTGTGTGTGTGTGTGTGTGTGTGTGTGTGTGTGTGTGTGTGTGTGTGTGTGTGTGTGTGTGTGTGTGTGTGTGTGTGAGACGTTGGGCTTCGTTTACACGTCAACAATCAAGTGAAAACACCAACGTTTTGTGTACGATAGAAACACTGGAACTTTCTCCTTTATGGAGGAAAACTGAGGAACCGTTCTAGATCTCGATCTAACTGTTCTAGATCATCATTAAATGTTCTATATCGACATTTAATAGTTCTAGATCGACATTTAATTGTTCTAGATCATTAACTGTTCTATATCGACATTTAATTGTTCTAGATCTATATCTAGCTGTTCTAGATCATCATTAACTGTTCTAGATTGACATTTAATAGTTCTAGATCTAGATCTAGCTGTTCTAGATCATCATTAACTGTTCTAGATTGACATTTAATAGTTCTAGATCTAGATCTAGCTGTTCTAGATCGACATGTAACTGTTCTAGATCATCATTAACTGTTCTAGATCAACATTTAACCGTTCTAGATCGACATTTAATTGTTCTAGATCGTCATTAACTGTTCGAGATCATCATTAACTGTTCTATATCGACATTTAATAGTTCTAGATCTATATCTAACTGTTCTAGATCGACATGTAACTGTTCTAGATCATTAACTGTTCTAGATCATTAACTGTTCTAGATCAACATTTAACCGTTCTAGATCGACATTTAATTGTTCTAGATCGTCATTTACTGTTCGAGATCATCATTAACTGTTCTATATCGACATTTAATAGTTCTAGATCTATATCTAACTGTTCTAGATCGACATGTAACTGTTCTAGATCATCATTAACTGTTCTAGATCAACATTTAACCGTTCTAGATCGACATTTAATTGTCTAGATCGTCATTAACTGTTCGAGATCATCATTAACTGTTCTATATCGACATTTAATAGTTCTAGATCTATATCTAACTGTTCTAGATCGACATGTAACTGTTCTAGAGCATCATTAACTGTTCTAGATCGACGTGTAACTGTTCTGGATCATCACTAACTGTTCTAGATCGACGTGTGCGTTCAGCTGTACAAACACACTCTGACACTCGTTATGTTTCTCACGCGATCGACTTCTTTAACTTTTCATTCATTTCACTTCAGTTGTCTTTGTAGAACCAGCAGAAACTGGACTGAGGAGTATTTGTGTTTCTGTGTGGCCACACACACACACACACACACACACACACACACACACACACACACACACTCACAGCAGGATTCCTGACCTATAAACACAACTGTTAAGCGTGTGTGTGTGTGTGTGTGTGTGTGTGTGTGTGTGTGTGTGTGTGTGTGTGTGTGTGTGTGTGTGTGTGTGTGTGTGTGTGCGTGTGTGTGTGTGTGTGTGTTCCAGATGTGAACTGGGGCTCGTCCACTCAGGCGCTGACGTACCACCAGGCCCTCACACACACTCTGCACCTCAGCGGCGTCGAGGATCACATCAAGAACTTCAGGTACTGTTTCATCACGGGTCCTGTTGAGCTGCTGAGACACTGGAGGTGGAGGTGATGGAGGTGGAGGTGGTGTTGTTCTGGTGACTGATGGAGGTGGTGTTCACATCAGTCTCTTGTGTGTGTGTGTGTGTGTGTGTGTGTGTGTGTGGACGGTTCTCACGGCAGCAAGAGCAGAAGATCAAAAGTCATGTGACGCCTTCAGATCAGCTCGAGTTCGTCTGAACTCTTCATCTCCTGCCTCCATGCCACACACACACACACACACGCAGACACACACACACACACACACACACACACACACCACCTTCATTAAAAAACACTCCTGGGAGTTCCTTTGGACCAGGATTCAGTCGTTAAACAAATCTGCAGGACTGTCTTTGTTTTCACCTCCGCAGTGTTTCCCGATATTAGAAACATGCTGACTCGGCGTGACGCTGACACACTCATCCGCCATTAGTTACTTGGAGAGTAGAGTAATGTAACTCCATATTATCAGGCTGAAACAATAAGTGCTTCAAAAGTCTTCAGTTGATTCAAAATGCTGCAGCGAGAGTCCTGACAAGAACCGGCACCAGAGATCACGTCACTCCAACACCAACCTGGCTTCACTGGCTCCCTGTTAAATCTAGAATAGGATCTAAAGTCCTTCTCGTATCGTCAAGAACTGCTGGTCCCTTATCTCCCCAGGAGAACTCCTGGTTGTCAGAGTGCTGTCCCCTGGAGGTTGTTTTCTTAAAGTAGAATGGAGGCGGAGCTTCCAGCTTTCAGATCCCAGTTCCAGTTCAGGAGGCTGAAGACTTTTCTATCCTGTTGAATAGTAGAGATGAAGAAGTAGAGGAGGAAGACTCTCACTGATAGCCGGTCTGAAGACTGTCTAGCACAGGTGATTGTGGCTACCCATTAGCCAAGAGCTAACTAGCACCCATTAGCCAAGAGCTATCCAGCACCCATTAGCCAAGAGCTAACTAGCACCCATTAGCCAAGTGCTAACTAGCACCAATTAGCCAAGAGCTAACTAGCACCCATTAGCCAAGAGCTATCTAGCATCCATTAGCCAAGTGCTAAATAGCACCCATTAGCCAAGAGCTAACTAGCCTAGCCACCGCGGCTAAAGAGGCGGGACATCTTTCACTCCGGAGCAATCAATGAGCCGTGTTTGAGGCGACAGCGCCCCCAAACTGATGATGATGATGATGACAATGATGATGATGATGATGATGATGATGCTCTTCCTCTGCAGGCCTCAGTGTCTGGTGATGACCGGGTACCCAAACTCGCGTCCTGCTCTTCTGGATCTGGTCCACAGCTTCACTAAGAACGTGGGCCTGATGATCTGCGGTCACGTTCGCACGGTAACCTCATCTTCTCATGTCCTTGTCTTCTCATGTCCTCATGCTCTCATGTCATCATCTTCTCATGTCCTCATGCTCTCATGTCCTCATCTTCTCATGTCCTTGTCTTCTCATGTCCTCATGCTCTCATGTCCAATTCTTGCGAGATGAGAGCGCAGACCATTAATTCTTTATTCAACCTCATAAGCAGCAAGTTGTACATTTTGCCGGTAATCT
>NC_137664.1:457268-469768 GCF_963422515.1 Blennius ocellaris | reverse complement strand
TCTCTCTTCACCTCTCCGTCACCTCTCTTCACCTCTACGTCACCTCTTCCTCATGTCTCCGTGACCTCTCTCTTCACCTCTCCGTCACCTCTCTTCACCTCTCCGTCACCTCTCTTCACCTCTCCGTCACCTCTCTCTTCACCTCTCCGTCACCTCTCTTCACCTCTACGTCACCTCTCTTCACCTCTACGTCACCTCTCTTCACCTCTCCGTCACCTCTCTCTTCACCTCTACGTCACCTCTCTTCACCTCTCCGTCACCTCTCTCTTCACCTCTACGTCACCTCTCTTCACCTCTTCCTCACCTCTCCGTCACCTCTCTCTTCACCTCTACGTCACCTCTCTTCACCTCTCCGTCACCTCTCTCTTCACCTCTACGTCACCTCTCTTCACCTCTTCCTCACCTCTCCGTCACCTCTCTCTTCACCTCTCCGTCACCTCTCTTCACCTCTACGTCACCTCTTCCTCATGTCTCCGTGACCTCTCTCTTCACCTCTCCGTCACCTCTCTTCACCTCTCCGTCACCTCTCTCTTCACCTCTACGTCACCTCTCTTCACCTCTCCGTCACCTCTCTCTTCACCTCTACGTCACCTCTCTTCACTTCTTCCTCACCTCTCTCCGTCACCTCTCCGTCAGCTCTGTCCTCTCCTCTCCGTCAGCTCTCCGTCAGCTCTCCATCACCTCTCCGTCAGCTCTCCTCTTGTTCTAACACTCCAGGTCTTCTTCCTCTCAGGAAACGACTCGCTGCTTATTTCTGATTCTTGATCCTCTTTTATTGTTGCTCTCAGTCTCTGTCATCCTTCCTCCAGTCTATGGTCAGTCTATAGTCAGTCTATAGTTTGTCTATAGTTGGTCTATAGTTGGTCTATGGTCGGTCTGTGGTCGGTCTTCAGTGTTCTCCGACGTTTCCTCTTCATCAGCAGGTTGAGCTGCTGAGCTACACAGAATAAAAACTGTCTGTCTGTCTCTGTGTCTGTCTGTCGGTCGGTCTGTAGACAAGAAGAGCCCCACGGTTCCTCTGAACGTGTCGGACCAGAGACTCCTGGAAGCCAGCCAGCAGTTCCAGCAGAAACAGGGGAAGGGGACGGTGGACGTCTGGTGGCTGTTTGATGACGGAGGTCAGTCTGTCTGTCTGTCTGTCTGTCTGTCTGTCTGTCTGTCTGTCTGTCTGTCTGTCTGTCTGTCTGTCTGTCTGTC
This sequence comes from Blennius ocellaris, assembly GCF_963422515.1. Taxonomy (NCBI): domain Eukaryota; kingdom Metazoa; phylum Chordata; class Actinopteri; order Blenniiformes; family Blenniidae; genus Blennius; species Blennius ocellaris. The sequence continues at coordinate 468,571 of NC_137664.1, read as the reverse complement.
TGTCTGCTTCACATGAGCACCGACACCTGATTCCACACTGAAGTAACCAACAGCAACTAGTTGTGGTCCTGCAGGTCTGACCCTGGTCAGTCTGAGTGTCCAGGTCTGACCCTGGTCAGTCTGTGTGTCCAGATCTGACCCTGGTCAGTCCGTGTGTCCAGGTCTGACCCTGGTCCTGGTCCTGTGTCTGCAGGTCTGACCCTGCTCATCCCGTACCTGCTGACCAACAAGAAGAGGTGGAAGGACTGTAAGATCCGGGTCTTCATCGGAGGGAAGATCAACAGGATCGACCACGACCGCCGAGCGTGAGTACCAGAGACCTGCTGGTCCGAGACCCGGACCCTGTGACGTCTGGCTTTCCTGACCCTGACCCTGACCCTGATCCTGACCCTGACCCTGATCCTGACCCTGACCTTGACCTGGATCATGATTCTGACCTTGACATAAACGCTAGAGGTTGTTTCTCTGCAGGATGGCGACGCTGCTCAGCAAGTTCAGGATCGACTTCTCTGACATCACGGTGCTCGGCGACATCAACACTAAACCCAAGAAGGAGCAGTAAGTCTCATCACGCACCTCCGTCACTCACCTCCGTCACTCACCTCCGTCACGTCACAGGACTCTTTCACAGATTTTACATCATGAACACGACCGTGTGCTTGCTCACACCTGGTGGTCAAACACTGACACCTAGTGGTCAAACACTGACACCTGGTGGTCAAACACTGACACTTAGTGGTCAAACACTGACACCTGGAGGTCAAACACTGACACCCGGTGGTCAAACGCTGACACCCGGTGGTCAAACACTGACACCTGGAGGTCAAACACTGACACCTGGAGGTCAAACACTGACACCTAGTGGTCAAACGCTGACACCCGGTGGTCAAACGCTGACACCCGGTGGTCAAACGCTGACACCCGGTGGTCAAACGCTGACACCTGGAGGTCAAACACTGACACCCGGAGGTCAAACACTGACACCTAGTGGTCAAACACTGACACCCGGTGGTCAAACACTGACACCCGGTGGTCAAACACTGACACCCGGTGGTCAAACACTGACACCCGATGGTCAAACACTGACACCTGGAGGTCAAACACTGACATCTAGTGGTCAAACACTGACACCCGATGGTCAAACACTGACACCTGGTGGTCAAACACTGACACCCGGTGGTCAAACACTGACACCCGGAGGTCAAACACTGACACCTAGTGGTCAAACACTGACACCTGGTGGTCAAACACTGACACCTAGTGGTCAAACACTGACACCTGGTGGTCAAACACTGACACCTGGTGGTCAAACACTGACAGCCGGTGGTCAAACACTGACACCTAGTGGTCAAACACTGACACCCGGTGGTCAAACACTGACACCCGGTGGTCAAACACTGACACCTAGTGGTCAAACACTGACACCCGGTGGTCAAACACTGACACCTGGAGGTCAAACGCTGACACCCGGCGGTCAAACGCTGACACCCGGCGGTCAAACGCTGACACCCGGCGGTCAAACGCTGACACCTAGTGGTCAAACACTGACACCCGGTGGTCAAACACTGACACCCGGCGGTCAAACACTGACACCCGGAGGTCAAACACTGACACCTAGTGGTCAAACACAATGTGCTGCTATATTTTGGTTGATGACTTTAAGGCAAATGATTTTATCGTCTGGAAAAAAACGACCCGAAGTCATAAAGTCCAGAGGAATTTTCTCTGATTCGTTCAATATCCTGGTCAGTTAATCCAGGAAGCAGAGATATCCTGCTATGTTAATCCTGCTATGTTAATCCTGCTGTGTTAATCCTGCCGTGTTAATCCTGCCGTGTTAATTCAGGTTCAGTCCAGGCCCCTGGTACTCCAACATGGAGGCACACAAACAAACCTTCATGGCAGCAGAGGGTCTCTGCTGCCCTCTGCTGGGCCAACCTGGAAACACAGGAACTCTGGGAAACCGTAACCAGGGAATAACTGACGTGTGTGTGCGTGTGTGTGTGTGTGTGTGCGTGTGTGTGTGTGCGTGTGTGTGTGTGTGTGTGTGTGTGCGCAGCGTGGCGGCCTTCGAGGAGATGATCGAGCCGTACCGGCTGAAGGAGGACGACATGGAGCAGGAAGCTGCTGAGAGGCTGAAGAACAACGAGCCGTGGAGGATCACCGACAATGAGATCGAGCTGTACCGGGCCAAGGTACACACACACACACACACACACACACACACACACACACACACACACACACACACACACTGATTCATGTTGTTGTTGTTCTTCAGACCAACCGTCAGATTCGACTCAACGAGCTGCTGAAGGAACATTCCAGCACGGCCAACCTCATCGTCATGTAAGTGTGTGTGTGTGTGTGTGTGTGTGTGTGTGTGTGTGTGTGTGTGTGTGTGTGTGTGTGTGTGTGTGTGTGTGTGTGTCCCTGGTTGTGACTGTGTCCCTGGTTCTGCCCGTCCTGCAGAAGCCTGCCGTTGGCCAGGAAGGGTGCGGTGTCCAGTGCTCTCTACATGTCCTGGCTGGAGGTTCTGTCCCAGGACCTGCCCCCCATCCTGCTGGTGCGAGGAAACCACCAGAGCGTCCTCACCTTCTACTCCTAGACTCCTCCTGGATTCCTCCTGGAGTCCTGGAGCCCTCCTGGATTCCTCCTGGAGTCTTCCTGGAGTCCTGGAGCCCTCCTGGATTCCTCCTGGAGCCCTCTTGGTGTCCCCCTGGAGTCCTGGAACCCTTCTGGATTCCTCCTGGAGTCCTGGAACCCTCCTGGATTCCTCCTGGAGCACTCCTGGAGTCCTGGAACTCTCCTGGATTCCTCCTGGAACCCTCCTGGATTCCTCCTGGAGTCCTGAAACAGAAGCACACCCACACACTTCCAGTCCAAAGCTCACAGTGCATCACACACACACACACACACACACACACACACACACACACACACACACACACACACACACACACACACACACACACACACTCCACCCTGATGAAGTCTGCAGGAGACGGAGGGAAGTGAGCTTGAGGGTGGAGCTGCTGGAGGCTTCTCCACCCAGCTCCTTCCTATTGATTCAGCCCCCCCCCCTCTCTCTCTCTCTCTCTCTCCCTCGCTTGCCTCCCCCCTCTCTCTCTCTCTCTCTCCCTCGCTTGCCCCCTCCCTCTCTCTCTCTCTCCCTCGCTCGCCCCCCCTCCCTCTCTCTCTCTCTCCCTCGCTCGCCCCCCCTCCCTCTCTCGCAGCATTAATATTTTACTTTCCTCCTGCGCTCTGTGGTTCACTACAATCTGGACTCCGTCATGATGTGGTGGAGTTCATCTGAGTCGGGGGAGTCGGGGGAGTCGGTGGGAGTCAGTAGGAGTCGGTGGGAGTCAGGAGTCGTTGGGAATCAGTGAGAGTCGTTGGGAGTCAGTAGGAGTCGGTGGGAGTCAGTAGGAGTCGGAGGAGTCGTTGGGAATCATTGGGAGTCGGGGGGAGTCAGTGGGAGTCGGGGGAGTCAGTGGGAGTCGGTGGGAGTCAGTAGGAGTCGGAGGAGTCGTTGGGAATCAGTGGGAGTCGGGGGGAGTCAGTGGGAGTCGGGGGGAATCAGTGGGAGTCGGGGGAGTCAGTGGGAGTCGGGGGGGAATCAGTGGGAGTCGGGGGAATCAGTGGGAGTCGGGGGGGAGTCAGTGGGAGTCGGGGGGGAGTCAGTGGGAGTCGGGGGGGAGTCAGTGGGAGTCGGGGGGGAGTCAGTGGGAGTCGGGGGAGTCAGTGGGAGTCGGGGGGAGTCGGGAGCAATAATCAGCCAGGTGTCAGTGAAGCCTTACGATGTGCCTTCCAGTCCCGTCACATCAGTCACTCCAATATGATCCCTAGTTACTGTAGTTCACTTAAAACTAGTTACTTTTTACTTTTATTGACTTTTAATGTGACTTTTTCCTTTTTGCTATTTATGCGAGTGGATTTAGCTGAAGGTCCACGTTTCCTTCCTCTCCAGCTCTGTCCATCTTAATCAACGTGTTCTCTTCTGGGTTTGTGGTTCTTCACCTTTCAGTCTTCCGTTGGATTCCGGTCGCCCCCGGCGACGCGGTCGCCCCCGGTGACGCAATGTCTGTCAGCCGGCGGCGCCTGAACGAAGTGTATCTGTGTGAAGTGTTGCTCATTAAAGATGTGAATCTAGTTTTTCATGAGCCTGTGAAGTGGACTGAGTCTGTGTCTCTGTGCTGCTGCTGGACGAACCGGGTCTTTCTGCCCTCAAACTCTCTGGCCTTAACTCACAACCCGGCGATTGTCACCAGTTCTTCTCCTGCTCAAAGCCTCACAGCCGGAAACTGTCTGTCTGTTACCGTCTGTTACCGTCCGTCTGTATCTTTTCATCTGTAATGAATGCTGTGTTCTGTTGCTCTCCATCCCGGACTCTGCTGTTTCTGTCCGGTTCACTGTCCGGGTGTTTCTGTCCGGTTCACTGTCCGGGTGTTTCTATCCGGTTCACTGTCCGGGTGTTTCTGTTCAGTTCACTGTCTGGGTGTTTCTGTTCAGTTCACTGTCTGGGTGTTTCTATCCGGTTCACTGTCCGGGTGTTTCTATCCGGTTCACTGTCCGGGTGTTTCTGTTCAATTCACTGTCCGGGTGTTTCTATCCGGTTCACTGTCCGGGTGTTTCTGTCCGGGTGTTTCTGTCCGGTTCACTGTCCGGGTGTTTCTATCCGGTTCACTGTCCGGGTGTTTCTGTCCGGTTCACTGTCCGGCTGTTTCTGTCCGGTTCACTGTCCGGGTGTTTCTGTTCAGTTCACTGTCCGGGTGTTCCTGTTCAATTCACTGTCCGGGTGTTTCTGTTCAGTTCACTGTCCGGGTGTTCCTGTTCAATTCACTGTCCGGGTGTTTCTGTTCAGTTCACAGTCCGGGTGTTTCTATCCGGTTCACTGTCCGGGTGTTTCTGTTCAGTTCACTGTCTGGGTGTTTCTATCCGGGTGTTTCTGTTCAGTTCACTGTCTGGGTGTTTCTATCCGGGTGTTTCTGTTCAGTTCACTGTCTGGGTGTTTCTATCCAAGTGTTTCTGTCCGGTTCACTGTCCGGGTGTTTCTGTCCGGTTCACTGTCCGGGTGTTTCTTTTTCATAGTTTTTTCTTCCATATAATTTGAGTACATGAGATGTTCACATCAAATGTGTCCGTAGTGCGCCTGTAGTACGCCTGTAGTACGACTGTAGTACGCCTGTAGTACGACTCACCTGCTGGTACAGAAACAGTAGCTCGAAGTAAGACATGTACAGACAACAGGACTTGTCCCAGAGAGTCCCCTCACCCCCACCCGACCCCCGTCCCCCTGAGCGTCCTCCACCCCAGTGGGCGGAGCCAGGAGGGAGGCGGGACCGAGGACGGCCACCAGGGGGCTCGGGGGGGGGGGGGGTCTTACTGCATCGTCACCCAGAATCTGTAGGAGGCGACGTGGAGCACAGAGGGAGGCTGGCCTCAGCATGGGAGACCACCAGGTCCTGGTCCTGGTCCTGACCCAGGTCCTGGTCCTGGTCCTGGTCCTGTGGTTCTGTTGTGTCACCAGCTGTTCTTCGAGGACAGGAAGTGTTTTCCTCAGACGTTTGGTGTCTAAACTTGTAGAGACTAAAACCTGTAGAGACGACCGAACCTGTAGAGAGAGACGACTGAACCTGTAGAGAGAGACGACCGAACCTGTAGAGAGACGACCGAACCTGTAGAGAGACGACTGAACCTGTAGAGAGAGACGACTGAACCTGTAGAGAGACGACTGAACCTGTAGAGAGAGACGACTGAACCTGTAGAGAGACGACTGAACCTGTAGAGAGACGACCGAACCTGTAGAGAGAGACGACCGAACCTGTAGAGAGAGACGACCGAACCTGTAGAGAGACGACCGAACCTGTAGAGAGACGACCGAACCTGTAGAGAGACGACCGAACCTGTAGAGAGAGACGACCGAACCTGTAGAGAGAGACGACCGAACCTGTAGAGAGAGACGACCGAACCTGTAGAGAGACGACCGAACCTGTAGAGAGACGACCGAACCTGTAGAGAGAGACGACCGAACCTGTAGAGAGAGACGACCGAACCTGTAGAGAGAGACGACCGAACCTGTAGAGAGAGACGACCGAACCTGTAGAGAGAGACGACCGAACCTGTAGAGAGACGACCAAACCTGTAGAGAGAGACGACCGAACCTGTAGAGAGAGACGACCGAACCTGTAGGGAAACGACTGAACCTGTAGAGAAACAACAGAACTTGTGGAGAGAAACGACCGAACCTGTAGGGAAACGACTGAACTTGTAGAGAGAGACGACCAAACCTGTAGGGAAACGACTGAACTTGTAGAGAGAGACGACCAAACCTGTAGGGAAACGACCGAACCTGTAGGGAAACGACTGAACTTGTAGAGAGAAACGACTGAACTTGTACAGACGACTGAACCTGTAGGGAAACGACTGAACCTGTAGAGAAACGACTGAACTTGTACAGACGACTGAACCTGTAGGGAAACGACTGAACCTGTAGGGAAACGACTGAACTTGTAGGGAAACAACTGAACTTGTAGAGAAACGACTGAACTTGTAGAGAGAGACGACTAAACCTGTAGAGAAACGACTGAACTTGTACAGACGACCGAACCTGTAGAGAAACCACAGAACTTGTAGAGAAACAACAGAACTTGTGGAGAGAGACGACCAAACCTGTAGGGAAACGACAGAACCTGTAGAGAAACAACAGAACTTGTAGAGAAACAACAGAACTTGTAGAGACATGGTATCCATCTCTGCTCAACAGTTTTTCACGACAGCATGATGACATGATGGGAGGCTCCTCTTCCTCCTCCTCCTGCCCGTGCAGGTTTGCAGCCTGACCTTTGACCTTTGTCTCGGCCTTCATGGTTCTGCCGTGAAGTGTCACTTTGTACAGTTCAGACATATTAGATATTTAACCGACGATCAATATATTTATACGTATTTACTCCTGCAGGAGGCGCCAGACAAGAGAAACCAAATGTTTCTGGAGACCGCACAACCAGTGTGTGTGTGTGTGTGTGTGTGTGTGTGTGTGTGTGTGTGTGTGTGTGTGTGTGTGTGTGTGTGTGTGTGTGTGTGTGTGTGTGTGTAAAATAAAGCTCGTCTGTAAATAAACTTAGTCTCTCTGCTTCTTTTCCATTTTTCCTCTTCGGTTAATTGTTTGTTCATTTCTGTCGTTTCCTTTCCTCCACCTGTATGTTTTCCTCCACCCATGTGTTTTCCTCCACCCGTGCGTTTTAGTGGAGGAGAGCGAGGCGACACTGTTTCACAGACTTGATTTTCTAACATTTGAACATTTATGAATCAATACTTTGTACATCTTTACTGCAATAAATCAATAAATGAAATCGATTCCAATTCTAGTGCTTCTCTTTCATCATCAATCAATCAGCATGAGGATGAGGAGGAGCTGATGAAGGTCAGGCTGAGGATGAGTATTGCAGATGTGACATAATTGTAATTAAACTCGTGGTTTCACAGATTAAACTAGTGGGTTAACCAATTAAACTAGTGGGTTAACCAATTAAACTAGTGGGTTAACCAATTAAACTAATGGGTTAACTAAATAAAACAAGTGGTTTCACCAATTAAACTAGTGGGTTAACCAATTAAACTAGTGAGTTAACTAATTTAACTAGTGGGTTAACCAAGTAAACTATTGGGTTAACCAATTTAACTAGTTTGTTAACTGATTAAACTAGTGGGTTAACCAAGTAAACTAGTGGGTTAACCAATTAAACTAGTTGGTTAACCAATTGAACTAGTGGGTTAACTAAATAAAACAAGTGGTTTCACCAATTAAACTAGTGGGTTAACCAATTAAACTAGTGAGTTAACTAATTTAACTAGTGGGTTAACCAAGTAAACTATTGGGTTAACCAATTTAACTATTGAGTTAACCAATTTAACTAGTTTGTTAACTAATTAAACTAGTGGGTTAACTAACTAAACTAGTGGGTTAACCAATTAAACTAGTTGGTTAACCAATTGAACTAGTGGGTTAACTAAATAAATCAAGTGGTTTCACCAATTAAACTAGTGGGTTAACCAATTAAACTAGTGAATTAACTAATTTAACTAGTGGGTTAACCAAGTAAACTATTGGGTTCACCAATTTAACTATTGAGTTAACCAATTTAACTAGTTTGTTAACTAAATAAACTAGTGGGTTAACTAACTAAACTAGTGGGTTAACCAATTAAACTAGTGGGTTAACTAATTTAACTTGTGGGTTAACCAATTAAACTATTGGGTTAACTAACTAAACTAGTTGGTTAACCAATTAAACTAGTGGGTTAACTAATTAAACTAGTGGGTTAACTAACTAAACTAGTGGGTTAACCAATTAAACTAGTGGGTTAACTAACTAAACTAGTGGGTTAACCAATTAAACTAGTGGGTTAACCAATTCAACTAGTGGGTTAACTAATTAAACTAGTGGTTTCACCAATTACACTAGTTGGTTAGCAAACTAAACTAGTGGGTTAACCAATTAAATGAGTGTGTTAACTAACTAAACTAGTGGGTTAACCAATTTAACTAGTGGGTAAACTAATTTAACTAGTGGGTTAACCAACTGAACTAGTGGGTTAACTAATTAAACAAGTGGTTTCACCAATTAAACTAGTGGGTTAACTAATTAAACTAGTGAGTTAACTAATTTAACTAGTGGGTTAACCAATTAAACTATTGGGTTAACCAATTTAACTAGTGGGTTAATTAATTAAACTAGTGGGTTAACTAATTATCCTAGTGGTTTCACCAATTACACTAGTGGGTTAACCAATTAAACGAGTGGGTTAACTAACTAAACTAGTGAGTTAACCAACTGAACGAGTGGGTTAACTAATTAAACTAGTGGGTTAACCAATTAAACTAGTGGGTTAACTAATTAAACTAGTGGTTTCACCACAGTTTAACTCTCTTCTCATGATGCTGCCAGTCTTTGTTACCTGAGCCGACATTGTTCTACATCTTCAATAAAAGACCTGTTAAAGGTCAAAGGTCAAAGGTCTCTCTCTCTCTCTCTCTCTCTCTGTCTGTCTCTCGCCCTTCAGTCAGTTCAGGTTACAAACACCTGTAAGTGAGAACCTCAACCCTCTGAAGCAGAAGCTCACTCCCCATGAATAATTACTGTGTGTGTGTGTGTGTGTGTGTGTGTGTGTGTGTGTGTGTGTGTGTGTGTGTGTGTGTGTGTGTGTGTGTGTGTGTGTGTGTGTGCTTCAGTTCCAGTGTATCAGACCGTCATCATGGACGTCTCCGTGTTGCCGAACAACAACGACCCTCAGAAGTTCCTGCAGTTGGACGTGAGGACGCTGCCGGCATCTCGGGGCCTGTTCCAGCAGGACGTGAGGACGTCTCGGGGCCTGTTCCAGCTGGGAGCCGTAATGTCGTCTCAGAGAACCTGGCAGAACAGGTTGTACCGCAAGGTGGGTCATGGTTCTGTTTCATCTGGTTCTGTGTGGGACTCTGGATCAGACTGACTGTCAGTGATCGACCTGGTCAACCCGAACAAACAGGGACTAGCAGAACAAACAGAGACTAGCAGAACAAACAGAGACTAGCAGAACAAACAGAGACTAACAGAACAAACAGAGACTAATAGAACAAACAGAGACTAATAGAACAAACAGAGACTAACAGAACAAACAGAGACTAATAGAACAAACAGAGACTAGCAAAACAAACAGAGACTAATAGAACAAACAGAGACTAGCAGAACAAACAGAGACTAGTAGAACAAACAGAGACTCGCAGAACAAACAGGTACTAACAGAAGAAACAGGGACTAACAGAACAAACAGAGACTAACAGAACAAACAGAACAAACAGAGACTAATAACTACTAACTGTTAATCCCAGAAGCAGCTGGTTGTGGACGTCGTCGGTAGATTTTAGTTTCTCGGCCAGTTGAAGGACAAAGACCTGACAAAGGTTCCGTCTGTCCCCCCAGAGGGAGTCTCGGTCGGAGAGCCGGCCGGGTCTGTTCCTGCAGGACCGTCCTGTGTCGGTGGACACGTACCTGGAGAGGCACATCACTCCCGTCACACTGACGTCCAACATCAAGACCAACCCGCTGTTCCAGGACACCAAGGCCTCGGACCGCTGGGAGGACGAGACGTCCAAACCTTCCTGGACCGTGAAAGACTACGACTCGCAAACCGTCTACGCACACCTGGCAGACCACCTGAAGGTGTGGAGACCAGGACCTGCTAGAACGGGCTAGAGGTCTAGATTGGGTTGGAGTTCTAGAACGGGCGAAAGTTCTAGAATGGGCGAGAGTTCTACAATGGGCTAGAGTCCTAGAACGGGCAAGAGTTCCAGAACGGGTTTGAGTCCTAGAACAGGCTAGAGTTCTAGAATGGGTGAGAGGTCTAGAACAGGTTAGAATTCTAGAACAGACTAGAGTTCTAGACTGGGTTTGAGTCCTAGAACAGGCTAGAGTTCTAGACCAGGCTAGAGTCCTAGACCAGGCTAGGAGAAGGACAGTTTGTTTGTTCCTGAACAAGGAAGTTCGTCTGAGTTTATTCTGAAGATCCGCCGGTCGTCTTCATCACTTCCTGTCCTCGTCTTGTTTCCAGGAGGACCAGAAGACCCCTAAGGACCTGGACTTCTGGCTGGAGGACCTGTACACTCCAGGATTCGACTCGTTGCTGAGGAGACAAATAGCAGAGGAGAAGAGAAAACGACTCTGTCGAGTCTTTTCCGTGGTCCTGGTGTCTGTTTGTGCGGTTCTGGTCGTGGTTGTACCGACGGTCCTGGTCCTGCAGACCACCTGAGTCTCTGCTGCTTGTCCTGGTGTGAAGAACCAGACCCTCTGACCGGCTGATCGATCTGATCAATACAGACTGATCAGATCTGATCAATACAGACTGACGCCCAGAGAAAGAAGAGCTAAAACTGTCTTTGTTGTAGTTAGATCCATGTGTTGGACTCGGTGCTGCCCCCTGTGGCCAGGAGGTCTAATAAACACTGAAGGTTTCTGATACGGCTTCAAAGTACTTCACCAAGAAGGGGGTCAGTTTTGGACACGACCAGATCCGGTCTGGGACCGGTCCACTGAGGTCCAGGTCTGGTCCGGTCCCAGACCTGGACCTACAGACTGGTGGTCCACTGAGGTCCAGGTCTGGTCCGGTCCCAGACCTGGACCTACAGACTCGGCCGCCCAGACCAGATCCATGGATGGAAGAAAATCCTCCTACTGACTGTTATGATCTGGATCAATGACTTTGTTCAGGAGGAGGAGGAGGAGGAGGAGGAGGAGGAGGGGGAAGAGGAGGAGGAGGAAGAGGAGGAGG
>NC_137664.1:424768-454768 GCF_963422515.1 Blennius ocellaris | reverse complement strand
CCAGATGTTCACCCTGTGACCTCATGACCTCCAGATGTTCACCCTCATGACATACCAGATGTTCACCCTGTGACCTCATGACCTCCAGATGTTCACTGTTGGTACATTTGAATCTGTCTTAGTCTTCTGAGAGTGTCTGGTTTGAATCTACTGTGACCCCCTCCCCCCCCCCCCCCCCCCACCCACACACACACACACACACACACACACACACACACACAGTGTTGCTTCATGTGTACCAATGAGCATGTGACCTGAGCAGCGATGCAGCGTTGCAGCGTTGCAGTACACTACCCACAATGCACCACAGCAGCCAGCACTGACTGAGCTCACTGACCTGAAGTAACTGTCCTTCATGTGTCCCGGTGCCTCCAGGGGAAAGTAATCGAGTACTTCTATAGAGACCATGTGGTTCTTTCATGGCCAATACTGATTATTTATTTATTTATTTATTTATTTATCATTAATTCTTTCCAGGCATGTGACAATTCCAGTGTACATTCATTTATTTGTATATCAGCCTTATTGATATCGTGATCATATAAATACATACGGTTGTATTTTTTAAAAATATATTCACATACAGTAGATTGTCTAGATTTGACTGATGTACATAAATATTATATCTAACTGCCTGAAAAGGGTGAAACTTATCTAATCATACCCTTCGCCAATATTCAATACTCATCTTTGTTTTTTTTCCTATATTGAAAATACATATAACAGTAAACTGTAGTTATAACCTCTATATAGCAGTAATCTGTAGTTATAACCTCTATATAGCAGTAAACTGTAGTTATAACCTCTATATAGCAGTAAACTGTAGTAATAACCCCTATATAGCAGTAAACTGTAGTTATAACCTCTACATAGCAGTAAACTGTAGTAATAACCCCTATATAGCAGTAAACTGTAGTTATAACCTCTCTATCACAGTAAACTGTAGTTATAACCTCTCTATCGCAGTAAAATGTAGTTATAACCTCTATATAGCAGTAATCTGTAGTTATAACCTCTATATAGCAGTAAACTGTAGTTATAACCTCTATATAGCAGTAAACTGTAGTTATAACCTCTATATAGCAGTAAACTGTAGTTATAACCTCTCTATCACAGTAAACTGTAGTTATAACCTCTCTATCGCAGTAAAATGTAGTTATAACCTCTATATAGCAGTAATCTGTAGTTATAACCTCTATATAGCAGTAAACTGTAGTTATAACCTCTATATAGCAGTAAACTGTAGTTATAACCTCTACATAGCAGTAAACTGTAGTTATAACCTCTATATAGCAGTAAACTGTAGTAATAACCCCTATATAGCAGTAAACTGTAGTTATAACCTCTCTATCGCAGTAAAATGTAGTTATAACCTCTATATAGCAGTAAACTGTAGTAATAACCTCTCTATCGCAGTAAAATGTAGTTATAACCTCTCTATAGCAGTAAACTGTAGTTATAACCTCTCTATCGCAATAAAATGTAGTTATAACCTCTATATAGCAGTAATCTGTAGTTATAACCTCTATATAGCAGTAAACTGTAGTTATAACCTCTATATAGCAGTAAACTGTAGTTATAACCTCTACATAGCAGTAAACTGTAGTAATAACCCCTATATAGCAGTAAACTGTAGTTATAACCTCTCTATCGCAGTAAAATGTAGTTATAACCTCTATATAGCAGTAAACTGTAGTAATAACCTCTCTATCGCAGTAAAATGTAGTTATAACCTCTCTATAGCAGTAAACTGTAGTTATTTCCTCTCTATCGCAATAAAATGTAGTTATAACCTCTATATAGCAGTAAACTGTAGTAATAACCCCTATATAGCAGTAAACTGTAGTTATAACCTCTCTATAGTAGTAAACTGTAGTTATAACCTCTCTATAGCAGTAAACTGTAGTAATAACCCCTCTATAGTAGTAAACTGTAGTTATAACCTCTCTATAGCAGTAAACTGTAGTAATAACCTCTATAGAGCAGTAAACTGTAGTAATAACCCCTCTATAGTAGTAAACTGTAGTTATAACCTCTCTATAGTAGTAAACTGTAGTTATAACCTCTCTATAGCAGTAAACTATATACTATATACTGCTATAGAGAGGTTATAACTACAGTTTACTGCTATAGAGAGGTTATAACTACAGTTTACTGCTATAGAGAGGTTATAACTTCAAACCTCTCTATAGCAGTAAACTGTAGTTATAACCAGATATATACTCCAATGTACTTTCGGGAGAGTTTTTGTCGCTCAAACCCAAACGTTGAGACATTTTGGTCTCGGGGACACGGCGGCTCGTCGAGACATGAGAACCTCAGCGTCCGTCCATGAGCGTCCTCACGGCGAAGACGTTTCTCAACTCGGTCTCACGGTTCTCGAACACGAGTCGGTCGTTGGGACGGGGGGTCTCACACCGGGGAGCTGGTGTCTTTTGACCGTCAGCTCTGCTCCTCGGTGCCAGGTGCCGCGTCTCCATGGCAACAGACACAGCTGCACCTAATCTGCCTGGCAACGCACACACCTGGAGAGTAACTGCTCCTTCAATTCTACTTTTCCATTCCTACTGGTACTTCACAGTGAAAGCATGTGGACGTGTGGTGTCATAGACAGTGCAGACCACATGACAATACACACACACACACACACACACACACACACACACACACGTTAGCATGCTAACATGAGTCTTCAGTCCTCGGCTATCAAACCTTTGAGAACCCCTGATCTAGAGTGACCAATCAGATGGTGTCGTGGCTCTGGTGTGACCAATCAGATGGAGCTGCAGACAGAAAGGCTGCATCGGAGCCAAAATGTCCCCGTTTTACTTTGATCTCTTATCGGCCATCTTCTTTTTTTTTTTTAAATGTCCAATGCCGATTTGGTGCAAAATGCTGAACGTCTGCACCGATAATTGTCCCAGCTGATAATCAGTTTATGCCTAATTTCTACTCGGAGGGCAACGGTAGACACAAGTCGCAATCTGGTACGTACCGCGGTGTAGGGATCCCGGTCTGGTGTGTACGGACCCTAACAATCATTCTCACACAGGACTTGCTTGAGTACATTGGCAAGTAGCATGTATGAATGAACATTGAAGGATTGTTCAGGGAACTGTTCTAAAGTTCTGTTTTCTTTTTCACAGGCGACTTCATCATTAAAGCAACTTGATGGGGAAAACTAGAGGAATCCCTTTAAAATGACTCGTACAGACCCACCTGACTTACTGGTATCGACTGTGCACCAAGATATAAAAGTGATCCCCATTTCCTCCCACTGCAAGTCTTTGCAACCTTCCACACCATGTAATTGCACCAACTGCAGCACGCTGGAGGACAGAAAGAGAAAAGTCAACAAGAGGCACTGCCGCACCTTTGACTACAAGTCACTGGAGTACCCCCGACCACAGCACCACCCAATGGAGTCTCCGTACAGGATGAGTGACCGGCAGGCGGCTCACCCAGACGTTGCCTGGAACGCTTTGGGCCGCCAGCAGAAATACCGGTTTTCTGCTCCAGACATTTTCAGCCACAGGTTGACCCCTCAGCCAATGGCGACAGAGATGGCCGGCGAGGGAGTGGTGCCTCAGCAAAAAAGGACCAGGTCCAAAAGTGCCCCTCGTGTCCAGACCGGGCTCACCCCTGTGTCTTTCGAAGCGTCCTCATCTTCAGGGAGAAAGGGCAGGGAGTCCCACAGGTCTCCGAGAGACTCCCGCTGGAGACCAGAAGCGTCCCCACGCAGGGAGTCGTCCTATGCAGCAACCAGGGCTCACATGCAGGAAGTACATCCCATCAAGCTCCAGCCTCAGATGAGTGACAGCAGTCGATACTCACCTCACTATCCTGCCGACAATGTGGAAGGCGCAGGTCCAGATAAGCCGGCGACCAGCCCCCATGTCCGATGCCGAGTGGACATTAAACCCGACGATTCCGGACGGAAGCAAGCGACGCCTCAAATGGACATACCATGGCAGAGGCACCACAGTGGAGGGAGTCGGAGTCTGACTGTGCCTCGCCATTTTTCCTACTCAAGAACACCGACTCCCACCGACTCGCTCGGCACAGAAAGTAGACAAGCATATCAATACTCCCGCAGCATGCCAAATAGCTACT
Source organism: Blennius ocellaris (assembly GCF_963422515.1). NCBI lineage: Eukaryota > Metazoa > Chordata > Actinopteri > Blenniiformes > Blenniidae > Blennius > Blennius ocellaris. The sequence continues at coordinate 450,655 of NC_137664.1, read as the reverse complement.
TACAGCCCATGGAAGTTCCCCAGAGAATGACGACCTCGGGTGACTACTATGGCCGGGAACGCAGAGCCCACTCCAGTCCCAATGTGCCAACCAAGTTCTTTTACGCTGACGAACCAGGCAGATACGTGACCACTGTTCCTCCGCAGCCAAGTTCTTACTTTCATGATGAGCGTTACACACCGGGACAAGCATTTACTCCAAAAGTGCAGTATGTACAAGATCCCAGAACTCGAATAGTCCATGCTGTACCTACAAGACCTTACTATCCAGAGATGGAGTCCTATTCATACCCTGTGCAGACAGCGTATCCAAAATCCTATGCAGCAAACGAACCGGGGCCGTACATCATACAGACGCCTCCGACGAGGATCCATTATGGGGATGACCCGAGGTCTTATCCGATTCAAACGGCTCCCCCAAGGTTTTATTATTCCACTGACATGTATGCAGTGCAGCCTGAGCATCACGTGCCGGCAAGGGCCTACTACACCGAGGGCCGCCGGCACGCTCGAGTGGTTCAGGCACAAACGGATGACTGGTACGGTTCAGACGCATCTGGTTATTCCACCAACCCTGCTTCCTATGTGTCCCAAGTCACTCCGACAAGAGTTCAGCAAGAGCCCGTGCTTCCTCCATGGTACGCCAGCCCATGTGTAGAACCTCCAAAAATTGGAACAGATTCTAAATCTTACTCGAGGTCTTGGGACAACATTCTGAACTCGCGCGTAGAGAGGGAACAACCACTCTCTGTACGGGGCCAGAGCTATGACGACCTGCTTGATTCCAGGAAACCCGCTTCGGTTGCAGGTGACAAACCCCAACCAGTGGTCGTCAATCTCTCGAGTTCGCCAAGACGCTATGCAGCCTTGTCGATGTCTGATAACTCGCTGATCGACAAAAGCCCAACGGAGACATCAAAGAGCACGACTAGTAAACTGTGGTTCGTCACCCCTGAGATAACAATCACCGATAACGACATTCGACCAGGAAACCTTAAAAAGGACGATGGGCGTTCTGCCAGCTGGGACATTCTGGACTCGAGAAGCACCGAGGGTGTGGACATGAATGAGCCCGACTTTGAAAGAGCAACCAAAGAGAAGACTCATGACAACGCCTCACTTCAGCAAAGCCTTGAACAACTCGATGAGCTGCTAGCAGATCTCGTCACCGACTACAAGCCGCCCAGCCGAAGGGCAAGTGAAGACATTCTGGACCAACTGAAAAAGTTGATTGATGAGGAGGAAGCAGTTTCTCTGTCCAGAAAGAGCTCGAAGGTGGGTGCAGAGGAACCGGCGCCCCTGGACAAGCAGCCAACCTCGTTCCGAATGAATCCGGAAGCCTTTCGGGATATGGACGGAGCAAGTGATGCAATGAAGAGTGCAGACGAGTGCTCCCCGGATCAGAGCCCAGACGAAGACGACACGATGATGTGCTCCAACAACAAGTGTCGGAGGACAGAGACCCTCTTCAACGCTTGCCTGTATTTCAAGTCTTGCCACAGCTGTTACACATATTACTGCTCCCGGAACTGCCGCAGAGAGGACTGGGACATTCATAAAGAAAGCTGCCTGTACGGAAGAATCGGCAGCACCTGCCGCCACATCATCAAACACTGCCGGGAGACCGCGGAAGTCCACAAAGCCTTTTCCCGAATTGCCAAAGTCGGCTACCTTTCCCGAGGTAGAGGAGTGCTCTTCCTGGGTTTTCCTAACCCTGCGTCATCCAGTAACTTTCTCCAGTACGGCCTGGACAGTTTGCTCATGTCTCCGACATACCTGTCCCTCAGGGAGCTCGAGAGCTTCCGGGACAACTTGGGGGAGTACTGCAAGGAGCTGCAGGAAGCCGGCAAGGAGTACGACCCCAACGAATGTTTCATCCTGAATGTGTCCATCGCCGTCGGCGAGCAGTTGCCCGACGGTCCGTCGCCGAGGAACCAAACCCCGACCGTCAGGAAGTACGCCAAGGTGGCGCTGGCTTCGTTCAGCCCGGAGAGGAAGGTGCACAAGAAGGAGAGCGAGATGGAAACGCTGATCCTCACGCCGCCGCCGGGGACGGCGGACATCGACAAGGAGGGCGAGGAAGGCCAGAAGGCCAGGGAGATCTGCTTCATCAACATCCAGCGGGAGCTGAGGATCCGCGGGGTGTTCCTACGCCACGAGTTCCCGCAGGTCTACCAGCAGCTCTGCGCCTTCGTGGAGAGCAACCGCAGGTTCACGCCCACCACCATCTATCCCATCGACAAGCGGACCGGCAAGCAGTTCATGTGCATGATAATGGCCGCCTCGGAGCCCCGGACGCTGGACTGGGTCGGGACGCCACATCTCCTCGACGATATCATTTAAGTGCACCTTTTGTTGTAAATATATATGTATAAAAATACGTACATATATATTGCTACACATATTTATATATCAATCCAATTACAAACATTTGTAGATATGTATTTTGTTATCAAAATGATATATATTCCAGTGTGCTCGGTCAGTATTATTCTCGATCAGAATATTTCTCGTCAGGTGCAGAACGACGACGATACATGATTTATTTCATGTTTTTATCAAGCGCATAGGGTTTTTTTTTTTTTTTTTTTTTTAAATCACTCACACATCGTTATCCATATCCAGGTCACACTCTTTTGTTTTTGGTGGGAACTAATGACCTTTCTTTTTGAATTGTACGAACTGTATGACCTTTACAACTTGAGAGGAATTAAGTGTCCATTTCTGTGAGCCAATATTTTCATACGTGACTTTAATGTTAAATCGTGCAGAAAATATGAAACATTATTTTCTTAGTGACATAAATACTCTCTATGCAAAGTTGTTTCATGAGTTAAATCACATATTCCCACAAAAACAGGTATATTATATTATATCATATTATATTATACAATATCATATTATAATATATATTATATTATACTATATTATACTATATAATGACTGAACAAAGAGTCAGTTTGTGCTGTTCTTGTATCTATTGAAATATTGCACAAATTGTTGAATTGCTCAGAGACGTGACTTGGTCTGGTTTGAGGAGTCGCATGAGGCTCCAACAGTTCTGGTGAGGCTCTGATTGGACGTTTCTAACAGTTCCGGTAAGACTCTGATTGGACGTTTCTAACGGTTCCGGTGAGGCTCTGATTGGACGTTTCTAACGGTTCCGGTGAGGCTCTGATTGGACGTTTCTAACGGTTCCAGTAAGACTCTGATTGGACGTTTCTAACAGTTCCGGTAAGACTCTGATTGGACGTTTCTAACGGTTCCGGTGAGGCTCTGATTGGACGTTTCTAACAGTTCCGGTAAGACTCTGATTGGACGTTTCTAACGGTTCCGGTGAGGCTCTGATTGGACGTTTCTAACGGTTCCGGTAAGACTCTGATTGGACGTTTCTAACGGTTCCGGTGAGGCTCTGATTGGACGTTTCTAACAGTTCCGGTAAGACTCTGATTGGACGTTTCTAACGGTTCCGGTGAGGCTCTGATTGGACGTTTCTAACGGTTCCGGTAAGACTCTGATTGGACGTTTCTAACGGTTCCGGTGAGGCTCTGATTGGACGTTTCTAACGGTTCCGGTAAGACTCTGATTGGACGTTTCTAACGGTTCCGGTGAGGCTCTGATTGGACGTTTGTAACGGTTCCGGTAAGACTCTGATTGGACGTTTCTAACGGTTCCGGTGAGGCTCTGATTGGACGTTTGTAACGGTTCCGGTAAGACTCTGATTGGACGTTTCTAACGGTTCCGGTGAGGCTCTGATTGGACGTTTGTAACGGTTCCAGTGAGGCTCTGATTGGACGTTTGCAACGGTTCCGGTGAGGCTCTGATTGGACGTTTCTAACGGTTCCGATGAGGCTCTGATTGGACGTTTCTAACGGTTCCGGTAAGACTCTGATTGGACGTTTGTAACGGTTCCGGTGAGGCTCTGATTGGACGTTTCTAACGGTTCCGGTAAGACTCTGATTGGACGTTTCTAACGGTTCCGGTAAGACTCTGATTGGACGTTTCTAACGGTTCCGGTAAGACTCTGATTGGACGTTTCTAACGGTTCCGGTGAGGCTCTGATTGGACGTTTCTAACGGTTCCGGTAAGACTCTGATTGGACGTTTCTAACGGTTCCGGTAAGGCTCTGATTGGACGTTTCTAACGGTTCCAGTAAGACTCTGATTGGACGTTTGTAACGGTTCCGGTGAGGCTCTGATTGGACGTTTCTAACGGTTCCGGTAAGACTCTGATTGGACGTTTCTAACGGTTCCGGTAAGACTCTGATTGGACGTTTCTAACGGTTCCGGTGAGGCTCTGATTGGACGTTTGTAACGGTTCCGGTAAGACTCTGATTGGACGTTTCTAACGGTTCCGGTGAGGCTCTGATTGGACGTTTCTAACGGTTCCGGTAAGACTCTGATTGGACGTTTATAACGGTTCCGGTAAGACTCTGATTGGACGTTTCTAACGGTTCCAGTAAGACTCTGATTGGACGTTTCTAACGGTTCCGGTAAGACTCTGATTGGACGTTTCTAACGGTTCCAGTAAGACTCTGATTGGACGTTTGTAACGGTTCCGGTGAGGCTCTGATTGGACGTTTCTAACGGTTCCGGTAAGACTCTGATTGGACGTTTGTAACGGTTCCAGTAAGGCTCTGATTGGACGTTTCTAACGGTTCCAGTAAGGCTCTGATTGGACGTTTCTAATGGTTCCGATGAGGCTCTGATTGGACGTTTGTAACGGTTCCAGTGAGGCTCTGATTGGACGTTTCTAACGGTTCCAGTAAGACTCCGATTGGACGTTTGTAACGGTTCCGGTGAGGCTCTGATTGGACGTTTGCAACGGTTCCGGTGAGGCTCTGATTGGACGTTTCTAACGGTTCCAGTAAGACTCTGATTGGACGTTTCTAACGGTTCCGATGAGGCTCTGATTGGACGTTTCTAACGGTTCCAGTAAGAGTCTGATTGGACGTTTCTAACGGTTCCAGTAAGAGTCTGATTGGACGTTTGTAACGGTTCCGGTGAGGCTCTGATTGGACGTTTGCAACGGTGGGGGTTCTGAGCCACGTGGGGGTTTCGACTGTTCCATTTTAAACACTGTGAATCGTATGAACCGACTGCAGAAACAAAACCTGCTTCAAAACCAACAAATCATGCAATTTCCCGCCACACTGACCCTTGCTAGGTGTTTTTCTATTTCCAGACGAGACTTTCTGAGTGAGGCGTGTCTGGAGCCGGATCAAGTAGCTACATCCAAACGGATTCCAGAGGATCTTAGTCGTGTGTTTGTGCTGCTCTAGGCTGACTTACCTGTGACTTGTGCTGTTCTTTATCATTTTAGCAAATCATGATTTCATGAATAGAAGAAGAAGAAGAAGAAGAAAAAAAAAAAACCTTTTAGAAATGTGAATTATTGCAACTTAACCATGTTGCCTCATTTTGTTTTTTTTCTACGGTACAGTGATTCTTTTAGACTTTTGTTTTTGGTAGCATACCTCGTATGACATTTTACGCCAGAACACTTGATTAGAATTTCTAAGTGGTTTGATCAAAAAGTAACCAATCTGTGTAGCTAGATATTTACGATATGTTTGAAATGTTCTTCTCCCTGCCGAGCGGGAGGTGCTGGAGGTGCAGGAGGTCCGTCGTCCCGCCGACACAAACTGTCCCTGGACTCTAGACGCTGCTGTACAGACTGAAGGACCAGTCGCCGGCTGCATGCCCGTCCTTTTCCTTTTCCCTTTTTTTTTTTCATTTCATCACGCCGATGGAAACATGCCTGAATGGACGCGTGACGACCAAAACCACCACGCCGTGGAAGGAGGAGAAAAAAAAAAAAAAGAAGAATTTTACATTTTTGTCATTGAACTTAACAAAACAAAACAAAAAAAAAACCGAGTCAACGAAGACGAGACCTCACTACAATGTCTAGAAAATGTCTAAATGCTGTAATCTGGTATTTTTTCTACTTTAAGCAGACGTGTCTGAGTGTGTCTATTTATAAAGTATATCTAATAAATGGAATGGGAACTGCTGCTCTCCTCTTGGCTTCCTTCACTCGTCGTTCAGGGAACCGAGTCGGGTACGTGCAAGTGCAGAACGACTTGTGTCAATAAAGGCGCACGTCATTTACAGGACGTTTGAACCTGAAGTCACAGGTTCACTATAGACTCTCGCACTGCGCGTCTATTAGGAACAATACGGTAGTATTTTAAAACAATCACACCTTTAAGCCCTCGTGGGCCAAATTTGGCCCCCTACCTGAACCAGGGTCTGTATCTACACCCTCTACCTGAACCACGGTCTGTATCTATACCCTCTACCTGAACCACGGTCTGTCTCTACACCCTCTACCTGAACCAGGGTCTGTATCTACACCCTCTACCTGAACCACGGTCTGTATCGACATCCTCTATCTGAACCACGGTCTTTATCGACACCCTCTACCTTAACCACGGTCTTTATCGACACCCTCTACCTGAACCAGGGTCTGTATCTACAACCTCTACCTTAACCACGGTCTTTATCTGCAACCTCTACCTTAACCACGGTCTTTATCTACACCCTCTACCTTAACCACGGTCTGTATCTACAACCTCTACCTTAACCACGGTCTTTATCTACAACCTCTACCTTAACCACGGTCTGTATCTACAACCTCTACCTTAACCACGGTCTGTATCTACAACCTCTACCTTAACCACGGTCTGTATCTACAACCTCTACCTTAACCACGGTCTTTATCGACACCCTCTACCTGAACCACGGTCTTTATCGACACCCTCTACCTGAACCACGGTCTTTATCTACACCCTCTACCTTAACCACTGTCTTTATCTACACCCTCTACCTGAACCACGGTCTGCATCTACACCCTCTACCTTAACCACAGTCAGTATCTACACCCTCTACCTTAACCACGGTCTTTATCTACAACCTCTACCTTTACCACGGTCTTTATCTATACCCTCTACCTGAACCAGGGTCTTTATCTATACCCTCTACCTGAACCACGGTCTTTATCTACAACCTCTACCTGAACCACGGTCTTTATCTACACCCTCTACCTGAACCACGGTCTTTATCTACAACCTCTACCTTAACCACGGTCTTTATCTACACCCTCTACCTTAACCACGGTCTTTATCTATACCCTCTACCTGAACCAGGGTCTGTGTTTGTGTTACTGATCCAGTCAAGCTGTTGTGAACTTTTAAGTCTTTATTGTCTCTTTCAAGCTAATTTCTCCTTCAGACGACATAAAGTAACGTCTCCGTTATCGTCGTCCACTGGATATAAAATGTCTCTGTACACGAACAATGAGAAGAACTCCCTGGGTCTGCAGGAGCTGAAGCCCTGGTCCAGCAGGTGGAGCCCTGGTCCAGCAGGTGGAGCCCTGGTCCAGCAGGTGGAGCCCTGGTCCAGCAGGTGGAGCCCTGGTCCAGCAGGTGGCGCTACTGTCCAGACTTCTTGTCCTTCTGGAAGCTGAAGCTGGTCCTGCGGCTCAGTTTCCGTTGCTTCTGAGCAAAGTAATCGGCTCTGGAGCTGCTGGCCCGCGACTCCAGGATGTAGTTGACCTGGAACAGGAAGCAGCCGTCAACACCCTGACAAACCAGGCCCCACCCCGCCCCATCACACCTGACAAGCCAGGCCCCGCCCCATCACACCTGACAAACCAGGCCCCGCCCCATCACACCTGATAAACCAGGCCCCACCCCATCACACCTGACAAACCAGGCCCCGCCCCGCCCCATCACACCTGATAAACCAGGCCCCACCCCATCACACCTGACAAACCAGGCCCCGCCCCATCACACCTGACAAACCAGGCCCCGCCCCATCACACCTGATAAACCAGGTCCCACCCCATCACACCTGATAAACCAGGCCCCACCCCATCACACCTGACAAGCCAGGCCCCGCCCCATCACACCTGACAAACCAGGCCCCGCCCCGCCCCATCACACCTGACAAACCAGGCCGATTCATCTGAATTGTTTTACTGGAGAAACTCTGGTCTGATGCTGAGACCAACTGACCAACTGACCTGAGGTCAGGAGGTCTCAACACCACCAGCAACAGTCCAGAGGGGGCAGCAGAGAGCCACCACACCTCAGCCACAGGGTGACACCAGGTGACCACTACTGACCACCAGGTGACCACTACTGACCACCGGGAGTCACTACGGACCACCAGGACTCACTACGGACCACCAGGACTCACTACGGACGACCAGGAGTCACTACGGACGACCAGGTGACCACTACTGACCACCAGGAGTCACTACTGACCACCAGGACTCACTACGGACCACCAGGACTCACTACGGACCACCAGGTGACCACTACTGACCACCAGGTGACCACTACTGACCACTGGGAGTCACTACTGACCACCAGGACTCACTACGGACCACCAGGAGTCACTACGGACCACCAGGACTCACTACGGACCACCAGGTGACCACTACTGACCACCAGGAGTCACTACTGACCACCAGGAGTCACTACGGACCACCAGGACTCACTACGGACCACCAGGAACAGACCTTCAGCACGATCTCGTTGACGGTGGAGGCGTCGGACTCGAAGTACAGCGGCTTGTAGTCGTGGTTACTGAGGTACGTCAGCTTGAATATGGCGTGACCTGCAAGGGAGGAGAACCGGACTGAGACCCCCTGAGTCCAGGACCCCGGGACCCGGGGAGTCCAGGACCAGGACTCACTGGGGCTCCGCTCCTCCACCAGGTCACAGGCACACAGGTGGTCCGAGTCGATGGAGATGGGCTTCTGCCGGATCCAGAACTTGGTGCTGGCCTTCTGGTTGGTGACCGGGTCTATCTCCACCTTCTCCCCCGAGACCCCTACACACACACACACACACACACACACACACACACACACACACACACACACACACACACACACACACACACACACACACACACACACACACACACACACACACACACACACACACACACACACACACACACACACACACACACACACACACACACACACGTGAGTTAGAGTGAACCAGTTCATCAGCTACTGTGTCAGTTCATCTCATCCCTCCATCCTGTAGTGCGTGTGTGTAGCCAGGAGCTAATGCTACACACGTAGCCAGGAGCTAATGCTACACACGTAGCCAGGAGCTAATGCTACACATGTCGCCAGGAGTTAATGCTACACATGTCGCCAGGAGCTAATGCTACACATGTCGCCAGGAGCTAATGCTACACATGTAGCCAGGAGCTAATGCTACACATCTAGCCAGGAGCTAATGCTACACATGTAGCCAGGAGCTCATGCTACACATGTAGCCAGGCGCTCATGCTACACATGTAGCCAGGCGCTCATGCTACACATGTAGCCAGGCGCTCATGCTACACATGTAGCCAGGCGCTCATGCTACACATGTACCCAGGAGCTAATGCTACACATGTAGCCAGGAGCTAATGCTACACATGTAGCCAGGAGCTAATGCTACACACGTAGCCAGGAGCTAATGCTACACACGTAGCCAGGAGCTAATGCTACACACGTAGCCAGGAGCTAGTGCTACACATGTAGCCAGGAACTCATGCTACACATGTAGCCAGGAGCTAATGCTACACACGTAGCCAGGAGCTAATGCTACACACGTAGCCAGGAGCTAATGCTACACATGTCGCCAGGAGTTAATGCTACACATGTCGCCAGGAGCTAATGCTACACATGTCGCCAGGAGCTAATGCTACACATGTAGCCAGGAGCTAATGCTACACATCTAGCCAGGAGCTAATGCTACACATGTAGCCAGGAGCTAATGCTACACATGTAGCCAGGAGCTCATGCTACACATGTAGCCAGGCGCTCATGCTACACATGTACCCAGGAGCTAATGCTACACATGTAGCCAGGAGCTAATGCTACACATGTAGCCAGGAGCTAATGCTACACACGTAGCCAGGAGCTAATGCTACACACGTAGCCAGGAGCTAATGCTACACATGTAGCCAGGAGCTAGTGCTACACATGTAGCCAGGAACTCATGCTACACATGTAGCCAGGAGCTAATGCTACACATGTAGCCAGGAGCTAATGCTACACATGTAGCCAAGAGCTAATGCTACACATGTAGCCAGGAGCTAATGCTACACATGTAGCCAGGCGCTCATGCTACACATGTAGCCAGGCGCTCATGCTACACATGTCGCCAGGAGCTCATGCTACACATGTCGCCAGGAGCTCATGCTACACATGTAGCCAGGAGCTCATGCTACACATGTAGCCAGGAGCTAATGCTACACATGTCGCCAGGAGCTAATGCTACACATGTCGCCAGGAGCTCATGCTACACATGTAGCCAGGAGCAAATGCTACACGTGTAGCCAGGAGCTCGTGCTACACATGTAGCCAGGAGCTCGTGCTACACATGTAGCCAGGAGCTAATGCTACACGTGTAGCCAGGATGATTAGTTTTGTTCAAGTGTGTGTGTGTGTGTGTGTGTGTGTGTGTGTGTGTGTGTGTGTGTGTGTGTGTGTGTACCCAGCTGGACGTCGGTGGTGAACCTCAGCTTGTGGATCATGCTGATCTTGAAGGACTTGTAGTGGTGGCTGCTCAACATGTCCTGGACGCTGGTGATGTCGATGGGCGGGTCTTCCTCTGAACTCTCCTCCCCCCTGGAGCCTGCAGACACATCCAGACCCGGTTCAGTCCAGACCCGGTTCAGTCCAGACCCGGTTCACAGTCCGGACCAGGTGACCTGGTTCCGAGGACTTACTGTTTTCCCGGACCAGGCAGAACTCCAGCGTGTTCTGAGCCTCCAGGGTGGAGTCCAGGTCCACCCCCACGTTGGGCTCTGCCTGCTTCTCCAACCGATACATGGGACCTGACGGAGGCGGAGGGTGGAGCGCATCAACACAGAGCTCGGCCGGACGGAGACAGACGGGTGGAGGACGGGTGTGGGTGGGGGACGGGTGAGGGTGGAGGACGGGTGAGGGTGGAGGCTACCTGAACCTTTCTGGGAACCCTTCCTCTTCTTCAGAGCTTTAAGAAGAAGCTCCTTCATCGTCACTTTGAGACTGTCGACTGGAATCAGGGAGAAACCGTGAGCCGCATTTCTGTAAGAGGAGGAGCAGGAGGAGGAGGAGGAGAGTCAGTAACAGACAGTAACCGTCGGTAACCAATGGTGACAGACAGTAACCGTCGGTAACAGTCGGTAACAGACGGTAACCGTCGGTAACAGACGTAACAGACAGTAACAGTCGGTAACAAGACGTAACAGTCGGTAACAGACGGTAACAGTCGGTAACAGACAGTAACGGCCGATAACGGCCGGTAACGGTCGGTAACGGCCGGTAACAGTCGGTAACAGACAGTAACAGTCGGTAACAGACAGTAACAGTCGGTAACAGACAGTAACAGTCGGTAACAGACAGGAACAGACGGTAACAGACAGCAACAGGCGGTAACAGGCGGTAACAGTCGGTAACAGACAGTAACAGTCGGTAACAGACAGTAACAGTCGGTAACAGACAGTAACAGTCGGTAACAGACGGTAACAGTCGGTAACAGTCGGTAACAGACGGTAACAGTCGGTAACAGCCGGTAACAGACGGTAACAGTCGGTAACAGACGGTAACAGTCGGTAACAGCCGGTAACAGTTGGTAACAGACGGTAACAGACGGTAACAGTCGGTAACAGACGGTAACAGTCGGTAACAGACGGTAACAGACGGTAACAGACGGTAACAGTCGGTAACAGCCGGTAACAGCCGGTAACAGTCGGTAACAGTCGGTAACAGACAGTAACAGACGGTAACAGTTGGTAACAGACAGTAACAGACAGTAACAGACGGTAACAGACAGTAACAGTCGGTAACAGACGGCAAGACAGTAACAGTCACTCACATCCTCACAAACAGAGACTGTCTGGACGTCAGCCCAGGAGAACAGTACTTCTCCACCAGAGCCAAAGTGCTGAAACCAAACTTGTGTATGGGCTCGTTGGAGTCCAGCGGGGGGAAGTCGGTGTCCACCTCGCCGTCGTCCTCGGCAATATGGAGGCAGTACGCCGTCACATTCTCACTGTGGACGGGGGGGGGGACGGGCGGGTTAAAGGAGCAACACCCAAGTTTACCAACATACCGTCTGTCAATAAAGGACAAAGACAGACACAGTGGACACACAGACAGAGACAGACTTCAGCTTGGGCTCCCGGCCCTCTCCGGTGTACTGCCAGCAGATCAATCCGATCAGGTCGTGCACGCGGGCGTTGGCGATGGTCACCACGGTCATGGGGTGAACCTTGTCCTGGGTCATCTGCATGGACAGGTACACGTCGATCTTCTTGGTGGCCGTGGTGCCGATGTGGCCCTGTGGGGGGGGTCCAGGACAGAGAGGGTCAGGACCAGGAGGGACAGACGCCACGGTCTGCGAGCTTCCGTCAAGCTACCAGAACTGCGGGACGACAGAAAACTGACGGGCGACAACGAGCGAAGCACCTGAACCAGAGGGTTGTACCTTCAACTGTTCTAGGACGTTCCCACAAGCTTTAGGGGTTTATTGTTTATTCAGCCTTGTTCCCGCTGACAACAGTTGTGGAGGAATGGTACCAAAAGTAGGGTACCCAACGGTTACCTGTGCCCTCCCCCGCCCTCCCAACCCCTCGCCCACCCCCCGATAGAGAAGTGATGCAGACTGGCCTTGCCGTCGAACTTGGAGTACTCGTTGAAGGGGTTGTTGAGCTGCTGAGGACACTGCTCCAGGCGCAGCGACAGCGTGGATTTGGTCCCGGTGCTGCGCCGCCGCTCTTTGTAGTCCCGCTTGTCGAAGAGCGAGCCCAGATCCTCCACTGGACACAGAGAAACAGTGACTCAGGGAAACAGTGACTCGGGTGACTCGGGCCCGGTGGGTCACCGATCGGGTCGCGGCGCCGATCGGCGGAGGAAGAAGTGCCGAGTCACGGTACCTGACTGGGAGGACGACCTCTCCTTCCACTGGATGTTTTTACACTTGATCTGGTTCTGACGCTCCTTCCTCAGTCGCTCTAGTCTCTGGGCTGCCGGGAACAATGGGACACGAGTATCGGTACACAGAGTATCGGTACACAGAGTATCGGTACACAGAGTATCGGGACACTGCAGGTTGAACACAGCTGGATTCAACATCGCGGCACAACTCTACCGGATTCTGTACAGCCTACTACACCCCGACCCTGTACAATCAGAGCCTGGTTCTGACGGTTCCTGCCAGAGTGCCGCCACGTAGACACAGGCGGGGCCTGGTTCTGCCAGAACACGACAGCGAGACGCTTCGCTGAGGTGGAGAAGCAGAAAGTTTAAGGTTGAAGCCGAGGGTCTGTTCCTGTCGTCTTACCAGCAGCTCCAGGGTTCTCACAGCCTTCCTGGTGGAGTCCTGATGAAACAGCCACCACAGGTCAGTGTTTGCGCTTAACGTCAGCAGAGCTCCACCCACAAACCAGCAACCCTCCACCCGCTGGTGACGGGCCAAGAGAGCCAAGAGGAGACCAGCGTCTGCCTCTGGACTCCCTCCGTCGCCTCCGTCAGTAATTAGCCGATTAAAACCCCCAAACCTCCACCCTGCTCCACGATCCGAACCAACGGGTCACCTCCACCCTGATCCACCTTCTGGACCAACAGGTCAACTCCACCCTGCTCCACGCTCTGGATCAACAGATCACCTCCACCATGCTTCACCCTCTGACCAGAAGGGCACCTCCACCCTGCTCCACCCTTTTGGGGTTTTCCAGTGTTTGTTGCCAGTGAGACCCAAACGTGAATAGAAAATTTTCCTTTTGATGTTAGCTCCACCCTGTATCACCCAGTAAACAGTCTTTTGATGTTAGCTCCACCCTGTAAATAGCCTTTTGATGTTAGCTCCACCCAGTAAACCATCTTATGATGCTAGCTCCACCCTGTATCACCCAGTAAACGGTCTTTTGATGTTAGCTCTACCCTGTATCACCCAGTAAACAGTCTTTTGATGTTAGCTCTACCCTGTATCACCCAGTAAACAGTCTTTTGATGTTAGCTCCACCCAGTAAACAGTCTTTTGATGTTAGCTCCACCCAGTAAACAGTCTTTTGATGCTAGCTCCAACCTGTATCACCCAGTAAACAGTCTTTTGATGCTAGCTCCACCCTGTATCACCCAGTAAACAGTCTTTTGATGCTAGCTCCACCCTGTAAGCAGTCTTTTGATGTTAGCTCCACCCAGTAAACAGTCTTTTGATGTTAGCTCCACCCAGTAAACAGTCTTTTGATGCTCGCTCCGCCCTGTATCACCCAGTAAACAGTGTTGGACAAAGTGGCCCAGTTCTTTGGAACCAGCCACTGAGAAGACGTACAACAATCATCCAGAAGCGTTTGATCACTGAACATTCCCACAGACGACGTAGCAACATTGCTTTTTCGTTTCCAACTCGGTGAAAATGAGGCCAAATCTATTCAAGCTCACCGGAGTCCAATTATATCTTCGAATAATCTTGTTTTGTGTACATTTTCCTTTACATTCCCTTAGAAATGTTCACATTATGAAATTATTTTCATCCATTCCTGGTTCTAGAAACAACCCCAAAGTCCTTCCCTCTTTAACCTTTAAAGCTTTTAGCTCCGAGTTCAGATTCTTCTGGAGGATATTGAGGTTCTGTGGACCGTACAATCTGGACTGGACCGTACAATCTGGACTGGACCGTACAATCTGGACTGGACCACACAATCTGGACTGGACCGTACAATCTGGACTGGACCGCACAATCTGGACTGGACAATCTGGATTGGACAATATGGGGTTGGACAATATGGGGTTGGACTAAATCCAGTAAGGTTAGGTTACAGGATACTTGTGGTAGAATCGGGTAGGGTTATGTTAAATGCGGTAAGGTTAGGTTACAGGATACTTGCGGTAGGGTAAGGTTCCTTGCGGTACAATCAGGTAGGGTTAGGTTAAATCCAGTAAGGTTAGGTTACAGGATACTTGCGGTAGAATCAGGCAGGGTTAGGTTAAATGCGGTAAGGTAGGGTTACAGGATACTTGCGGTAGAATCAGGTAGGGTTACAGGATACTTGCGGTAGAATCAGGCAGGGTTAGGTTAAATGCGGTAAGGTAGGGTTACAGGATACTTGCGGTAGAATCAGGTAGGGCTAGGTTAAATCCAGTAAGGTAGGGTTACAGGATACTTGCGGTAGAATCAGGCAGGGTTAGGTTAAATGCGGTAAGGTTAGGTTACAGGATACTTGCGGTAGAATCGGGTAGGGTTAGGTTAAATGCGATAAGTCTAGGTTACAGGATACTTGCGGTAGGGTAAGATTCCTTACGGTAGAATCGGGTAGGGTTAGGTTAAATGTCGTAAGGTTAGGTTACAGGATACTTGCGGTAGGGTAAGGTTCCTTGCGGTAGAATCGGGTAGGGTTAGGTTAAATGCGATAAGTCTAGGTTACAGGATACTTGCGGTAGGGTAAGATTCCTTACGGTAGAATCGGGTAGGGTTAGGTTAAATGTCGTAAGGTTAGGTTACAGGATACTTGCGGTAGGGTAAGGTTCCTTGTCCCGCTACACAACCATTGTGAAGAGATAAAGGTGAAGTATCTTTCTGTGTGTTTGGTGTCAGAATAACTTTAAGCCATTTGTTTCTCTTTGGTACCGATGCCGAGGTTTAACGTTGCGCTGGAGGTCAGAAGGTCAGAAGGTCAGAAGGTCATGGCCGTTCCACTCTGTTGGCACGACGCCAGGTCCAGCTGAAGTGGACGATGTTGCTCCGCCCCCACAGGGTCCCGTTGGATCAAAGAGGTTATTTAATCTCAAATGGTAGAATATCAGATTCAACTTGAGAGGCTGAGAAAAGCCATTTTATCAGGCGTGGAGAACTTTCCACTTTCTACGGTGCCTTCAGGTGTATCTGTATTTATAAGGTGCTTTTATTCTTGTGATTGACAGCGTTTTCTATGTGTGTGTGTAGGACTTTCAGTTTGTTTTAGTGTAGCATCAAAAACATGAATAAATCCTAAAGACGAAAAAGCATTTCTCTCTTTCCCAATATAGATGAAAGGGAAAAAAAAACCTTTGATATCTATCGATTCCTGCAAAACACCCGTCTGCACACTCTGAAACGCTGATGAATGAAAGTGATCTCTGATGATCTGATCTAAAATGATCAGATTTGACCTCTTTGTTTCACCCCCCCCCCCCCCCCACACACACACACACACACACCCACACACACATTGCCTCTGATTCAGAAACATCGATTATCCTGTGAATTCACCTCAGCTCGTACCAGTGTGATGTGACAGCAGCCATCATCACCCCCCCCCAGTCAACCGCACAGCATTACCAAGCCCCCCCCCCCACCCCCAACACACACACACACACCAGCCAGCCCCCCCCCCCCCCACCTGTGTTGGAGCGTCGCCGGATGCCGAAGTCCCAGCTGGACGTGATGTCCATGGACTGAGAGAGGTCGCAGGCGTGGCCGTCGGTGAGGGCGACGCCCTCGCTGAGGGACGACGAGGCGCCGAGTCCACAGCCGCCCCCGAGTCCACAGCCGCCCCCGGGCACCAGGGCCAGCTGGCACTTCTCCAGGTCCACGTCCTGGTCCATCAGCACCATCTCACACATGCCCGTGTCGTCGCTGGTCACGTGAGACTGTCTGATGTGAGCCAGGATGATGGCGGGGTTGTCCAAGAAAGCCATTCCTCCAGCGCGGGGTCACACACACACACACCGAGGACGTCCACCGCAGGCCCCGCCCTCCCACCGCAGGCCCCGCCCTCCACCGCAGGCGTCGCTCCTTCAGATGACCGTCTCACTGCAGAACCTGTGGAGAACAAAGACCCCGATCAGCACAGAAAACAGTGATGCTGTAAAAGTGAAACAGCTCCTGCAGTGACCGGCGGCGGCAGCAGGGGGCGCCGTCTGAACCCGACACCGGACCGTGCCTGGCGTTTACAGTGTCAACACGCATGTTTTCATTGACAACAACACATGTTGAAGCTTGGGCTGGGTGACATACGGAACATATTGATGGAATATACCGACGGTATCACAGCTTGCTCCAGTCTGCGATACAGAAAGAGCAAGGATCCATCGTACGGCGCGAGTTTGGATTCAAGGAGGAAGAAGTTGAACAAACAACAGTGTTGTTCGGAATATGCTGCAGTAGCGTCGCCGCTAAAGGTCGCAGCACAACGCTACTTTATCACCGTTTTAAAATCACCAGTTTCAACAACATCACGGTAACAACATAGTGTGTTCATCCAGACTGTAGCAAAACAAACATCTGCCTGGAATAGCAGCTAAAGTGAGCGACCAGCAGCTAAAGGGTGCTAACGGAGGCTAAAGGGAGCTAACAGCAGCTTAAGGAGGCTAACAGCATATAAAGGGGGCTAACAGCAGCTTAAGGGAGCTAAGAGCATCTAAAGGTAGCTAACACAGGCTAAAGGGAGCTAACAGCATCTAAAGGGGGCTAGCAGCATCTAAAGGTAGCTAACACAGGCTAAAGGGGGCTAACATCATCTAAAGGGGGCTAACATCATCTAAAGGGGGCTAACATCATCTAAAGGTAGCTAACACAGGCTAAAGGGAGCTAACAGCATCTAAAGGGGGCTAACAGCATCTAAAGGTAGCTAACACAGGCTAAAGGGAGCTAACAGCATCTAAAGGGGGCTAACAGCAGCAAAAGGGGGCTAACAGCATCTAAAGGGGGCTAACAGCAGCTAAAGGGAGCTAACAGCAGCTAAAGGGAGCTAACAGCATCTAAAGGGGGCTAACAGCACTAAAGGGAGCTAACAGAGGCTAAAGGGGGCAAACAGCAGCTAACAGGAGCTGAGGGGGGGGGGGGGGGGGGGGTGAGGCTAACACTGTTTGTCCTACCTTCAGAGTCCGACCCCCCACAGAAACGAAGTTCCACCGGAGACTCGCATACTTCCAGCAGAGGAGACGAGCCACCGACCGGGTACGACGCACAGACGGAGCCTGACTGACACTGGGTCCGGGAGCAGCAACAGCTGCTGCAGCAGCCACTTCCGCCCTGTCACAATAAAACTCTAACCTCAGAACTCAAGAGCCACAGGCACTTCCGCCTTGTCACAATAAAAGTCTAACCTCAGAAATCAGCGCAGCAGATTGAAGAGATTGAGGTGTCGAGGGTGCAGAACAGAAACAAATCACATACTACTGTAAATAAAAGCAATGAGAAGAAAAATAAATGAAAAATTATCTCCAAGCTCATTCACACATTATTATTATTGTTATTATTATGTTATTATTATTATTGTTGTTATTATGTTATTATTATTATTATTATTGTTGTTGTTGTTATTATTATTATATCTCTATGGCCACTACCCACATGGAAAGAACCTATATGAGGATATATGAAACATATAAGCAGTTTATATGCTCATATATGACAATATAGATGCTGCATATATGCATATATAAGCCACATATAGGCAAAATTTAGATGCATATATGTGAATATATAGGCCATATAGGTCTCCTGTACCACTTCTTTATTTCCACATATATATATATATATATATATATATATATATATGTATAGCCCATATCTCACTTTGGCAACTGTCATACATTATCAAGGTATTAATTAAGAACTATCTAAAAAACAATTATGCAAGAAGAACATATTGGTGCATATATGCACACATATATACGTGCATATATGTACCTATATAGGTACCTGTATGCACGTATATGTGTACACATATGTGCATATATGTACATATAAAATAGGAAAACGGCCAATTTTATATATGTCACATATATTCAAAACCCATGTTAAAACATATGTTTATATAGGTTCTTTCCATGTGGGTAAGCGGACACCGGCCCTTCAGGCCCGGACTTGGGGCACCCTGGTGTAGAGTGTGATGCTGTTTTACTTGGAGGGTTCTGGGTTGTGGGTTCGATTCCCTCTCAGTGGACGTGCAGAGGCGGGTTGTGGGTTGAACCCCCCCGGTGCTGTTCCACCACTGGCCGCTAGCTGGAGCACCTCCTCTCGAGCTGGGCTGCTCCTGTTTGTGTGTTAAGATGAGTAAAGTGCCTGTAAAGCTGCGTTAGAGAGAGAAGAACCCCCGGAGTGATCAGGAGTGACCCGGAGTGACCCGAAGTGTCCCGGAGTGACCAGGAGTGATCAGGAGTGACCAGGAGTGATCCACCGTTCGCGTCGCACGGTAAGGGCTCGTTAGCCACGAGCTAACATAGCAGCCGCTGCAGGTTAGCGCTGCGCTGCGTCCAGCCACTTTAATTAAACCCTAAATAGCGTGAACTGACCTTAAATGACCCACATTTGAACAGCGGAAACAGCCCATGTGTCCGGATGCACGCGCACCAGAAGCTGGGAGTGTTTTAAGCAGTTTGTTTTCAGTCGCGAGCTCGTTAGCCATGCTAGGCTACGGGAGCTAGCGGTGTTAAGGTGCCCAGCTGGACAAACTGTTCTCCCTCCGCTGCTCCTGCCGGGACGGAACCGTGACACGGGCTCAGGTAGCCGTTTAACCTTCCAGTGTGTGCGCGGGACGTACACGGAGGATGACGCTGAAAACCAACTACGATACCCACAATGCCTTGTGTCCTCTCTGCACGACGGCGGCCCGAGTGGGACAAACCTCAACCGTAACAATGTCTAAACTGAGAAAACCAGTCAGATCTCCTGTTAGGAGCTTGTTTTTCACACCAAATCCTCTGTGTGTGTGTGTGTGTGTGTGTGTGTGTGTGTGTGTGTGTGTGTGTGTGTGTGTGCGCGTGTGGGGGGGGGGGGGGGGGTGTTAGTCTTTGTTATCGTAACCTGTTATTATGTTATCATATCAGTACATCAGCTGCAACAGTCAAATCAGAGCTTAATGTTCCTCTCCCAGAATCCTCTGGGAATGAAAACGTAGTATCCACTTCTACTTGTTGACGTTCCTCGTCACCCTCAGACAAACTATCCTAAAGTATTTCCAGCATCTTATTTTGGCGGGACGTCCCCGGTCCGTTGACGTCTCGGCGTCACAGAGACATCCCGAAGACTCCCGAGGCTTCGTGCCCCGAGGTCCCGTCCGTTCCTCTTGGATCCGTCCACGTCTGGACCCTCAGCCGTCACTTCCACTACAATCCAGACTCTTACTTTGACAAAGTCTGGATTTGTTTCCCCCTGAATCGCTCAAACGTTGACATTCTGGCTGCAGCTGCCGTCTTCGATATCCCAGAATGCCTGAAAACGGCAGGCATGTCTAATTTGCAACGTTGTCTAAAATTCACACCTGGAACCGACATGTTTTTTAGGGGATTTGGCGAAGACCCGTCATTGACCTGTACCTAATTCTGACTTAGATTCCCAAACTTCTTGATATCAACATGAAGACCGCAGGTCGTCCTGGCAGCTCTTTCCTCACCAGGCCTTTGTTGTTGTTGTTGTTGTTGTGTTGGACTCTCCAGACATGCCGGAGATCCGGGACCTTTCAGAGGCGCTGCCAGAGATGCCCATGGACCCCATCACTGGAGTGGGCGTGGTCGCCTCCAGGAACAGGGCGCCCACTGGATACGACGTGGTGAGGAAAGGACGGAGGAGATGGTGAGGACAGGACGGGACGGGACGGGTTTCTACATTCAGTCTCCTCCGTGTGGTTCCAGGTGTCCACGACAACGGACGGGCTGGACGCCGACCTGTGGAAAGACGGTCTTTTCAAATCCAAAGTGACCCGCTACCTCTGCTTCACCAGAGTCTTCTCCAAAGAAAACGTATGTGTCTTCACCCTCAACGACAAAATGTCCAACTCCTGGACAACAAACACTGTGTCCCATTCTCTCTGTCTTTCTTCTCACGATGTCTCACCCAATCATTGCTCTTGGCCGCTCCTTCAGAGTCACCTTGGTAACGTTCTTGTGGACATGAAGCTGATCGACATCAAGGACACGCTACCTGTCGGCTTCATCCCGATCCAGGAGACGGTGGACACCCGTAAGACGTGTTTCCGTGAAAGGCTGGGGCAGCCAGTGCTAGCCCGGAGCTAATGCTACACATGTAGCCAGGAGCTAAGGCTAAACATGTAGCCAGGAGCTAATGCTAAACATGGAGCCAGGAGCTAATGCTAAACATGTAGCCAGGAGCTAATGCTACACATGTCGCCAGGAGCTCATGCTACACATTTAGCCAGGAGCTAATGCTACACATGGAGCCAGGAGCTAGTGCTACACATGTAGCCAGGAGCTAGTGCTACACATGTAGCAAGCAGCTAATGCTACACATGTAGCCAAGAGCTAATGCTACACATATAGCAAGCAGCTAATGCTACACATGTAGCAAGCAGCTAATGCTACACATGTAGCCAGGAGCTCATGCTACACATTTAGCCAGGAGCTAATGCTAAACATGTAGCCAGGAGCTAATGCTACACATGTCGCCAGGAGCTAGTGCTACACATGGAGCCAGGAGCTAGTGCTACACATGTAGCCAGGAGCTAGTGCTACACATGTAGCAAGCAGCTAATGCTACACATGTAGCCAGGAGCTAATGCTAAACATGTAGCCAGGAGCTAATGCTAAACATGTAGCCAGGAGCTAATGCTACACATGTCGCCAGGAGCTCATGCTACACATTTAGCCAGGAGCTAGTGCTACACATGGAGCCAGGAGCTAGTGCTACACATGTAGCAAGCAGCTAATGCTACACATGTAGCCAGGAGCTAATGCTACACATGTAGCCAGGAGCTAATGCTACACATGTAGCAAGCAGCTAATGCTACACATGTAGCAAGCAGCTAATGCTACACATGTAGCCAGGAGCTCATGCTACACATTTAGCCAGGAGCTAATGCTAAACATGTAGCCAGGAGCTAATGCTACACATGTCGCCAGGAGCTCATGCTACACATTTAGCCAGGAGCTAATGCTACACATGTAGCCAGGAGCTCATGCTACACATTTAGCCAGGAGCTAGTGCTACACATGGAGCCAGGAGCTATGCTAAACATGGAGCCAGGAGCTAATGCTACACATGTAGCCAGGAGCTAGTGCTACACATGTAGCAAGCAGCTAATGCTACACATGTCGCCAGGAGCTCATGCTACACATTTAGCCAGGAGCTAGTGCTACACATGGAGCCAGGAGCTAGTGCTACACATGTAGCCAGGAGCTAGTGCTACACATGTAGCAAGCAGCTAATGCTACACATGTAGCCAGGAGCTAATGCTACACATGTAGCCAGGAGCTAATGCTACACATGTAGCAAGCAGCTAATGCTACACATGTAGCAAGCAGCTAATGCTACACATGTAGCCAGGAGCTCATGCTACACATTTAGCCAGGAGCTAATGCTAAACATGTAGCCAGGAGCTATGCTACACATGTCGCCAGGAGCTCATGCTACACATTTAGCCAGGAGCTAGTGCTACACATGGAGCCAGGAGCTAGTGCTACACATGTAGCCAGGAGCTAGTGCTACACATGTAGCAAGCAGCTAATGCTACACATGTAGCCAGGAGCTAATGCTACACATGTAGCCAGGAGCTAATGCTACACATGTAGCCAGCAGCTAATGCTAAACATGTAGCCAGGAGCTAATGCTACACATGTAGCCAGGAGCTAATGCTACACATGTAGCGAGCAGCTAATGCTAAAGACATTTACACACATTAGTGAGAAAAAACTTGTCGTGACGGTAGAAAAAGTCTGGATGTTTGAGTTCAGCTCCTGAAAAATGAAACAAAAACCAAAGTTTTGTTCAATTGTGTGTGTATGTGTGTGTGTGTGTGTGTGTGTGTGTGTGTGTGTGTGTGTGTGTGTGTGTGTGTGTGTGTGTGTGTGTGACAGAGGAGCAGGCCTTCAGGAAGAGGCGACTCTGCATCAAGTTTATCCCCAGAGACTCCACCGAGGCGGCCATCTGTGACATCCGCATCCTGGGCCGCTCCAAGCAGGCGCCTCCCCAGTACACCTTCATCGGGTGAGACGCCTCCCGGCTGCTCCACCTCCCGGCTGCTCCACCTCCCGGCTGCTCCACCCCCCAGAGCCCACCATAGAGAGGCGTCTTGTCAGGACTGTGGTTGAATCTTGGAATCAGTTTGCAGCTTCAGTTTTCTCGTGTTTCCATGTTTGTCAATCAGAGGAGTCGATGCTTTACCTGATTATTGTAGTGAGGAGGAGCTGCTCCTCCTCCTCCTCCTCTTCCTCCCCCTCCTGCTCCTTGTCCTCCTCCTCGTCCTCTTGCTTCTCCTCTTCCTCCTCCTCCTGCTCCTCCCCCTCCTCCTCCCTCCCCATCTTCCTGCTCCTCCTCCTCTTCCTCCTCCTCCTCCTCCTCGTCCTCTCCCTCTACCTGCTCCTCTTCCTCCTCCTCCCCGTCCTCCTGCTTCTCCTCTTCCTCCTCCCCCCCCCTCTTCCAGCTCCTTCTCCTCCTGCTCCTCCTCTTCCTCCTCCTCCTGCTCCACTCCCCCTCCTGTTCCTCCTCTTCCTCGTCCTCCTGCTCCTCCTCTTCCTCCCCCTCCTGCTCCTTGTCCTCCTCCTCGTCCTCCTGCTTCTCCTCTTCCTCCCCCTCCTCCTCCTCCCACTCTTCCTCCCCCTCCTCCTCCTCCCACTCTTCCTCCCCCTCCTGCTCCTTGTCCTCCTCCTCCTGCTCTTCCTCCTCCCCCTCCTCCTCCTGCTCCTCCCCCTCTTCCTCCT
The DNA here is from genome assembly GCF_963422515.1 of Blennius ocellaris. Lineage (NCBI taxonomy): Eukaryota > Metazoa > Chordata > Actinopteri > Blenniiformes > Blenniidae > Blennius > Blennius ocellaris. The sequence continues at coordinate 427,016 of NC_137664.1, read as the reverse complement.
GCTCCTCCTCCTCCTCCTCCACTCTTCCTCTTCCTCCTGCTCCTCTTCCTCCTCCTCCTGCACCTCCCCCTCCTGCTCCTTGTCCTCCTCCTCGTCCTCCTGCTTCTCCTCTTCCTCCCCCTCCTCCTCCTCCCACTCTTCCTCCCCCTCCTGCTCCTTGTCCTCCTCCTCCTGCTCCTCCCCCTCTTCCTCTTCCTCTTCCTCCCCCTCCTCCTCCTGCCCCTCCTCTTCCTCCTCCTGCACCCCCCCCCCCCCCCCCCCTCCTGCTCCTCCTCATGTGTCCCCACTGTGTGCAGGGAGCTGAACAACATGGGGATCTGGTACAGGATGGGGACGGTCCCCAGAGCCCAGGACTCCTCCGTCCCTCCCGCCGCCAACAGCGTCCAGAACACCACCTCCTCCTCCTCCTCCGGGCCGGCGGTGGTGCCGGCGCCTCCCCTCACCAAGTAGGTCCACTTCAAAGTGCTGTGTATTGTTCAGGGGGGGAGGGTGGGGGGGGGGGGGGGGGGGGTGTCCTCTAGCGGAGCTCTCATGAGACTCGTCTTCTGTCCACAGACACATTTCCATGACGCTTCCTGCCAGCTTCAGAGGGAAAACAACCACCAGACCAGACTATGAACACCAGAACTCCAACCTCTACGCTATCTCAGGTTCTCCTCCTCCTCCTCCTCCTCCTCTCTCCTCCTCCTCCTCCTCCTCCTCTCCATGTGAGACTGACTTCAGTGTTTCCTCTACAGCGATGGACGGGGTTCCCTTCACCATCTCGGAGAAGTTCTCATGTGCTTCGTCTGACGTGAGTTTGTCCTCGAGTTCAAATCAAAGTTCTCATCGCTGTTCTCTTTGCAGGTTCTCATAGTTGTTCTCTCTCCAGCAGCAGGTTCTCATCATTGTTCTCATGGTTCTTCTCATAGTAGTTCTCATGGTTCTTCTCTCTGCAGCTCCAGCAGGTGGATCTGATGGGAATCACCATCAAGTCTCTGTCTGAGATCGAGAAAGAGGTGAGAAGAGAACTGATCCCTGTACGGTGCTGTATGGTATTTGTACCATACAGCACCATACAGTACCATACAGCACTGTACAGTACCATACAGCACCATACAGTACCATACAGCACTGTACAGTACCGGACAGTACCGTACAGCACTGTACAGTACCGTACCGTACAGTACCATACAGTACCGTACAGCACCATACAGTACCATACAGTACCGTACAGTACCGTACAGTACCGTACAGCACCGGACAGTACCGTACAGCACCGGACAGTACCGTACAGTACCGGACAGTACCGTACAGTACCGTACAGCACCATACAGTACCGTACAGTACCGTACAGCACCGGACAGTACCGTACAGTACCGTACAGCACCATACAGCACCGTACAGTACCGTAACAGCACCGGACAGTACCGTACAGTACCGTACAGCACCATACAGTACCGTACAGTACCGTACAGTACCGTACAGCACCATACAGTACCATACAGCACCGGACAGTACCGTACAGTACCGTACAGCACCATACAGTACCGTACAGTACCATACAGTACCATACAGTACCGTACAGCACCATACAGTACCATACAGTACCGTACAGCACCATACAGTACCATACAGCACTGTACAGTACCATACAGTACCATACAGCACCGTACAGCACCGTACAATACCGTACAGTACCGTACAGTACCATACAATACCGTACAGTACCATACAGTACCATACAGTACCATACAGTACCGTACAGCACCGTACAGCACCATACAGCACCATACAGCACCATACAATACCGTACAGTACCGTACAGTACCATACAATACCGTACAGTACCATACAGTACCATACAGTACCGTACAGTACCGTACAGTACCATACAATACCGTACAGTACCATACAGTACCATACAGTACCATACAGCACCATACAGTACCATACAGTACCGTACAGCACCGTACAGCACCATACAGTACCATGCCGGCACATTCTGGAAACGAGGCTTTAGTCCGTTATTGCCTGTTATTTCCTGTCAGTCCCTGTTATTGCTGTTCTCTCCGTCTCTGTACTGACACCCCCCCCACCCCCCCCCCCCCCCCTCTCTCTCTCTTTCTCCCCCCCCCCACCCCCCCCCTCTCTCTCTCTCTCTCTCTCTTTCTCCCCCCCCCGCCCCCCCCCAGTATGATTACAGCTTCCGGACCGAGCACAGTGCAGCAGCCCGGCTCCCCCCCAGTCCAACCAGGACCTCCCTGAG
>NC_137664.1:413933-424568 GCF_963422515.1 Blennius ocellaris | reverse complement strand
CCTCCTCCTCCTCTTTTCTCTCTCTGTGGACATCCAAACTCCTGAGAAACTGAACCACCTCCGTCCACTCTCCTCCGTCAGCGCCGCCCTGACGGGAAACAGGAAGTGGAGGAGCGGAGAGACTCCAGAAGAGAAGCAGAGCCTCCACCCTGACCGAGGGACGCGTCTTCTCCACCCTCCTGAGACTGCTGCTGCTCGTCTGTCTGTTTCTGAACCACTGATCCTCCACCTCCTCCTCCACCTCCACCTCCACCTCCACCTCCACCTCTGAGCCAGCCACTTCCACAAGTACAACCACTGTTCCTGTTCCCTCAGCAAAGCCGTTCTGACTAACAGGACTACAAACATTCAGTTTTATCCTCCAGTATCCTGCAGTACTCTGCAGTACTCTGCAGTATCCTGCAGTATCCTGCAGTACTCTGCAGTACTCTGCTCTGCAGTAGTGAAACCGTCTCTGTTCCCCCTGAAGAGGAACTGTAGAGTTTCAGCGTCTCTGTAACTGAAGCTCATTTGATGCATTAGTGTCTTTTGGTTTCCGCTCTGCAGCCTCTCACCGTTATAGAGTAATAGATTACAGTTTGTAGCTATAGTCTCCCTATAGAAGCTCTATAGTCTCCCTATAGAAGATCTATAGAAGCTCTATGGTCTCTATAGAAGATCTATAGTCTCTCTAGAAGCTCTATAGTCTATAGAAGATCTATAGAAGTCCTATAGTCTCTATAGAAGCTCTATAGTCTCTATAGAAGCTCTATAGTCTCTATAGAAGCTCTATGGTCTCTATAGAAGATCTATAGAAGCTCTATAGTCTATAGAAGATCTATAGAAGTCCTATAGTCTCTATAGAAGCTCTATAGTCTCTATAGAAGTCCTATAGTCTCTATAGAAGCTCTATAGTCTCTATAGAAGCTCTATAGTCTCTATAGAAGTCCTATAGTCTCTATAGAAGCTCTATAGTCTCTATAGAAGCTCTATGGTCTCTATAGAAGATCTATAGTCTCTATAGAAGCTCTATGGTCTCTAGAAGATCTATAGTCTCTATAGAAGCTCATACTGACGTTTGACCAATGGGATCATCACAGAAGAGAAAACGTCATCAACCCACATGGATCATTGATCCACTGATCATAGATCACTGATCATAGATCACTAATCATAGATCACTGATCGTAGGATCACTGACATGTCATCGTTGTCAGTAGACAGAACAGGTCGTTAACGGCGCCAGTAGTTTGAATCCAGTTTAATGTTTCTCACCGGGACCTTCTTGTTTAAAAACCACTAAAACTGCTACGATGCTAACGTTGCTAACTCTGCGAACTCTCCGAACGGGGGCGTGGTCTCCCGGGTCTGGCGACTTTACTGAAACCTTCCTGCTATCTAAGTTTTAATTATTTAGTATTATCAAAGGTGAACGTGTTTGTTTGAAGCTTCCGGTCGTTTCTCAACCCGGCGAGGAAAAGTTTCTACTAACCTTCCTAACCTGTGTGTGTGTGTGTGTGTGTGTGTGTGTGTGTGCCTTCTCTTCTAACACACACACACACCAGAGTATAGTTACTCTTGGCATGTTACTCTGATATTATCAAGTCGTTACCATTTTTTTATTTATTAGTCATTTCAGTATTGTGACTTTTTTTTCATCAATGTATCTTATTAAACTGTCAATTGCACTGCAGACACCGTGTGTGTGTGTGTGTGTGTGTGTGTGTGTGTGTGTGTGTGTGTGTGTGTGTGTGTGTGTGTGTGTGTGTGTGTGTGCGCGCATGTGTGTGTCCTTGTTGGTGTCATGTTGTTGTTGGTTTCAGTATTTTGTAATTCACTGATCAGCAGTTCTTTAGTTTTGCCTCCAATAAATTTCACTGAGAACAAAATAACGGACCATGAATCTTTTTTTTCGTCTCTGTAATTTAATTTTAATTTTAATTTGGAAGGAATTAGAAGCACTTTACAGGTGTTTCAGTTCATATGGGCAATAATGGAATACGTTAATCATTTAAAATGTTTGTGGTTAATTTAAGTGGATAAAAGGGGGGGGGGGGGGGGTTACCTGTGACGGAGTCAGGCAGGTGAGGGTGGAGCCACAGTTTTTGACCTCTCTCTCTCTCTCTCTCTTCTTTTTGTCTCTTTTTCCTCTGGATGATTGATACCGATCGGATTTAACGGGCAACTTATGGACTCGGAACACCTTTGGATATATTTTTTTTTCCTGCACCACCCTTTTGTTTGTTTTCTTTGAGAAGTAAACTGTTAAACTTTGCTTTTTTCCCCGACGTGGATAAAGAAGAAGACAACGGACGGAACATCAAGCTCAGCTTCACTCAGTGGAAACTACACTGTCTGTTGCTGTGGCGTCTGTCATTAATCACCTCCTCCAGCAGGGGGCGCTGCAGTGACTCAGCTTAAGCATATTTCACATTTCATTATATTTTGCAGCAGAATGTTTTATTCAAATTGACTAATTTCGTGGTCCTGCTGCACTACTAGATATTGAATATATAGATATTAAATATAGAATGAATTAATAATGATGGTCTAGTGGAGGAATTTTTATTCAACACTACACGTAGCCCAGAGCTAATGCTACACATGTAGCCAGGAGCTTATGCCAAACATGTAGCCAGAAGCTAAAGCTACACATGTAGCCAGGAGCTAATGCTACACATGTAGCCAGTAGCTAATGCTACACATGTAGCCAGTAGCTAATGCTACACATGTAGCCAGGAGCTTATGCCAAACATGTAGCCAGAAGCTAGTGCTACACATGTAGCCAGGAGCTAGTGCTACACATGTAGCCAGGAGCTAACGCTAAACATGTAGCCAGGAGCTAACGCTAAACATGTAGCCAGGAGCTAATGCTACACATGTAGCCAGGAGCTAATGCTACACATGTAGCCAGGAGCTAAAGCTACACATGTAGCAAGCAGCTAATGCTACACATGTAGCCAGGAGCTAATGCTACACATGTAGCCAGGAGCTAAAGCTACACATGTAGCCAGGAGCTAAAGCTACACATGTAGCCAGGAGCTAAAGCTACACATGTAGCCAGGAGCTAATGCTACACATGTAGCCAGGAGCTAATGCTACACATGTAGCCAGGAGCTAATGCTACACATGTAGCCAGGAGCTAATGCTACACATGTAGCCAGGAGCTAATGCTACACATGTAGCCAGGAGCTAAAGCTACACAGCCTATTTTCTTCCCCAATTAATTTTTTAAAAATCTATTTCCACAGCACAACTTTTCCACAGGATCAGAGCCTATATTGTCAAAAAAGTTGTCCATTTTATTTTGCCATTAGGTGGCGCCACTACACCTGAAATAAAGTCTAACCCCACCAGGTACTTGAATTTTTTTTACACCTGAATTTTTTTGCAGCTGAATTTTTTAGACACATTGAATTTTTACACTGAATATTTTTAGACCTTGAAAAAAAAATCGGAAGCAAAAAAAAAAGATACGTACTTGAAATTCGACAGCTTTTCAAATTCAAAGTCTGATTTCGATGGTAAAAAAAAATTCAGAGTTAGAAATTCGAATTCAGAATCCGACGGCACAGTTTCACTTCCACCCCCCGCTTTTATTTTCACGGGTCGGGAGTCGTCACGTGGAACGTTTGTTGACTTCCAGAGCAGAACTCTGGAGCTCCAGCCGTAAAAAAACAAACCAAAAACTCGCTCAGATCAACTCAAACAACATTTATTTGTAAACCATGAAAAAAACCAGCGACACGCGGACGGCGGGCAGATCTTAGGACGTGTCCATGGTCTGAACGGTCTCGTCCAGCAGCTCCAGGTCCAGGCGGGTCACGGCGGTCTTCAGCACGCGGTGGTGCCCTTCTTGTACTTGTAGTCCCCCGGTCCTGTGGGGACAGACGGAGGGAGGGGGGGGGTGAGGACTCCTTCGGCCCGCTAGGCTAGGCTAGGCTAGGCGAGGCGCTCTAGCTAGAAGCAACACGGCCAAGTGGGAGGAGCTGGTTAGTAGGTCAGCGTGTCAAACACTCCGGTGTGTACTTACAGCTGCAAGGCTTCAAGCTCATTCGATCTTCAGGCAAGAAGAAGCGACAGAACAAGTCACACGTCCGGTCGGAACAACGAGCGACAGAACAAGTCACAGGCCCCGAGACGCAAAGCTGAGCCAAAGGTTCAGCTTCAAAGGTTCAAAGCTTCAAAGCTTCAAAGGTTGGTTCTGCTCAGAACCAACCTTCTGCTTTCACTCTGCTCTTCCTTCGTCAAAACTCGTGTTTGAGTGCAGTCGGAGTTTATTGACTTCAAGGTAAACCGACCAATCATCACATTATTTATATATTTATAGATACATACATATATATACACATATAGATATATATACATATATATGGAGACAGAGCTCCATAGATACATATATATAATATATCTATGGAGCTCCGTCTCCAGCCCGACGTGTTTAGAGTGTTAAGGATGTTACAGATGTTACTCTAGAATTCCAGCTCGTCTTCCACCGACACGGAAATGAACACATGAACCTGCCAAGTGAGTCTGAACTAAAGACTCTAGTTCAGAGTTCTTCAACCTCTGGTGTTTCCTCCAGATCGTCAGCTGAGTCGTGGGAAATTATCACATTTCACGTTTTGTTTTCAAAAAAAAAAAACCTTTGCTCGCACAGCGACAGTGTGTAGCAGAGTAGTCATGTATAAATACTCTTCACCACTAGAGGGCAGCACAGAACTTTGCCGGTGAAATGTAAAGTGACAGACGTCAGTGTGGTTCATCTCCACCTCCTGCTACCATCTTGTATCAAAGTACTGTGTCAGTGACAGTGATGGAGAAGTTTTTGAAAACCAGGATCTCAGCTCTTCATCCATCAGGTCCAGGTTTCACACTGAGGGAGGCACTATTAAAAAAAAGTCCTTGCTTTCTGGATTTACTGGATTCCTGTTGATAAAACTTTGATGTCTTTGATGACAATGACTTTGATGTTTTTGATGAGAAAGACTTTATATTGTTTATAGAGGCTACACAGTTTAACATTTTAACATTTCCGGGTGGAGGAGGTGTGGCTCCAGATGTTTCCAAACAAAAAAGTGTGTCTCGGCTCAAAAAAGGTTGAAAAACACTGAACTAGTCACACTGAAGACGTTCCTGACGACCGAGCCTCAAAACGGCCGTCGCTCCGGGAAAACAATACAACCATTTGTCAGGCGAATCGAAAACGACTCAAAACGACACCAAAACATCTGCTTTTGTTGTTGTTGATTTGACGCTGTACTGGATTAAACTCCTCTTGTGCGTCAAACAACTTGTAAACACTATTACGTAGCTTTATTTTGACACACGAGGCCCCGCCGGGGTCAGACGCCGAAACGCTTCTTTTTTCCAGTCGAGGTCAAGATTAAAGATTCAAATCGTTTCATTTCAACCACCAGAAACAGGTTTAAATGGTCCATTTGAAAACAAGTGTGTGTCCGGCGGAGGGGGGGGGGGGGGGGGGGGGTTCTGACCTGACGCCCTTCTTGTTGGCCTGGTCGTGGGGGCGGAGGTAGTCCACCTGGCCCTTGGTGATGACGCACAGGTCGATGTTGCTGCCTGAGCCCAGGTCGTTGAGATGCCGGCGGCGATGGCGTCCCGCACCAGACGCTTGGCCTCGTCCTCCTGCCGACACGAGAGCGACGGGTCAAAACACCGACAGTGTGTGTGTGTGTGTGTGGTGCCGGCGAGCGTCAGGTCGCTGAGCTCACCTCCATGTCGGGCCGGTAGCGATCCTCAAACACCGCCATGGCCGCCAGCGAGCCCGAGCCTTCACACAGAGGAAAGCAGTGAGCTCAGACACTCAGACACACTCAGAGCCGTATAAATAAAGTTGAGTTGAATTGAAAATGACAGTTATAGTTGGAGCCGTATAAATAAAGTTGAATTGAATTGAAATGACAGTTATAGTTGGAGCTGTATAAATAAAGTTGAATTGAATTGAAATGACAGTTATAGTTGGAGCTGTATAAATAAAGTTGAATTGAATTGAAATGACAGTTATAGTTGGAGCTGTATAAATAAATTTAAATTGAATTGAAATGACAGTTATAGTTGGAGCTGTATAAATAAAGTTGAATTGAATTGAAATGACAGTTGTATTTGGAGCTGTATAAATAAAGTTGAATTGAATTGAAATAACAGTTGTATTTGGAGCTGTATAAATAAAGTTGAATTGAATTGAAATAACAGTTGTATTTGGAGCTGTATAAATAAAGTTGAGTTGAATTGAAATAACAGTTGTATTTGGAGCTGTATAAATAAAGTTGAATTGAATTGAAATAACGTATTTGGAGCTGTGTAAATAAAGTTGAATTGAAATAACGTATTTGGAGCTGTATAAATAAAGTTGAATTGAATTGAAATAACAGTTGTATTTGGAGCTGTATAAATAAAGTTGAGTTGAATACAACAGTTGTATTTGGAGCTGTATAAATAAAGTTGAGCTGAATTGAAATAACGTATTTGGAGCTGTATAAATAAAGTTGAGTTGAATATAACGGTTGTATTTGGAACTCTATGAATAACGCGACTTCTCCAGCTCCTCTTTAGTCCCTGAGGGCGGAGCAGTGATGGTGTGGGTGGGGGGCTGGGTGTGGGTGGGGGCTGACCCATGGTGACGTAGGGCAGCTTGTCGGTGGAGCCATGAGGGTAGATGCTGTACAGGTGGGGGCCGTTGCAGTCCACCCCGCCCAGGACCAGCGCGGCTCCGATGTAGCCCTGGTACCTGCAAAACACAAGCGACACACGGTGTCTTCACCCTGGACACCTCAGTAATCAGATTACACCGCCGGTGGAAGCGGGCGAGCGTGGAGAGCGTGGAGAGCGTGGAGAGCGTGGAGAGCGTGGAGAGCGTGGAGAGTGCCACCTGAAGAGCATCTGCTTCAGCATGCGGGTTGGCGGTGGCCACGCGGGGCAGGCGGCCGGTGGAGAGGGCGTGCAGCTCCAGGTTGGAGGAGATGATCTGGGTGGTCATCTCCGTGTCGGCCGCCGTCCCGGCGCCGCAGCAGCTGGAACACAACGGGGGGGGGAGGGGGGGGGGGGGGGGGGGGGTTAAGTTAATCTGGACTTTATGTTCTATATTAGTGTTTCTATTTTTACCCCGACGCCCCAAAAGGGAGTCAGATTCTTTTTTCGATCTTGTCAATGCTTCTCCTGTTTTGTCATTTGTGGGCGGGGCTAATCAGCTGGGGGGGATGTGGGCGGGGCAAATCAGCAGGGGTGTGGATGGGGCTAATCAGCAAGGGGATGTGGGCGGGGCTAATCGGCAGGGGTGTGTGTGGGCGGGGCTAATCAGCTAGGGGGGAGTGGGCGGGGCTAATCAGCAGTAATGTGGGTGTGGCTAATCAGCTAGGGGGGATGTGGGCAGGGCTAATCAGCTAGGGGGTGTGGGCGGAGCTAATCAGCAGTAATGTGGGTGTGGCTAATCAGCTAGGGGGGATGTGGGCGGGGCAAATCAGCAGGGGTGTGGAAGGGGCTAATCAGCAAGGGGATGTGGGCGTGGCTAATCAGCTAGGGGGGATGTGGGCAGGGCTAATCAGCTAGGGGGTGTGGGCGGAGCTAATCAGCAGTAATGTGGGTGTGGCTAATCAGCTAGGGGGTGTGGGCGTGGCTAATCAGCTAGGGGGTGTGGGCGTGGCTAATCAGCTAGGGGGGATGTGGGCAGGGCTAATCAGCAGGACTGTGGGCGTGGCTAATCAGCTAGGGGATGTGGGCGGGGCTAATCAGCAGGACTGTGGGCGGGGCTTCCTGTTCAGGGTGTATCCAGCAAATGCAACGACAAAAAGCAAAAGGAAAAGACCAAACAGGAGAAGTTTTGACAATATATATATATATATATATAAAAAGAATACGACTACCTTTGTATATTTTTGTCTTATTATTTTGTACTTTATATTTCCACATTTATTCCACAGTACCAACGAGCATGTAAACTTCTATTATGTGGGAATCCTGTGGGGAACCTCCTCCGCCGTGCCGAACTGACAAATAGCCAGTAAACCCTGACGCGGACCCGCAATCCGCTTTTCAAAATAAAAGCCCCCACGGCAGGACTGAGGGCCGGTTCCTGCAGCAGCGACTCACTAGATGTTGGGGGAGATGTAGTGGATCTTGGAGCAGTTCTTGTCGGCGACCACCATCCCCTCGGTGGCTCTGGTGTCGGCGCCCAGGACGACGCCGCCCTGCAGGAAGGAAGGAAGCCGCCACACGTCAAAAACCTTCGCCGCGAAGCCGAGCCACGCCGAGTCGCACGACGGCAAACGAGTGCGACTCGGAGAGAACGAGCTCCCGGGGGGCAAACGAGAAGAACAACTGGGATTTATTCATCTTTATACACGAATATCGAACATCGTCTCTGGAACGACATTCTTCACTCGTTTCTGTTGACGAGTCGTTTTCTTTTGGCTTTTCTTCTTGGATTTGAGTGTTTTTGACGTCCGTGGCGTTTCTTTTCTTTGTTCTTCTCGTCAGGTATGGGGTTATATATTTGTGGCAAAATTCTGAAGCGAACGATGGGAAAATTTGAGCGCCAAAAAAATTAATTGTGCAAGCGTACTAATAGCATTTTGAGGAAATATGGGCCGGGCATTGAACTCTGATTGGTTGCTTCGGTTTCTGGAAGTGCCTCGAAGAAGAAGAAGAAGAGGGAGAAGAAGAAGAAGAGGGAGAAGAGGGAGAAGAAGAAGAGGAAGAAGAGGAAGAAGAGGAAGAAGAGGAAGAAGAGGAAGAAGAGGGAGAAGAGGGAGAAGAGGGAGAAGAGGGAGAAGAAGAAGAAGAAGAAGAAGAAGAAGAAGAAGAAGAAGAGGGAGAAGAGGGAGAAGAGGGAGAAGAAGAAGAAGAAGAAGAAGAAGAAGAAGAAGAAGAGGGAGAAGAAGAGGGAGAAGAAGAGGGAGAAGAAGAGGGAGAAGAAGAGGGAGAAGAAGAGGGAGAAGAAGAGGGAGAAGAAGAGGGAGAAGAAGAAGAAGAAGAAGAAGAGGGAGAAGAAGAGGGAGAAGAAGAGGGAGAAGAAGAGGGAGAAGAAGAGGGAGAAGAAGAAGAAGAAGAAGAGGGAGAAGAAGAGGGAGAAGAAGAGGGAGAAGAAGAAGAAGAAGAAGAAGAGGGAGAAGAAGAGGGAGAAGAAGAGGGAGAAGAAGAGGGAGAAGGAGAAGAAGAGGGAGAAGAAGAAGAAGAAGAAGAAGAAGAGGGAGAAGAAGAAGAGGGAGAAGAAGAAGAGGGAGAAGAAGAGGGAGAAGAAGAAGAGGGAGAAGAAGAAGAGGGAGAAGAAGAAGAGGGAGAAGAAGAAGAGGGAGAAGAAGAAGAGGGAGAAGAAGAGGGAGAAGAAGAGGGAGAAGAAGAGGGAGAAGAAGAAGAGGAGAAGAAGAAGAGGGAGAAGAAGAAGAGGGAGAAGAAGAAGAAGGAGAAGAAGAGGGAGAAGAAGAGGGAGAAGAAGAGGGAGAAGAAGAGGGAGAAGAAGAAGAGGGAGAAGAAGAGGGAGAAGAAGAGGGAGAAGAAGAAGAAGAAGAAGAGGGAGAAGAAGAGGGAGAAGAAGAGGGAGAAGAAGAAGAAGAAGAAGAAGAGGGAGAAGAAGAGGGAGAAGAAGAGGGAGAAGAAGAGGGAGAAGAAGAGGGAGAAGAAGAGGGAGAAGAAGAGGGAGAAGAAGAGGGAGAAGGAGAAGAAGAGGGAGAAGAAGAAGAAGAAGAAGAAGAAGAGGGAGAAGAAGAAGAGGGAGAAGAAGAAGAGGGAGAAGAAGAGGGAGAAGAAGAAGAGGGAGAAGAAGAAGAGGGAGAAGAAGAAGAGGGAGAAGAAGAAGAGGGAGAAGAAGAAGAGGGAGAAGAAGAGGGAGAAGAAGAGGGAGAAGAAGAGGGAGAAGAAGAAGAGGGAGAAGAAGAAGAGGGAGAAGAAGAAGAGGGAGAAGAAGAAGAAGGAGAAGAAGAGGGAGAAGAAGAGGGAGAAGAAGAGGGAGAAGAAGAGGGAGAAGAAGAGGGAGAAGAAGAGGGAGAAGAAGAGGGAGAAGAAGAAGAAGAAGAAGAAGAAGAAGAAGGAGAAGAAGAGGAAGAAGGAGAAGAAGAAGAAGAAGAAGAAGAGGGAAAAACAAACTGTGAGGGAAAACATGTTGTAATCCAGGATCATTATCTTTAGTTTTCCTTATTTCTGTTTTCCCTCACAGTTTGTTTTTCCCTCTTCTTCTTCTTCTTCTTCTTCTTCTTCGTTGGTTATGAGGCACTTCCAGAAACCGAAGCAACCAATCAGAGTTCAACGCCCGCCCCAAATTTCTGTGATTGGTGGACAACCGTGTCTGTCACATTTGGGCTTTGCACATTTTGAGCGAGCGCACAGCAGGACTTGAGCGGAGGTGGAGAAATCTGAGCGCAGAAATGATTTTGGAGCAATCTCAAGTTTGTCTTTGCGCAATTTAAATATTTCCTCAAAATGCTTTTAGTGCGCTTGCACAATTAATTTTTTGGGGCGCTCAAATGTTCCCAATCGCTCGCTCAGAACTGTGGCACAAATATATAACCCCATAGTCACGGCCCAGAAGTAACAAAGCGCGTGCGTCGGACGGGCGGCTCACCTTGAAGACGACGCCGCAGATGGTGGTTCCCGTCTTGCGGGCCGACGGGAGACTGCAGCCCAGCTTGTTGGCTTCACCTTCCA
>NC_137664.1:403933-406433 GCF_963422515.1 Blennius ocellaris | reverse complement strand
AATTGTTTCATCGGACATAACCCGCCGCTTTGCCCGCTGGCTAACTTGATAACTGGGTTTATTGAAGCGTCGGCGAGGTGCACCTCGACGTTGCGTGGCTCCTCTCGGGAACTGGAGGCGGAGCTTCAACCCGGAGCTGGACGCTGCTGCTCACCATAAGAAAGTTCATCTTGACCCACTAGAGAACGACTTGACTTCCGTGTTCTTCGCCGGAGCGTCTCTACAACCCCACCTGTATTTTTTACCGTACTTCCTGTCGCGGGACCGAGGGGGTTGGTACCCGGGCGCGCTTGGCCGTACCGTGACCTCCCGCTCTGCCCCCGCCGTTCCGCCGCTGTACTGACCTGCTGGCCGGCGATGAGCAGCAGGCGGCTCTCCTTCCCACTCAGCACCTGCCTGGAGACCAAGTCCAGCAGCAGCAAGGGACTCCAGCAGCCGTGGAGCAGCTTCATCTGGTCGCACACCTTCGGCAAGAAAGAGCACTGATCACTGCGTTTAGGACACGTTTCCTGTGTGGCGGTGTGGGACACGAACGAACTGCGTGTCCACATAAGAAGCAGAGGGGCGGCTGGGTCCTTGGACCTTGATCTTCCCATGACTGTTTCTGCTTATGCAGATGACGTCAGCATCTTTGCCACGAATCAGGAGGACGTCCAGTGCTTGCCGGACGCCCTGACTCTGTATGAAAAAGCCTTTTCTGCGCGGGTGAATTGCGGGGAAAGTGAAGGTTTGTTGGCGGGACAGTGGAGGGAGTCCCTACTCTGCCTTGGGGGGGGGGGGGGGCTTCAGTGGGGGAGGGAGAGCCTGACAGTGCTTGGAGTGTTTCTTGGGTACGGCGAGTATTTTAACACCTCGAGTGTTAAACTATGTTGAAATCTGAGTCGCAGGTGAAGGGAGGAGGCCGTGTGCTGCTAACGGCTCCACAGAGGGTTAAACTCCAAAACTGAGCGGACGTTCAAAACACAGAGATACGAAAACATCTGGATTTCCTGCCAAATTAAACCGAAGCTGCAAAAGTGATTCTGAAACCAGGAACGAGGCCCGAGAAGCTTCCGTGAACCCGAACCTCCAGGACGGGAGCTCACCTGAAGCTGCTTGAAGAAGACGGACGTGCGAGCCCATTCCACGATGGAACGCAACATCTGGTCGGCCACGATGCACAGCAGGCTGCAGGAGGAGGAGGAGGAGGAGGAGGTGGGGGAGGAGGAGGAGGAGGAGGGGGAGGAGGAGGAGGTGGAGGAAGAGGAGGAGGTGTACTGCTGGAGACAAGCAGTGATTCTGCTCTGCAGCTGCAGCTCATCTGGATCACAGCGCAGAAACTCCTGCATGAGCTGAGGCAGTCTGGGACCTCCTGGGTCTGGACCCTCAGCTGGGCTGATGGAGCTGATGGAGCTGATGGAGCTGTTTCTGTGCTCTGACTTGGTGGACCAGTCCAGGGGAGGGGTGACCTGGTGCTGAGTGACCCTAGAGGAGCTGGTGGACCAGTCCAGGGGAGGGGTGCCCTGGTGCTGAGTGACCCTAGAAGAGCTGGTGGACCAGTCCAAGGGAGGGGTACCCTGGTGCTGGGTGACCCGAGAGGAGCTGGTGGACCAGTCCAGGGGAGGGGTGCCCTGGTGCTGGGTGACCCTAGAGGAGCTTCTGGACCAGTCCAGGGGAGGGGTACCCTGGTGCTGAGTGACCCTAGAAGAGCTGGTGGACCAGTCCAGGGGAGGGGTACCCTGGTTCTGGGTGACCCTAGAGGAGCTTCTGGACCAGTCCAAGGGAGGGGTGCCCTGGTGCTGGGTGACCCTAGAGGAGCTTCTGGACCAGTCCAGGGGAGGGGTACCCTGGTGCTGAATGACCCTAGAAGAGCTGGTGGACCAGTCCAGGGGAGGGGTACCCTGGTGCTGGGTGACCCTAGAAGAGCTGGTGGACCAGTCCAGGGGAGGGGTACCCTGGTGCTGGGTGACCCTAGAAGAGCTGGTGGACCAGTCCAGGGGAGGGGTACCCTGGTGCTGGGTGACCCTAGAAGAGCTGGTGGACCAGTCCAGGGGAGGGGCACCCTGGTGCTGGGTGACCCTAGAAGAGCTGGTGGACCAGTCCAGGGGAGGGGTACCCTGGTTCTGAGTGACCCTAGAAGAGCTGGTGGACCAGTCCAGGGGAGGGGTACCCTGGTGCTGGGTGACCCTAGAGGAGCTTCTGGACCAGTCCAGGGGAGGGGTGCCCTGGTGCTGGGTGACCCTAGAAGAGCTGGTGGACCAGTCCAAGGGAGGGGTACCCTGGTGCTGGGTGACCCTAGAGGAGCTTCTGGACCAGTCCAGGGGAGGGGCACCCTGGTGCTGGGTCACCCTAGAAGAGCTGGTGGACCAGTCCAGGGGAGGGGTACCCTGGTTCTGAGTGACCCTAGAAGAGCTGGTGGACCAGTCCAGGGGAGGGGTACCCTGGTGCTGGGTGACCCTAGAGGAGCTTCTGGACCAGTCCAGGGGAGGGGCACCCTGGTGCTGGGTCACCCTAGAAGAGC
>NC_137664.1:328933-398933 GCF_963422515.1 Blennius ocellaris | reverse complement strand
CCGTCGAGGCAGACGGGTTTGAGTTCCTTCAGTCCATCCTGCCCTCCGTGGGCTAACGTCATCTCGCGGGAGGAGATGAGGACGGATCCCACGAAGCTCCCGGCTGTACAGGACCGACGGCGGCCGGAACGCTGGAAACAGCTGCAGCGGTTCCCTTCGGGTTTGTCAAGTTCTACCTCCATTTCAGCTGCAACTAAAACAGCTGCCATTTCTCAGAGTACTCACCTCCACCTCTCGTCCATTTGGGTTTGGGGTTTTTAGGGTCAGTGGGGTTAGAGTTAGTGGGGTTCGGGTTAGTGGGGTTAGGGTCAGTGGGGTTAGGGTTAGTGGGGTTAGGGTCAGTGGGGTTAGGGTTAGTGGGGTTGGGGTCAGTGGGGTGACGGTTAGTAGGGTTAGGGTTAGTAGGGTTAGGGTTAGTGGGGTTAGGGTCAATGGGGTTAGGGTTAGTGGGGTTAGGGTTAGTGGGGGTAGGGTCAGTGGGGTTAGGGTTAGTGGGGTTAGGGTCAGTGGGGTTAGGGTCAGTGGGGTTAGGGTTAGTGGGGTTAGGGTCAGTGGGGTGACGGTTAGTAGGGTTAGGGTTAGTAGGGTTAGGGTTAGTGGGGTTAGGGTCAATGGGGTTAGGGTTAGTGGGGTTAGGGTTAGTGGGGGTAGGGTCAGTGGGGTTAGGGTTAGTGGGGTTAGGGTTAGTGGGGTTAGGGTCAGTGGGGTGACGGTTAGTAGGGTTAGGGTTAGTAGGGTTAGGGTTAGTGGGGTTAGGGTCAATGGGGTTAGGGTTAGTGGGGTTAGGGTTAGTGGGGATAGGGTCAGTGGGGTTAGGGTTAGTGGGGTTAGGGTCAATGGGGTTAGGGTTAGTAGGGTTAGGGTCAGTGGGGTTACGGTGAGTGGGGTTACGGTCAGTGAAATTAGGGTTAGTGGGGTTAGGGTTAGTGGTGCTAGGGTAACTGGGGTTAGGGTCACTGAGATTAGGGTTAGAGGGGTTGCGGTTAGTGGGGCTAGTTAGTAGGGTTATGGTTAGTTGGCTTAGACCTAGTAGGGGTAGGGTTATTAGGGTTACAGTTGGTGGGGTGAGGGTTAGTGAAACCTTTTAGAAAGACTGTCCTTTATATTTAAAGGGTCTTTAAGTTCTTTTCAAAGCCCCCCCTCGCTTTATACTTTAAGGAGGAATGGAAAAATGTGATTTGTATCGAGCTTTCAGATTAAACAGAAAAGGAGATAATAGTTATTTACTCATTTATATTTTAATACATTGACTGAAAATCTTATTTGATTTATATTGATTCATAACATGAGCACAACGTACAGTATTTACCACCAGTGTAAAGGGAACAGCTTGGTACTACAGGGCTTGTGTTCTATTACATTTTTCTTATTATTGACTTTATTTATTTATTTATTGTCTTTTTGTTCATTTTCCTTTAATTTTTATTGTTATTTTTTGTTGTGTTTTATGTTCTGTATGTGTTCACTTTGTGGTGTCGTATTACAAGAATGATTGATGAAAAAAACACACAGGTGAAGCACAGACAGGTAGAACACACAGGTGAAGCACAGACAGGTAGAACACACAGGTGAAGCACAGACAGGTAGAACACCCAGGTGAATGATAGACAGGTAGAACACAGGTGAAGCACAGACAGGTAGAACACACAGGTGAAGCACAGACAGGTAGAACACCCAGGTGAATGATAGACAGGTAGAACACAGGTGAAGCACAGACAGGTAGAACACACAGGTGAAGCACAGACAGGTAGAACACCCAGGTGAATGATAGACAGGTAGAACACAGGTGAAGCACAGACAGGTAGAACACACAGGTGAACCACAGACTGGTAGAACACACAGGTGAAGCACAGACAGGTAGAACACACAGGTGAAGCACAGACAAGTAGAACACACAGGTGAAGCACAGACAGGTAGAACACAGGTGAAGCACAGACTGGTAGAACACACAGGTGAACCACAGACAGGCTGGAACACACAGGTGAAGCACAGACAGGTAGAACACACAGGTGAACCACAGACAGGCTGGAACACACAGGTGAAGCACAGACAGGTAGAACACACAGGTGAAGCACAGACAGGTAGAACACACAGGTGAAGCACAGACAGGTAGAACACAGGTGAAGCACAGACTGGTAGAACACACAGGTGAAGCACAGACAGGTAGAACACAGGTGAAGCACAGACAAGTAGAACACACAGGTGAAGCACAGACAGGTAGAACACACAGGTGAAGCACAGACAAGTAGAACACACAGGTGAAGCACAGACAGGTAGAACACAGGTGAAGCACAGACTGGTAGAACACACAGGTGAAGCACAGACAGGTAGAACACAGGTGAAGCACAGACAAGTAGAACACACAGGTGAAGCACAGACAGGTAGAACACACAGGTGAAGCACAGACAAGTAGAACACACAGGTGAAGCACAGACAGGTAGAACACAGGTGAAGCACAGACTGGTAGAACACACAGGTGAAGCACAGACAGGTAGAACACAGGTGAAGCACAGACAGGTAGAACACACAGGTGAATGACAGACAGGTAGAACACACAGGTGAACCATAGACAGGTAGAACACACAGGTGAACCACAGACAGGTAGAACACACAGGTGAACCACAGACAGGCTGGAACACACAGGTGAAGCACAGACAGGTAGAACACACAGGTGAACCACAGACAAGTAGAACACACAGGTGAAGCACAGACAGGTAGAACACACAGGTGAACCACAGACAGGTAGAACACACAGGTGAAGCACAGACAGGCTGGAACACACAGGTGAAGCACAGACAGGTAGAACACAGGTGAAGCACAGACAGGTAGAACACAGGTGAACCACAGACAGGTAGAACACAGGTGAACCACAGACTGGTAGAACACACAGGTGGAGCACAGACAGGTAGAACACACAGGTGAAGCACAGACAGGTAGAACACACAGGTGAACCACAGACAGGTAGAACACACAGGTGAAGCACAGACAGGTAGAACACAGGTGAACCACAGACAGGTAGAACACACAGGTGAACCACAGACGCAGGTAGAACACACAGGTGAAGCACAGACAGGTAGAACACAGAGGTGAACCACAGACGCAGGTAGAACACACAGGTGAAGCACAGACAGGTAGAACACCCAGGTGAAGCACAGACAGGTAGAACACACAGGTGAATGACAGACAGGTAGAACACACAGGTGAATCACAGACAGGTAGAACACACAGGTGAAGCACAGACAGGTAGAACACAGGTGAAGCACAGACAGGTAGAACACACAGGTGATCCACAGACAGGTAGAACACACAGGTGAAGCACAGACAGGTGGAACACACAGGTGAACCACAGACAGGTAGAACACACAGGTGAATCACAGACAGGTAGAACACAGGTGAAGCACAGACAGGTAGAACACACAGGTGATCCACAGACAGGTAGAACACACAGGTGAAGCACAGACAGGTGGAACACACAGGTGATCCACAGACAGGTAGAACACACAGGTGAAGCACAGACAGGTAGAACACAAGTGAACCACAGACAGGTAGAACACACAGGTGAACCACAGACAGGTAGAACACACAGGTGAAGCACAGACAGGTAGAACACACAGGTGAAGCACAGACAGGTAGAACACACAGGTGAACCACAGACAAGTAGAACACACAGGTGAAGCAAAGACAGGTAGAACACACAGGTGAAGCACAGACAGGTAGAACACACAGGTGAACCACAGACAGGTAGAACACACAGGTAAACCACAGACAGGCGAACCACAGACAGGTAGAACACACAGGTGAACCACAGACAGGTAGAACACACAGGTGAAGCACAGACAGGTAGAACACACAGGTGAACCACAAACAGGTAGAACACACAGGTAAACCACAGACAGGCGAACCACAGACAGGTAGAACACACAGGTGAAGCACAGACAGGTAGAACACACAGGTGAACCACAGACAAGTAGAACACACAGGTGAAGCAAAGACAGGTAGAACACACAGGTGAAGCACAGACAGGTAGAACACACAGGTGAAGCACAGACAGGTAGAACACACAGGTGAACCACAGACAGGTAGAACACACAGGTAAACCACAGACAGGCGAACCACAGACAGGTAGAACACACAGGTGAACCACAGACAGGTAGAACACACAGGTGAAGCACAGACAGGTAGAACACACAGGTGAAGCACAGACAGGTAGAACACACAGGTGAACCACAAACAGGTAGAACACACAGGTAAACCACAGACAGGCGAACCACAGACAGGTAGAACACACAGGTGAACCACAGACAGGTAGAACACACAGGTGAACCACAGACAGGTAGAACACAGGTGAACTGGGTCCGGGTCTACTCAAAGTCTGTTTCCAGAATTTGGTGATGAATTGAACTTAATCTGCAGGACACACACACACACACACACACACACACACACACACACACACACACACACACACACACACACACACACACACACACACACACACACACACACACACAGAAAGAGAGGAACAAGATGGCGGAGCTCCCGTAACAAAACGTCGAGTCTCGGCTGGCGGATCAAACTTCTCCGGGACTTCGCTGGATGTTTGTCCGCTGCTGGAGGAAACATGAGCGGCCCGCGGAGGCTGTGACGCTCCGACCTCCGGCTGCTGCGTCTCTCCGCGATGTTTGAGGGCTGGAAGCTCCGCTCGGGACGGATCTAGTGGAGCTGGAGGTGAGCTAACTGCTAACTGCTAACTGGTGACTCGTAGCTCCTCACCGGTAGCTGCTAACTGGTATCTGGTAACTGGTAACTACTATCTGGTAACTGGTAACTACTATCTGGTAAACGGTAACTGGTAGCTGGTAACTGGTAACTGCTATCTGGTAAACGGTAACTGGTAGCTGCTATCTGGTAACTACTATCTGGTAACTGGTAGCTGGTAACTGGTAGCTACTATCTGGTAACTACTATCTGGTAACCGGTAGCTGATATCTGGTAACTGGTATCTGGTAACTACTATCTGGTAGCTACTATCTGGTAACTGGTAACTGATAGTTGCTATCTAGTAAACGGTAGCTGGTAGCTGCTATCTGGTAACTGGTATCTGATAGTTGCTATCTAGTAAACGGTAACTGGTAGCTGCTATCTGGTAACTGGTATCTGGTAACTACTCTCTGGTAGCTACTATCTGGTAACTGGTAACTGATAGTTGCTATCTAGTAAACGGTAACTGGTAGCTGCTATCTGGTAACTGGTATCTGATAACTGGTAGCTGCTATCTGGTAACTGGTATCTGATAACTGGTAGCTGCTATCTGGTAACTGGTATCTGATAACTGGTAGCTGCTATCTGGTAACTGGTATCTGGTAACTGGTAACTGTTATCTGGTAAATGGTAACTGGTAGCTGCTATCTAGTAACTACTATCTGGTAACTGGTATCTGGTAACTGCTAGCTGGTAACTACTATCTGGTAACTGCTAGCTGGTATCTGGTAAGTGCTATCTGGTAACTACTATTTGGTAACTGGTAGCTGCTATCTGGTATCTGGTAATTACTATCTGGTAACAGGTAGCTGCTATCTGGTAACTACTATCTGGTAACTGGTAGCTGCTATCTGGTATCTGGTAATTACTGTCTGGTAACTGGTAGCTGCTATCTGGTATCTGGTAACTACTATCTGATAACTGGTAAATACTAACTTGTAACTGGTAGCTGCTTTCTGTTAATTGTTAATTGGTAACTGGTAATTGGTATCTGGTAATTACTGTCTGGTAACTGGTAGCTGCTATCTGGTATCTGGTAATTACTGTCTGGTAACTGGTAGCTGCTATCTGGTAACTACTATCTGATAACTGGTAAATACTAACTTGTAACTGGTAGCTGCTATCTGGTAACTGGTAGCTGCTATCTGGTAACTACTATCTGGTAACTGGTAAATACTAACTTGTAACTGGTAGCTGCTTTCTGTTAATTGTTAATTGGTAACTGGTAATTGGTGTCTGGTATCTGGTAATTACTGTCTGGTAACTGGTAGCTGCTATCTGGTATCTGGTAATTACTGTCTGGTAACTGGTAGCTGCTATCTGGTATCTGGTAACTACTATCTGATAACTGGTAAATACTAACTTGTAACTGGTAGCTGCTATCTGGTAACTGGTAGCTGCTATCTGGTAACTACTATCTGGTAACTGGTAAATACTAACTTGTAACTGGTAGCTGCTTTCTGTTAATTGTTAATTGGTAACTGGTAATTGGTATCTGGTAACTGGTAATTGGTATCTGGTAACTGCTAACTGACAGCTGGCTGAGGGGACAGAAACGCATTACTGCTGCTGGTACTGTTCCTGGTAGTGATTGTTACAGCTACTGTTACTAGTACTGGTACTGTTACTGCTGCCTGTGTCAGCCTGCTGCCTGGCTGCTGATTGGCTGCTGGCCGTGTCAGCCTGCTGCCTGGCTGCTGATTGGCTGCGGGCCGTGTCAGCCTGCTGCCTGGCCGCTGATTGGCTGCGGGCCGTGTCAGCCTGCTGCCTGGCCGCTGATTGGCTGCGGGCCGATCAGCTGACTGGGTTCTGTCAGACACAGACGGAGGCTGATGGAGGCAACAGCGATGGGGTGAGCTGCCATTTTCTCTTTCTCCATCCTCGTCTCTCCATCCCCCCCCACCCTCCCCCGACTCACCCGGCGAGCGGGCCGGGAGCGGGGGAGGGTGGGGGTGGGTGGGTGAGCGGGGGCGATAGGAGGAGGGCCGGGGCAATTAATTCTATTGTCTGTGGCTCCGAGGGATTTTTGTTGGGATTCACCTCATTGTGCAGAGGAAGGGGGGGGGGGAGGTGAAGGATGACAGGGGGAAGGAGAGAGGGGAGGAAGAGGGGAGGCGAAGGATGAGAGGGGAGGATGGTGGGGGGGGGGTGAAGGATGACAGGGTGCAGAGGAGAGGGGAGGATGGGGGAGGAGGTGCAGTAAGTCGGAGGGAGACGACATGGCGGCGGCGGTGGAGGAGGAGGAGGAGGAGGAGGAGGAGGAGGAGGAGGAGGAGGGGGAGGGGCTGTTTTATCGATCATTAACACTGACGTGAGGTCATCAGTGTGATGTCACCAATCACAGACCAAGTCTGACAGTACTTCGTAGCACTGCAGTAGCGTAGTACCAGTACAACCTGCACCGTGCTGCAGTACGGTGCAGGTTGTACTGCAGGCGGGGCTCCTCCACCCTCACAGCAGTGTGTGTGTGTACTGGTAGCAACACTGCTGCTTCTCGCAGTGACAGTACTTGTACTTGTACTTGTACTTGCACTCCAGGCGGGGCGGGGCTCCTCCATCATGGCAGCGGCCTCCTACGACCAGCTGCTGAGACAGGTGGAGGTGTTAAAGATGGAGAACTCCAACCTCAGACAAGAGCTGCAGGACAACTCCAACCACTTGACCAAGCTGGAGACCCAGGCGTCCAACATGAAGGTGAAGCTCCAGGCCCGCTCTCTCACTCTCTCGCTCGCTTGCTCTCTCTCTCTCGCTCTCTCTCTCTCGCTCTCTATCTCTCGCTCTTTCGCTCTCTCGCTCTCTTGCTCTCTCTCTCTCTCGCTCTCTCTTGATCTCTCGATCTCTCTCGCTCTCTCCCTCAGAACAGACCTGTGCTATGTGAACCAATCATGTGCTCTATAGCCTGCAGTGTGTGTGTGTGTGTGTGTGTGTGTGTGTGTGTGTGTGTGTGTGTGTGTGTGTGTGTGTGTGTGTGTGTGTGTGTGTGTGTGTGTGTGTGTCCAGTAGTGTTCCTTCTTTCCTGAACATTGTGAGACATCCTGTTTCCTGCCCTGCGTCCGGTTGTGTGTGTGTTGTTTTCCACCATGTCCCTGTATGAACGCTGTAGGTTCATCCTGGTGAGTTCAAACTTGGTCTGTTTTCAACATCTGCTCCGTCAACACACGTTTTAATCTTCTGCCTCCGTTATGTGACGGTGTTACAGTGTCTCTGTGGTCATGCGACGGTGTTGCAGCGTCTCTGTGATCAGGTGACGGTGTTACAGTGTCTCTTTAGTCATGTGACGGTGTTGCAGCGTCTCTGTGATCAGGTGACGGTGTTACAGTGTCTCTTTAGTCATGTGACGGTGTTACAGTGTCTCTTTAGTCATGTGACGGTGTTTCACTGTCTCTTTAGTCATGTGACGGTGTTACAGTGTCTCTTTAGTCATGTGACGGTGTTTCACTGTCTCTTTAGTCATGTGACGGTGTTACAGTGTCTCTGTGGTCAGGTGACGGTGTTACAGTGTCTCTTTAGTCATGTGATGGTGTTACAGTGTCTCTTTAGTCATGTGGCGGTGTTTCAGTGTTTCTTTGGCTATATGATGGTGTTACAGTGTCTCTTTGGTCATGTGACGGTGCTACAGTGTCTCTTTAGTCATGTGACGGTGCTACAGTGTCTCTTTAGTCATGTGACGGTGTTACAGTGTCTCTTTAGTCATGTGATGGTGTTTCAGTGTCTCTTTAGTCATGTGACGGTGTTTCAGTGTTTCTTTGGCTATATGATGGTGTTACAGTGTCTCTTTGGTCATGTGACGGTGCTACAGTGTCTCTTTAGTCATGTGATGGTGTTACAGTGTCTCTTTAGTCATGTGGCGGTGTTTCAGTGTTTCTTTGGCTATATGATGGTGTTACAGTGTCTCTTTGGTCATGTGACGGTGCTACAGTGTCTCTTTAGTCATGTGACGGTGCTACAGTGTCTCTTTAGTCATGTGACGGTGTTACAGTGTCTCTTTAGTCTGGTGACGGTGTTACAGCGTCTCTGTGGTCAGGTGACGGTGTTACAGTGTCTCTTTAGTCATGTGACGGTGTTACAGCGTCTCTGTGGTCAGGTGACGGTGTTACAGAGTCTCTGTTGCCAGGTGACGGTGTCACAGCATCTCTGTGGTCAGGTGACGGTGTTACAGTGTCTCTTTAGTCATGTGACGGTGTTTCAGTGTCTCTTTAGTCATGTGACGGTGTTTCAGTGTCTCTTTGGTCAGGTGACGGTGTTACAGTGTCTCTTTAGTCATGTGACGGTGTTACAGAGTCTCTTTAGTCATGTGACGGTGTTTCAGTGTCTCTTTAGTCATGTGACGGTGTTACAGTGTCTCTGTGGTCAGGTGACGGTGTTACAGTGTCTCTTTAGTCATGTGATGGTGTTACAGTGTCTCTTTAGTCATGTGACGGTGTTTCAGTGTTTCTTTGGCTATATGATGGTGTTACAGTGTCTCTTTGGTCATGTGACGGTGCTACAGTGTCTCTTTAGTCATGTGACGGTGCTACAGTGTCTCTTTAGTCATGTGACGGTGTTACAGTGTCTCTTTAGTCATGTGACGGTGTTACAGTGTCTCTTTAGTCTGGTGACGGTGTTACAGCGTCTCTGTGGTCAGGTGACGGTGTTACAGTGTCTCTTTAGTCATGTGACGGTGTTACAGCGTCTCTGTGGTCAGGTGACGGTGTTACAGAGTCTCTGTTGCCAGGTGACGGTGTCACAGCATCTCTGTGGTCAAGTGACGGTGTTACAGCGTCTTTGTGGCCAGGTCACAGTGTTGTGTTGTTCCCGGTGGTCATGTGACGGTGTTACAGCGTCTCTGTGGTCAGGTGACGGTGTTACAGAGTCTCTGTTGCCAGGTGGCGGTGTCACAGCATCTCTGTGGTCAAGTGACGGTGTTACAGCGTCTTTGTGGCCAGGTCACAGTGTTGTGTTGCCCCTGGTGGTCAGGTGACGGTGTTACAGTGTCTCTGTGGTCAGGTGACGGTGTTACAGTGTCTCTTTAGTCATGTGATGGTGTTACAGTGTCTCTTTAGTCATGTGGCGGTGTTTCAGTGTTTCTTTGGCTATATGATGGTGTTACAGTGTCTCTTTGGTCATGTGACGGTGCTACAGTGTCTCTTTAGTCATGTGACGGTGCTACAGTGTCTCTTTAGTCATGTGACGGTGTTACAGTGTCTCTTTAGTCATGTGATGGTGTTTCAGTGTCTCTTTAGTCATGTGACGGTGTTTCAGTGTTTCTTTGGCTATATGATGGTGTTACAGTGTCTCTTTGGTCATGTGACGGTGCTACAGTGTCTCTTTAGTCATGTGATGGTGTTACAGTGTCTCTGTGGTCAAGTGACGGTGTTACAGCGTCTTTGTGGCCAGGTCACAGTGTTGCGTTGCCCCTGGTGGTCAGGTGACGGTGTTACAGTGTCTCTGTGGTCAGGTGACGGTGTTACAGTGTCTCTTTAGTCATGTGATGGTGTTACAGTGTCTCTTTAGTCATGTGGCGGTGTTTCAGTGTTTCTTTGGCTATATGATGGTGTTACAGTGTCTCTTTGGTCATGTGACGGTGCTACAGTGTCTCTTTAGTCATGTGACGGTGCTACAGTGTCTCTTTAGTCATGTGACGGTGTTACAGTGTCTCTTTAGTCATGTGATGGTGTTTCAGTGTCTCTTTAGTCATGTGACGGTGTTTCAGTGTTTCTTTGGCTATATGATGGTGTTACAGTGTCTCTTTGGTCATGTGACGGTGCTACAGTGTCTCTTTAGTCATGTGATGGTGTTACAGTGTCTCTTTAGTCATGTGGCGGTGTTTCAGTGTTTCTTTGGCTATATGATGGTGTTACAGTGTCTCTTTGGTCATGTGACGGTGCTACAGTGTCTCTTTAGTCATGTGACGGTGCTACAGTGTCTCTTTAGTCATGTGACGGTGTTACAGTGTCTCTTTAGTCATGTGATGGTGTTTCAGTGTCTCTTTAGTCATGTGACGGTGTTTCAGTGTTTCTTTGGCTATATGATGGTGTTACAGTGTCTCTTTGGTCATGTGACGGTGCTACAGTGTCTCTTTAGTCATGTGATGGTGTTACAGTGTCTCTTTAGTCATGTGGCGGTGTTTCAGTGTTTCTTTGGCTATATGATGGTGTTACAGTGTCTCTTTGGTCATGTGACGGTGCTACAGTGTCTCTTTAGTCATGTGACGGTGCTACAGTGTCTCTTTAGTCATGTGACGGTGTTACAGTGTCTCTTTAGTCTGGTGACGGTGTTACAGCGTCTCTGTGGTCAGGTGACGGTGTTACAGTGTCTCTTTAGTCATGTGACGGTGTTACAGCGTCTCTGTGGTCAGGTGACGGTGTTACAGAGTCTCTGTTGCCAGGTGACGGTGTCACAGCATCTCTGTGGTCAGGTGACGGTGTTACAGTGTCTCTTTAGTCATGTGACGGTGTTTCAGTGTCTCTTTAGTCATGTGACGGTGTTTCAGTGTCTCTTTGGTCAGGTGACGGTGTTACAGTGTCTCTTTAGTCATGTGACGGTGTTACAGAGTCTCTTTAGTCATGTGACGGTGTTTCAGTGTCTCTTTAGTCATGTGACGGTGTTACAGTGTCTCTGTGGTCAGGTGACGGTGTTACAGTGTCTCTTTAGTCATGTGACGTGTTACAGTGTCTCTTTAGTCATGTGATGGTGTTACAGTGTCTCTTTAGTCATGTGACGGTGTTTCAGTGTTTCTTTGGCTATATGATGGTGTTACAGTGTCTCTTTGGTCATGTGACGGTGCTACAGTGTCTCTTTAGTCATGTGACGGTGCTACAGTGTCTCTTTAGTCATGTGACGGTGTTACAGTGTCTCTTTAGTCATGTGACGGTGTTACAGTGTCTCTTTAGTCTGGTGACGGTGTTACAGCGTCTCTGTGGTCAGGTGACGGTGTTACAGTGTCTCTTTAGTCATGTGACGGTGTTACAGCGTCTCTGTGGTCAGGTGACGGTGTTACAGAGTCTCTGTTGCCAGGTGACGGTGTCACAGCATCTCTGTGGTCAAGTGACGGTGTTACAGCGTCTTTGTGGCCAGGTCACAGTGTTGTGTTGTTCCCGGTGGTCATGTGACGGTGTTACAGCGTCTCTGTGGTCAGGTGACGGTGTTACAGAGTCTCTGTTGCCAGGTGGCGGTGTCACAGCATCTCTGTGGTCAAGTGACGGTGTTACAGCGTCTTTGTGGCCAGGTCACAGTGTTGTGTTGTTCCCGGTGGTCAGGTGACGGTGTTACAGCATCTCTGTGGTCAAGTGACGGTGTTACAGCGTCTTTGTGGCCAGGTCACAGTGTTGCGTTGCCCCTGGTGGTCAGGTGACGGTGTTACAGTGTCTCTGTGGTCAGGTGACGGTGTTACAGTGTCTCTTTAGTCATGTGACGGTGTTACAGCGTCTCTGTGGTCAGGTGACGATGTTACAGAGTCTCTGTTGCCAGGTGACGGTGTCACAGCATCTCTGTGGTCAAGTGACGGTGTTACAGCGTCTTTGTTGCCAGGTCACAGTGTTGCGTTGCCCCCGGTGGTCAGGTGACGGTGTTACAGCATCTCTGTGGTCAAGTGACGGTGTTACAGCGTCTCTTTAGTCATGTGACGGTGTCACAGCATCTCTGTGGTCAAGTGATGGTGTTACAGCGTCTTTGTGGCCAGGTCACAGTGTTGCGTTGCCCCCGGTGGTCAGGTGACGGTGTTGCGATGCCCCCCGGTGGTCAGGTGACGGTGTTGCGTTGCCCCCGGTGGTCAGGTGACGGTGTTGCGTTGCCCCCCGTGGTCAGGTGACGGTGTTGCGTTGCCCCCGGTGGTCAGGTGACGGTGTTACAGGGTGGTGTTTCCTGCAGGAGGTGCTGAAGCAGCTGCAGGGCACCATAGAAGAAGAATCTGGAGAAGCTTCTGGATCTCAGCTGGAGCTCATTGAAAGACTTAAAGGTGAGACAAACAAAATGTATCCTGAGTACTCCTGAGTACCGAGTACTTTCAAGTACTGAGTACAAACTCTGCCCTCTGTAGAGATGAGTCTGGATTCGGCGGGCTACAAGGCCAGGACCCGGCCTCCCCTGCCCCCCTCGTCCTCCTCCAGCTCCGCCTCCTCTGGATGTGGAACTCCTGGAGGAGGAGCAGGGACGGGAGGAGGAGGAACAGGAGGAGGAGGTGGAGGAGCAGGTGGAGCTCCAGGTACCTCCTCCGCCGCCGCCTTTCCCAGGAGAGGGCTGCCATCTGCGGGCAGAGACAGCCACGACCGCTGCCTGGAGGAGCTGGAGAAGGAGAGGTACTCTTATTGCTTAGAACAGAGTACTACAGGGTAGTACAGAGTACTACATGGTGGTACAGAGTACTACTGTGTAGTACAGAGTCTTACATGGTGGTACAGAGTACTATATGGTAGTACAGAGTACTACATGGTGGTACAGAGTACTACTGTGTAGTACAGAGTCCTACATGGTGGTACAGAGTACTACATGGTAGTACAGAGTCCTACATGGTGGTACAGAGTCCTACATGGTGGTACAGAGTACTACAGGGTGGTACAGAGTACTACAGGGTGGTACAGAGTACTACTGTGTAGTACAGAGTCCTACATGGTGGTACAGAGTACTACTGTGTAGTACAGAGTCCTACATGGTGGTACAGAGTACTACATGATAGTACAGAGACCTACATGGTGGTACAGAGTACTACATGATAGTACAGAGACCTACAGGGTGGTACAGAGTACTACAGGGTGGTACAGAGTACTACTGTGTAGTACAGAGTCCTACATGGTGGTACAGAGTACTACTGTGTAGTACAGAGTCCTACATGGTGGTACAGAGTACTACATGATAGTACAGAGACCTACATGGTGGTACAGAGACCTACATGGTGGTACAGAGTACTACATGGTAGTACAGAGTACTACAGGGTGTTGCTCCTCCCACAGGTCGCTCCTCTTGGCGGAGCTGGAGAAGGAGGAGAAGGAGAAGGACTGGTACTACGCTCAGCTGCAGAACCTTACCAAGAGGATCGACAGTCTGCCGCTGACGGAGAACGTGAGTACCACCAGGACCAGAACCAGAACCAGAACCGTCTGGACCAAAACCACCAGAACCACCACCAATCAGAACCACTAGAACCACTAGAACCATGACTATCGTGTGTTCCCAGTCGGACCGGTTGTTGCTGTCGGTAGAGCAGTCGTCTCCCAGTCTGAATGTTGCCGGTTCAATTCCCGCCCCCTTGAGCAAGGCACTGAACCCTAAAACGCTCCCAGTGGTTGAATGAGTGCTTAAAGCGTTCAGGTTCTACCACGCCGGGTCACTTCTCAGCGGGATAGATCGCCACGGTAACCGCCTCTGAACGTCCCAACCTGCTCCGGAGGCAGAGCGGAGGTCAGGGGTCAGAGCTCCGCCTCCCGACCAATCAGATCGCCCGGATAATTGACGACCGACCAGCCAGGACAGTTGAGCTGCTGGACGTGTTTTGTTTGACTCGTTGACGTCAGCAGAGATCAGCTGACCCTTCAGTCCCTCTGTGATTGGTCACACGGCTGCAAGCCCCGCCCCCTTTCCCGTGAACTCAACTCAACTTTATTTATAAAGCGCTTTAAGCGGCCGTAGGTGAGACAAAGTGCTGTACATTGAAATAAAGCTCCGTAGCGACGCCGATCGGGATCTAAAGGGTTCTGGATCGGTGAACCGGGGAACCAGAGACCCTGCAGGTGTTGCTCCAGGCGTCCTGGTTGTTGACGTGTGTCCCCGTGTCCCCGTGTCCCAGTTCACCCTGCAGACCGACATGAGTCGCCGCCAGCTGGAGTTTGAGGCTCGTCAGATTCGCTCGGCGATGGAGGAACAGCTGGGATCCTGCCAGGAGATGGAGAGGAGAGCACAGGTACACCTGGAACACCTGGAACACCTGGAACACCTGGTACACCTGGAACACCTGGTTCACCTGGTAACCCGCTGTCCGTCTGCTCCTCCAGGCTCGTGTGTCTCGCATCCAGCAGATAGAAAAAGACATCCTCCGACTCGGAGCCCGTCTTCAGGTAATCCCGCCCGTCCTGCGCTACGTCGCCTTTCCTCTCGTTACCACGGCAACACAACAACCACGCGGTCTCTGTCCCTGCAGGTGGAGGGAGCTCCAAGCCCGAGCGACAGCGGCGGACTGGCTGTAGCACCGGTGAGTGTCCCCGTCCCCTCCTGCCTCCTCCCGTCCCCTCCTGTCCCCTCCCGCCTCCTCCCGTCCCCCCGTCCCCTCCTGTCCCCTCCCGTCTCCTCCCATCTCCTCCCGTCTCCTCCCGTCCCCTCCCGTCTCCTCCCATCTCCTCCCGCCTCCTCCTGTCCCCCCGTCCCCTCCCGTCTCCTCCCGCCTCCTCCCGTCCCCCCGTCCCCTCCTGTCCCGTCCCGTCTCCTCCCGTCCCCCCGTCTCCTCCTGTCCCATCCCGTCTCCTCCCGTCCCGTCTCGTCCCGTCCCCTCCCGTCCCGTCCCATCCCGTCCCGTCCCCTCCCGTCCCGTCCTGTCCCGTCCCGTCTCCTCCCGTCCCCTCCCGTCTCCTCCCGTCCCGTCCCCTCCCGTCCCATCCCCTCCCGTCTCCTCCCGTCCCGTCTCCTCCCGACCCGTCCCCTCCCGTCTCCTCCCGTCCCGTCCCGTCTCCTCCCGTCCCGCCCCCTCCCGTCCTGTTTGTCCCTGACGTCTCGTCGTCTCCAGAGCGCCGGCAGCCGATTGGACCAGGACTCGACCAGTGAGAGCGGCTACTCGGTGCCTCGGCGAATCAGCAGCCACCTGGGCACCAAGGTGGAGATGGTGTACAGCCTGCTGTCCATGCTGGGGACGCACGACAAGGACGACATGTCCCGCACGCTGCTCGCCATGTCCAGCTCGCAGGACTCGTGCATCGCCATGCGTCAGTCTGGCTGCCTGCCGCTGCTCATCCAGCTGCTGCACGGCAACGACAAGGACTCGCTGCTGCTCGGTGAGTCTGGGGGGGTCAGGGGGAGGAGTAGAGGTGAGGAGTCAGGGGGGGTCTGGGGGATGAGTCAGGGCGAGGAGTCAGGGGGGGTCTGGGGGGCGAGTCCGGGTGAGAAGTCAGGGGGGGGGTTTGGGGTGCGAGTCAGGGCGAAGAGTCTGGGGGGGTCTGGGGGACGAGTTGGGGGCGAGGAGTCAGGGGGGGTCTGGGGGATGAGTCAGGGCGAGTAGTCAGGGGGGGTCTGGGGGGCGAGTCCGGGTGAGAAGTCATGGGGGGGTTTGGGGTGCGAGTCAGGGCGAGGAGTCTGGGGGGGTCTGGGGGACGAGTTGGGGGCGAGGAGTCAGGGGGGGTCTGGGGGATGAGTCAGGGCGAGAAGTCAGGGGGGGGGTTTGGGGTGCGAGTCAGGGCGAGGAGTCAGGGGGGGTCTGGGGGGCGAGTCCGGGTGAGAAGTCAGGGGGGGGGTTTGGGGTGCGAGTCAGGGCGAGGAGTCAGGGGGGGGCATCTGGGGTACGAGTCCGGGCGAGGAGTTGGGGGGGGGGGGGGGTTTGGGGGACGGGTCAGGGCGAGGAGTCTGGGCAAGGAGAGTCAAGGAGAGACATTAGTGAGGCGAGTCATTGACGAGGACCGCCCCCGCCCCCCCCCTCACCTCCGTCTGTGTGGCAGGTAACTCCCGGGGCAGCAAGGAGGCCCGGGCGCGGGCGTCGGCGGCGCTGCACAACATCGTCCACAGTCAGCCGGACGACAAGCGGGGGCGCCGGGAGATCAGGGTGCTGCACCTGCTGGAGCAGGTCCGCCATTACTGCGAGGCCTGCTGGAGCTGGCAGGAGAACCACGAGAGGGGCCTGGACCAGGAGGACAACCCCAGTGAGTCACACGCCTCCCGGCCAATCACAGAGCAGGACTGTGTGCCAACAGCTGTGTCAGGTGTGTGTGTGTGTGTGTGTGTGTGTGTGTGCAGTGCCCTCCCCAGTAGAACATCAGATCTGTCCGGCCGTCTGCGTCCTCATGAAGCTTTCCTTCGACGAGGAGCACCGCCACGCCATGAACGAGCTGGGTGAGTGTGACGCCCCCTGCTGGGTGACCCCCTCCCACTGTGCGGGCGACCCGTGACCTCTGACCTCTGACCCGCAGGCGGCCTCCAGGCGGTGGCCGAGCTTCTGCAGGTGGACTGCGAGATGTTCGGCCTGAGTAACGACCACTACAGCGTGACGGTGCGGCGCTACGCCGGCATGGCGCTGACCAACCTCACCTTCGGAGACGTGGCCAATAAGGTGAGGTGACGCGGGGTGGTGCCGCCTCCCCCCCCCGACCAATCAGAACCGAGCGTCACACTGCCTCTCCCCCCACAGGCCACCCTCTGCTCCATGAAGGGCTGCATGCGGGCCATGGTCGCCCAGCTCAAGTCCGAGAGCGAGGACCTGCAGCAGGTGAGTGTGGCCGTTACCACGGAGACGGGTTCTCCTCAGGAGGCGGGTTCTCCTCAGGAGACGGGTTCTCCTCAGGAGGCGGGTTCTCCTCAGGAGACGGGTTCTTCTCATGAGACGTGTTCTGAGAAGAAGGGTTCTCCTCAGGAGACGGGTTCTTCTCAGGAGACGGGTTCTCCTCATGAGACGGGTTCTTCTCAGGAGACGGGTTCTCCTCAGGAGGCGGGTTCTCCTCAGGAGGCGGGTTCTTCTCAGGAGACGGGTTCTCCTCAGGAGACGGGTTCTCCTCAGGAGGCGGGTTCTCCTCATGAGACGGGTTCTTCTCAGGAGGCGGGTTCTCCTCAGGAGGCGGGTTCTCCTCAGGAGGCGGGTTCTTCTCAGGAGACGGGTTCTCCTCATGAGACGGGTTTTCCTCAGGAGACGGGTTCTGAGAAGAAGGGTTCTCCTCAGGAGACGGGTTCTCCTCAGGAGACAGGTTCTCCTCATGAGACGGGTTCTCCTCATGAGACGGGTTTTCCTCAGGAGACGGGTTCTGAGAAGAAGGGTTCTCCTCAGGAGACGGGTTCTCCTCAGGAGACGGAGACGGGTTCTCCTCAGGAGACGGGTTCTTCTCAGGAGACGGGTTCTGAGAAGAAGGGTTCTCCTCATGAGACGGGTTCTCCTCAGGAGACGGGTTCTGAGAAGAAGGGTTCCCCTCAGGAGACTGGTTCTTCTCAGGAGGCGGGTTCTCCTCAGGAGACTGGTTCTGAGAAGAAGGGTTCTCCTCATGAGACGGGTTCTCCTCAGGAGACGGGTTCTGAGAAGAAGGGTTCTCCTCAGGAGACGGGTTCTCCTCAGGAGACGGAGACGGGTTCTCCTCAGGAGACGGGTTCTTCTCAGGAGACGGGTTCTGAGAAGAAGGGTTCTCCTCATGAGACGGGTTCTCCTCAGGAGACGGGTTCTGAGAAGAAGGGTTCCCCTCAGGAGACTGGTTCTTCTCAGGAGGCGGGTTCTCCTCAGGAGACTGGTTCTGAGAAGAAGGGTTCTCCTCATGAGACGGGTTCTCCTCAGGAGACGGGTTCTGAGAAGAAGGGTTCTCCTCATGAGACGGGTTCTCCTCAGGAGACGGGTTCTGAGAAGAAGGGTTCTCCTCAGGAGGCGGGTTCCCCTCAGGAGACGGGTTCTCCTCCTCAGGTTCCAGGTGTGAGCTCCCTGTTCTCTGCAGGTCATCGCCAGCGTCCTGAGGAACTTGTCGTGGCGTGCGGACGTGAACAGCAAGAAGACGCTGAGGGAGGTCGGCAGCGTGCGAGCGCTGATGGGCTGCGCTCTGGAGGTGCAAAAGGTAAAGTGGGGGGGTCGTGACCAGCCTGGGGGGGGGGGGGTGAAGTTAAACAATGGGAAGGTGGAAGGTTGAGTGAGACACAGTTCAAACAGGAAGTCCTGACGATCAACCGATCGACACACAACCACTTGTTGACTCGTTGACTAGTCCAGTGTTTTTCACCCTCTGGTGTTCAGAGGTTCCACGGAAATTATCACCTTTGCTCTCACAGCGACAGTGTGTTGCAGAGTAATCAAGTATAAATACTCTTCGCCACTAGAGGGCAGCACAGAACTTTGCCGGTGAAATGTAAAGTGACAGACGTCAGTGTGGTTCATCTCCACCTCCTGCTACCATCTTGTATCAAAGTACTGTGTCAGTGACAGTGATGGAGAAGTTTTTGAAAACCAGGATCTCAGCTCTTCATCCATCAGGTCCAGGTTTCACACTGAGGGAGGCACTATTAAAAAAAGTCCTTGCTTTCTGGATTTACTGGATTCCTGTTGATAAAACTTTGATGAGAAAGACTTTGATGTCTTTGATGACAATGACTTTGATGTCTTTGATGAGAAAGACTTTATATTGTTAATAGAGGCTACAGAGTTTAACATTTTAACATTTTCGGGTGGAGGTGGTGTGACTCGAAATTTTTCCCAAACAAAAAAGTGTGTTTTGGCTCAAAAAGGTTGAAAAACACTGCTGTAGAGAATGACGTGTGTTGTGACCTGTGGCGCCCTCTGGTGTTCAGGAGTCGACCCTGAAGTCTGTGCTGAGCGCCCTGTGGAACCTGTCGGCCCACTGCACGGAGAACAAGGCCGACATCTGCTCGGTGGACGGAGCGCTGGCGTTCCTGGTGGGAACGCTGACCCACCGCAGCCACAGCAACACGCTCGCCATCATCGAGAGCGGCGGCGGGATCCTGCGCAACGTGTCCAGCCTCATCGCCACCAACGAGGCGCACAGGTAAACAAACAAACAAACAAACAAACCCAGACACCTGCGATCCTGAAGCAGGTCGTTCAACCCAGATCCTTCAGGTCCAGAGCGTTCACATGAAAGGGGCGGAGCTTTGGAAAACCAGAGTTAAAGGCCCAGTGAAACGCTAGTTGGGTTCTACTTGTAAGGTTCCTCCGACTCTGCCCCTCCACTGTTGTCGCATAACAAAGTTATTTGAATTTTGAATCTCCAGCCGAGGAAGTCGGGGGAATCCTTCTTCTTCGTGGGCCATTGTGGGCGGAGCCTATGTGTGACGTCACGAGTTGTGCAGATCTCGATCTGTTGTGTTTATATCGGCTTGTTTCCTCTTAAATATCCAAGTTTTTACAGTGTTTTGAAGTTATAGTCTGCGTTTTATGAGCCTTGATGAAAGATTGAGGATGGAAGAGACCAGAGAGGAGGAAAGGAGCCGCTAGCTCGTGCGGCTAGTGGCTAGCGGGAGCTGCTAGCTCGGGCAGCTAGTAGACGATCAAGTAATACCTGGACTCGTCTTCGGTGATTCCGCAGTCAGAAAAGCTCTTGGACGTGTTGGATCCAGGAAGCCGGTCGTTCTGCCAAAAGTCAGGAGCCTCAAAGCCTCAAAGGTGAAAAGTGGCGGCTGCTGAGGCGAGGAGACGAGGACGAATGGAGGACAAAGCGTCTTCTGCTTCCTCAAACATGTTCCAGACGGGGTCACCGATGGCAGAACCACCTTCTGTGTCTTCTTCATCAATCACTGGGTTTGAAATGACCACGATGATGAAATCTGGTTCAATTCAGCCTCTTCGTGGTCAAAACTCTGATCCTCCATAATGTAAACACAACTTGGGCGTGTGCACAACTCGTGATGTCACTCTGTTATTGTCAGAAGCTCCGCCCAGCAGAGGAAATACCAATGTTTATCGGCTATTTTCTCTCAGATTGTCGTGTTTTAACATTTTACCCTTCAGCCAGTTAGCAGGAAAAACGTTCTAGAAGAGACACCAGAGTGTTTTGGAGGTGGAACCTTCATTTCACCGGGACTTACGTCCTCCTGACCGTCCCTGCCCCATGTCTTGCAGGCTCGTCCTCCGGGAGCACTCCTGCCTGCCGACGCTGCTGCAGC
Organism: Blennius ocellaris; assembly: GCF_963422515.1. Classification (NCBI taxonomy): domain Eukaryota; kingdom Metazoa; phylum Chordata; class Actinopteri; order Blenniiformes; family Blenniidae; genus Blennius; species Blennius ocellaris. Next base: position 378,419 of record NC_137664.1, on the reverse strand, counting down.
ACCTGAAGTCCCACAGCCTGACCATCGTGTCCAACGCGTGCGGCACGCTGTGGAACCTGTCGGCGCGCGACGCCCGCGACCAGGAGGCGCTGTGGGACCTGGGCGCGGTGGGCATGCTGCGCAACCTCATCCACTCCCGCCACAAGATGATCGCCATGGGCAGCGCGGCGGCGCTGCGCAACCTGATGGCCAACCGGCCGGCGCGCTACAAGGACGCCAGCGTGGTGTCGCCGGGCGCCGGCGCCCCGTCGCTGCACGCCCGCAAGCAGAAGGCGCTGTTCGAGGAGCTGGACGCCCAGCAGCTCTCGGAGACCTTCGACAACATCGACAACCTGAGCCCCAAGGCCGCGCACCGCAAGGGGCGGGGCTGCGGCGGCGGCGTGTCGGCCCTGGGGCCCGCCGCGCCGCGCTCCTACTCCAACACGCCGGTGCTGTCCAGCCCCAAGGGCGGCGAGGGGTCGAAGAGGGCGGGCGAGGAGGGGGCGTACGCCCGCGCGGTGTTCCCGCCCAGCGTGCGGGCGTCCAGCGACAGCCTGAACAGCGTCACCAGCGTGGACGGCTACGGCAACCGCGGCAAGACCAAGCCGTCGTCGGAGTCCTTCTACTCGTCGGACGAGAGCGGCGCCAACAAGTGCTGCGTGTACAGGAAGTACCCGGCCGACCTGGCGCACAAGATCCGCAGCGCCAACCACATGGCGGACGACGACGGCGCCGAGCTGGACACGCCCATCAACTACAGCCTGAAGTACTCGGACGAGCAGCTGAACTCCGGCCGGCAGAGCCCCAGCCAGCGCGGCGCCATGGAGAGCGACGAGGACGGCGAGCCGGACGCCAGGCTGAGGAGGAGCGACGGCGGCGGCGGCGAGTCGGCCGGCGGCGGTGGCGCCGGCCGCATGGCGTCCATCTCCCCGCCCCGCTACGTCACGGCGGCGTCGGGCTACGGCGGCGACTCGGCGGCGGAGCAGCCGATCGACTACAGCCTGAAGTACGCCGCGGACGCCGCCCGCAAGCCGCTGTTCAAGTCGGGCGACGCGGGCGGCAACGCCGCCCCGCCGCCGCCCTCGTCGTCGTCCTCCTCCGTCGGCAAGCTCCGCCCCCCGCCGCCCGGCACCGGCCGGGCGCCGTCCAAGAGCAGCCAGGAGTCCACGCAGACGTACTGCGTGGAGGACACGCCCATCTGCTTCTCCCGGGGAAGCTCGCTGTCCTCGCTGTCCTCGGAGGACGAGGACGGCGGCGGCGGCGGCGAGAGGAAGCGGCGGAGCGGCAGCGGCGGGAACGACTACCCGACGCTGCCCGTCGGCGAGAAGAGCTCGCAGGAGCAGCGGCGGCAGCAGAAGGAGGCGGAGAGCCAAACCGCCTCCGCCGCCGCCGCGCCGTCCGCCCGGGGACGCCGCGGACACCACCACCACGCCCACGCCCACGCCCACCACCACCACCACCACCACCACGCCGCGTCCTCGTCGGGCGCCCGCACGCCCAAGAGCCCGCCGGAGCCGCCGTACGCCCAGGAGACGCCGCTGATGTTCAGCCGCTGCACGTCGGTGAGCTCGCTGGACAGCTTCTCCACCTCCTCCATCGCCAGCTCGGTGCGCTCCAGCGAGCCGTGCAGCGGCATGCCGAGCGGCGTGATCAGCCCCAGCGACCTGCCCGACAGCCCCGGCCAGACCATGCCGCCGAGCCGCGCCAAGACGCCGCCGCCGCCGCTGCCGCCGCCCGCCCGCCAGCCCGCCCGGGAAAAGGAGAAGGCGGAGAAGAAGAAGAAGGACGAGGAGGGCGGCGGCGCCGGCGCCGACGTCCTGCTGCACTTCGCCACCGAGAGCACGCCGCACGGCTTCTCCTGCGCCTCCAGCCTGAGCGCGCTCAGTCTGGACGAGCCCTACATCGCCGCGGAGATGAAGGCGGAGGACGGGGAGGGGGAGGAGGAGGAGGAGGAGGAGGAGGAGGGCGGCGCGCAGACGACGGGGCGGCACGCCAAGCCCGCCCTCAACGAGTCGGACGACGACGACGACATCGAGATCCTGGAGGCGTGCATCAACATGGCCATGCCCAAGTCGTCGCGGAAACCAAAGAAGCAGAGCCCGGCGCAGAAAGCCAGCCAGCTCCCCGTCTACAAGCTCCTCCCCCCGCAGGGCCGCGCGCCGCTGCAGCCGCGGAAGGACGTGGCCCCGCCCCCGGAGGAGGTGCCGCGGATCTACTGCGTGGAGGGAACGCCGCTCAACTTCTCCACCGCCACGTCCCTCAGCGACCTCACCATCGACTCCCCGCCCGACGACGAGGCGCCCGCCGCCGCGCCCGCGACCTCGGCCCCGCCCCCCGCCGCCGCCGCCCCGAGGCGGCGAGCGGGACTTCCCGAGGGCGAGAACGGCGACGACATCCTCGCGGAGTGCATCAGCGCCGCCATGCCCAAAGCCAAACCCCGGAAGCCGAGCAGAACGGCGACTCACGGCGAGGAGTCGCCCCTCCCCCTCCCCCCTCCACTTCCTCCTCCGGCTCAGGCGGCGCCGCCGCCGCCCCTCTGCTCGCAGCAGCAGCAGCAGAAGAAGAAGCCCACGTCGCCGGTGAAGCCCATGCCCCACCGGGCGCCGTACGGCGTGCCCGCCGCCGCCAAAGCAAAGCCGGGATTCGCCTTCGACTCGCCGCGACACTACACGCCCATCGAGGGCACGCCGTGCTGCTTCTCCCGCAACGACTCGCTCAGTTCGCTGGACTTCGACGAAGACGACGGCGGCGGCGGCGGCGACAAGGCGGACGAGGAGAAGAAGACCAAGGACGAGGGCCGTAAGAGGAAGCAGCAGACGGCGGCCATCTTCCCGCGGACCAAAGGCGGCGCCAGCGCCACGGCGAGCGACGAGAAGCAGCGGTTCTCCATCGAGGACACGCCGGTCTGCTTCTCCAGGAACTCGTCGCTGAGCTCGCTGAGCGACATCGACCAGGAGAACAACAACAAGCAGTTCGCCCCGCCCCCCGAGGACGCCCAGGCTCCGCCCCCTTCAGCCGAGGGACAGGTACGAGGTCTCTCTCTCTCTCTCCCTCTCTCTCTCTCTCTCTCTCTCTCGCTCTCTGTCTCTGTCTCTCTCTCTGGCTCTCTCTCTCTCTCTCTCTGTCTCTGTCTCTCTCTGACTCTCTCGCTCTCTCTCTCTCTGGCTCTCTCTCTGTCTCTGTCTCTCTCTCTGTGTCGCTCTGTCTCTCTCTGTCTCTGTCTCTCTCTTTCTCTCACTCTCTCTGGCTCTCTCTCTCTCTGGCGCTCTCTCTCTCTCTCTCTGGCTCTGGCTCTGGCTCTCTCTCTCTCTCTCGCTCTCGGTCTCTCTCTCTCTCTGGCTCTCTCTCTCTCTCTGGCTCTCTCACTCTCTCTCTCTCTCTGTCTCTCTCTCTCTGGCTCTTTCTCTCTCTGGCTCTCTCTGGCTCTCTCTCTCTCTCTCTCTCTCTCTGGCTCTCTCTCTCTCTCTCTCTCTCTCTGGCTCTCTCACTCTCTCTCTCTCTCTCTGTCTCTCTCTCTCTCTGGCTCTCTCTCTCTCTCTCTCTCTGTCTCTCTCTCTCTCTGACTCTCTCTCTCTCTGTCTCTCTCTCTCTCTGTCTCTGTCTCTGTCGCTCTGTCTCTCTGTCTCTGTCTCTCTCTCTCTCTCTCTCTCTCTCTCTGTGTCGCTCTCTCTCTCTCTCTCTCTCTCTGTGTCGCTCTCTCTCTCTCTCTCTCTCTCTTCACTGTGTCGCTCTCTCTCTCTCTGTCTCTCTCTCTCTCTGTCTCTCTCTCTCTCTGTCTCTGTCTCTCTCTGACTCTCTCTCTCTCTCTCTGTCTCTCTCTCTCTCTCTCTCTGTCTCTCTTGCTCTCTCTCTCTCTGGCTCTCTCTCTCTCTCTCTTCTCTCTCTGGCTCTCTCTCTCTCTGGCTCTCTCCCACTCCCTCTCCTCTCTCTCTCTCTGGCTCTCTCTCTCTCTCTCTACACTGTGATTGACGCCTCTGTCCTGTGCAGGTGGCCTCTAAGCCCCGCCCCCCGGCAGCGGTGGGCTACGCCCCCAAGAGCGTTCCACGTGGAGGACACGCCGGTCTGCTTCTCCGGAACTCGTCCCTCAGCTCGCTGAGCCATCGACTCGGAGGACGACCTGCTGCAGGAGTGCATCAGCTCCGCCATGCCCAAGAAGAAGAAGAAGGCGTCCTCCGCCGCCGCCGCCGTGCCCGCCACCGCCGCCGTGCCGCTGTCCGTCCTCGCCGACGACGACAGCATCCTGGCCGAGGAGGAGCCGCCCGAGGCCCCCACGGAGCCCCGCCTCTCCCGACTCGGAGTCGTTTGATTGGAAGGCCATCCAGGAGGGCGCCAACTCCATCGTGAGCAGCCTGAACGCCGCCGCCGCCTCCTCGCTGTCCCGCCAGCCGTCGTCCGACTCCGACTCGGTGCTGTCGCTGAAGTCGGTGGGCTCCCCCTTCCACGTCCCCGCGGCCCGCCGGCGCCCGGAGGAGGCGGAGCCGGAGGACGCCAAGCGAGGGGCGCGCGTCCTGAGGGCCGGCGAGCGCAGCACGCTGGAGGCCAAGAAGAAGAAGAAGGAGGAGGACGAGGAGGAGGAGGAGGCCCGGGCGCTGCGAGGCGGCAAGAAGGTCTACCGGAGCCTCATCACCGGCAAGCCCAGGGCGGAGCCGGCCAGCAGGGGGCGGAGCAAACCCCGGGCGCCGGCCGTGGCCGACAGGGGAGGCGGGTCTTCTCGGGACTCCACCCCCTCGCGCTCCGCCGCCGCGGCCAATCAGAAAGGAGGGAAGCTGTCGCAGCTGCCGCGCACCTCGTCTCCGGGAAGCGCGTCCTCGTCCTCTTCCGCTTCCAAGGCCGCCAAACCGAGCGCGGCGGCGGCGAGGAGCGGCGGCGTGCCGAGGAGCGAGTCCGCCTCCAGGGTCGGCGGCGGCGGCGGCGCCGCCAAAAAGCCAAAGGCGGAGCCCGAGAAGCCGGCGCTGGTCCGCCAGTCCACCTTCATCAAAGAGGCGCCGAGCCCCACGCTGAAGAGGAAGCTGGAGGAGTCCGCCGCCGCCGCCGCGCCGACCCCCACCGTGCCCACCGTGCTCCCCTCGCCGTCCAGCCCGGACGCGCCGCCGCCGCCGCCCGCCAACAGGAAGCACGACGCCAGCCGCTCGCACTCCGAGAGCCCGTCGCGGCCGCAGGAGGCGGCGCCGTCTCGCTTCAGCCGCACCGGCACCTGGAAGCGCGAGAACAGCAGCACGGGCGGCGGCGGCGCCAAGCACTCCAGCTCGCTGCCTCGCGTCGGCACCTGGAAGAGGACGGGCAGCTCGTCGTCCGTCTTGTCGGCGTCGTCGGAGTCCAGCGAGAAGGGGCGGAGCGAGGAGGAGAGCGCCAACCGCTCCAAGGGGACGTGGAGGAAGGCCAAGAGCGGCGGCGGCGGCGGCGGCGGCGGCGGCGGCGGCGGCGGCGGCGACTCGTCCAGCAGCCGAAGCCTCACCGACAAATCGGAAGACGTGTGGGTCCGCCTGGAGGACTGCCCCGTCAACAACCCGCGCTCCTCCTCCGCCTGCTCCGCCCGCTCCCCCGTCGCCGCCAACGCCCCGCCCGTCATCCACAGCCCGGCGCCCTCCAAGATCCCCTCCTCCTCGTCCTCCTCGTCCTCCTGCAACCTCAACCTCCGCCGCAGCTGCGAGAGCCTGGACGACAAGCCGCCGCCGCCGCCGTCGCAGCCGCAGCCGCAGCCGCAGCAGCAGCACCGCACTCAGCAGCAGCAGCAGCAGCAGCGCAGCGGCGCCGTGGCCGCTCGGGTCAGCCCCTTCAACTACACGCCCAGCCCCAGGAAGGGCACCGCCGAGGTCGCCGCCGCCACCGCCACCGTCGCCACGCCGACCCCCACGGCCACCGCCGCCACCACGTCGTCGTCGTCGTCGTCCACGACGCCGACCCGCCCCTCGCTCATCCCCACCCCCATCACCAAGAAGCGGGACCCCAAGAGTGGCGAGGGCGGCGGCGGGGAGCGAGGCTCGTACATCGTCACCTCGGTCTGAGTCCGTTCACCTGCTGGCCACGCCCCCTCCCCACTCCCCCCCCACCATTGGCTCTGAGACTGTTCAGCCGCTGGCCCCTCCCCCCCCCCCTCCCTCCTATTGGCTCTGAGTCTGTTCACCTGCTGGCCCCGCCTCTTCCCTCCCATTGGCTCTGAACTCACGATGACTTTTTGTTTTTATACCACTAAAATGATGTGTAGCGCTTAGCTCCGCCCGTTACTCGTCCCTGCATGGCCCCGCCCCCGATGTAATGATGACGTTGCCTTGGCGATGGAAAGACGACAGCGGTAACGTGTCTTGTAGCTTAGCGCCAAAACAGGTTTTCTTTCTTTGAATGACGTTCAGTTTGAACGAGGAACTCTGACGGTTGAACGAATATGACGCGACGAGCCGCTAACGACGTAACCACCCTCTAACGACATAGCAAGCTGGCTAACGACGACTTACGTTAACGATGAACGTTACTGATCAGCTCCTCGGTTGCGTTGGCGGTCAGTTAAGCTAGCGGCCGGCTGGTTAGGAGAGCGGCTCGTTTTCGTCGGATGCCGCGGAATGTGAGACGGTCTGCTAATGCTAACCGGTAACGGTCGCAAACCCACCAACGCCGGCAGGCAGTCTGCTAACGCCGGCGGCCCGCTAAAGCTAACGCCATCAGTGAGCCTGCTAACGCCGCTGTTGGCGGCCGGTTTTTGTTTGTGGGAGCGGATCGTAGACGTGGTTTGTCAGAAATGTACTCTCTTGGGGGTATTTCAGTGATTTGGGATTTTAAGTATTTTAGTTTCCGTCGCTATGGAAACGGATAACACTGTAAAACGTAAGTTATTGCTGTAAACCTTAAACTTTGACCTTTGAAGCACATAATTTAAAATAAACTGACTTTTGCCAAACAGAATAAAGTTCAAACGTTGCTCCGCGTCTTTCTTCCAATGTGTGTTGTGGCTTGACCTTTGACCCCCCCCCCCCCCCCCCACAGTCCTGTGGGCCTCAGCTCTTATTCTGAAGGCGGGAAGTGACGGCGCCATGAGGGAACCTGACGACAACCATCTGGCTCTTCAACGTTCATTCATCAGAAATTAACCAGAAACTCAGGTTGAACCTTAAAGTGCAATTAAGATTCACCCTCTCATTCTTTGTTGTCATAGCAACTGATATTTAACACAACACAGAAATGCATAAAGGAACATCTCATAAAAGTGGGTTTATTTATTTAAAAAAAGGTGTAATTTATTGGTATTTATATGAAATAATTCAACTTGATAACTAAGAAGATCAGTCATCTATATGCTATATATAACTAACCCTATTTATTATATATATATAATTTAAGTCTTAAATTACTCAATATTATATACATAACAATATAATACTAAATATTATATACATACAAGGTCGAGGTGGACGACCTGCGGCTGAACTCATCGGTAACTAGTTCTCGTGTCAAGTTCAGAGCTCGGATTTCCGAAGTCATACATGAACGCATCACTCAGGCCATGGCCAAAACATCCACCTGAGAATTAGGGAACAACTTATCTTGTTCCCATTCGTTATTATTATTTTTTTTTATTGCCACTCGGGGACTCCTTAGAAAAATGACTCGAAATGAACAATCAATCTGTTTCTTAATTTATAAATTTTTTTAATATGCCATACAATGTCTGTCTTTGAAAAACATCAGAATACAAAGTATTTCAGTCTGAAAGCTCGTACTTGTAATGTGTGAAAACCAGGTGAGTCGCTGGACCAAACCTAGTCGTCGTAGACCTAGACCCATCCAAGATGGCGGCCGTATGATACGTCGGTTGCGACGATCTGTCCTTAGCGCTTCACCGGAAGTGACGAAACAAATACTAGTGTCCCTCTGGCTGTGTCCCCAGTGTGCTGCTCGGTCTCCGCTTACTCCTCGGTGTCCTCCTGCTCCTCCTCCTCGGTGTCCTCCTGCTCCTCCTGCTCCTCCTCCTACTCCTCCTGCTACTGCTCCTCCTCCTGCTTCTCCTCGGTCTCTCCTGCTCCTCTGGTGATGGACCTGCAGAAGGTGAGTGTGGACGTAGATAAGCAGGGAGCTGTTAGCAGGGAGCTGTCAGTAAGTAGCTGTTAGCATATAGCTGTCAGTAGGTAGCTGTCAATAGGTAGCTGTTAGCAGGTAGCTGTCAGTAGGTAGCTGTCAGCAGGTAGCTGTCAGCAGGTAGCTGTCAGCAGGTAGCTGTCAGTAGGTAGCTGTCAGTAGGTAGCTGTCAGCAGGTAGCTGTCAGTAGGTAGCTGTCAGTAGGTAGCTGTCAGGTAGCTGTCAGTAGGTAGCTGTCAGTAGGTAGCTGTCAGCAGGTAGCTGTCAGTAGGTAGCTGTCAGTAGGTAGCTGTTCGCAGGTAGCTGTCAGTAGGTAGCTGTCAGTCGGTAGCTGTCAGCAGGTAGCTGTTCGCAGGTAGCTGTCAGTAGGTAGCTGTCAGTCGGTAGCTGTCAGCAGGTAGCTGTTCGCAGGTAGCTGTCAGTAGGTAGCTGTCAGTCGGTAGCTGTCAGTCGGTAGCTGTCAGTAGGTAGCTGTCAGTAGGTAGCTGTCAGTCGGTAGCTGTTCGCAGGTAGCTGTCAGTAGGTAGCTGTCAGGTAGCTGTCAGTAGGTAGCTGTTCGCAGGTAGCTGTCAGTCGGTAGCTGTCAGTAGGTAGCTGTCAGTAGGTAGCTGTCAGGCAGCTGTCAGTAGGTAGCTGTCAGCAGGTAGCTGTCAGCAGGTAGCTGTCAGCAGGTAGCTGTCAGGTTGCTGTCAGTAGGTAGCTGTTCGCAGGTAGCTGTCAGTAGGTAGCTCTCAGTCGGTAGCTGTCAGCAGGTAGCTGTTCGCAGGTAGCTGTCAGTAGGTAGCTGTCAGTAGGTAGCTGTCAGTCGGTAGCTGTCAGCAGGTAGCTGTCCGCAGGTAGCTGTCAGTAGGTAGCTGTCAGTCGGTAGCTGTCAGCAGGTAGCTGTCAGTAGGTAGCTGTCAGGTAGCTGTCAGTAGGTAGCTGTCAGCAGGTAGCTGTCAGCAGGTAGCTGTCAGTAGGTAGCTGTCAGTAGGTAGCTGTTAGCAGGTAGCTGTCAGCAGGTAGCTGTTAGCAGGTAGCTGTCAGTAGGTAGCTGTCAGTAGGTAGCTGTCAGTAGGTAGCTGTCAGCAGGTAGCTGTCAGCAGGTAGCTGTTAGCAGGTAGCTGTCAGTAGGTAGCTGTCAGGTAGCTGTCAGTAGGTAGCTGTCAGTAGGTAGCTGTCAGCAGGTAGCTGTCAGCAGGTAGCTGTCAGGTAGCTGTCAGTAGGTAGCTGTCAGCAGGTAGCTGTCAGTAGGTAGCTGTTAGCAGGTAGCTGTCAGTAGGTAGCTGTCAGCAGGTAGCTGTCAGCAGGTAGCTGTCAGTAGGTAGCTGTCAGTAGGTAGCTGTCAGTAGGTAGCTGTCAGCAGGTAGCTGTCAGCAGGTAGCTGTCAGTAGGTAGCTGTTAGCAGGTAGCTGTCAGCAGGTAGCTGTTGGCAGGTAGCAGCAGCTATGCTAAAGTATGACTGTCAGCAGATACCATGGAAACCAGTTAGTCTGAAACACCGAGTTGTAGAGTTACCCTGTAAAAGCTGCGTGGTTGTTTGTGGAACAGGAAGCATTGTGCAGGATCATCAGCACATTGGCCAATAAGAAGGAAGAAGTGGAACTCTTCCTGGTTGCCGTGGACAACACGCTGACAGGCCTGCAGGTCAGTCGTTGTTTTGACGCTCCAGTCTTTAAGTTGATGTCTCACGGCGCTGCACGCACGCCGTCACATCGCAGAGCAACGAGCCGGAGTTCCCCAAAGCTACAGCCGCAGGTCGCTCTATTCAATCTGACTCTATTCAATCTGACTCTATTCAGTCTGACTCTATTCAATCTGACTCTATTCAGTCTGACTCTATTCAGTCTGACTCCATTCAGTCTGACTCCATTCAATCTGACTCTATTCAATCTGACTCTATTCAATCTGACTCCATTCAGTCTGACTCTATTCAGTCTGACTCTATTCAGTCTGACTCCATTCAATCTGACTCCATTCAGTCTGACTCTATTCAGTCTGACTCCATTCAATCTGACTCCATTCAATCTGACTCCATTCAGTCTGACTCCATTCAGTCTGACTCTATTCAGTCTGACTCCATTCAATCTGACTCCATTCAATCTGACTCCATTCAATCTGACTCCATTCAATCTGACTCTATTCAATCTGACTCTATTCAGTGTGACTCCATTCAATCTGACTCCATTCAGTCTGACTCCATTCAGTCTGACTCCATTCAGTCTGACTCCATTCAATCTGACTCCATTCAGTCTGACTCTATTCAGTCTGACTCCATTCAATCTGACTCTATTCAGTCTGACTCTATTCAATCTGACTCTATTCAATCTGACTCTATTCAATCTGACTCTATTCAGTCTGACTCTATTCAATCTGACTCTATTCAATCTGACTCTATTCAGTCTGACTCTATTCAGTCTGACTCTATTCAATCTGACTCTATTCAGTCTGACTCTATTCAGTCTGACTCTATTCAATCTGACTCTATTCAGTCTGACTATTCAGTCTGACTCTATTCAGTCTGACTATTCAGTCTGACTCTATTCGGTACGTTTTGTCCAATCAGGAGGAGTCATGTCACGTCTTGTCAGAGCTGGAGGCGGAGCTTGGACTGCTGAGGTCCGCACTGGACGAGAAGGGGGCGGAGCTTCGTGACATCATTCAAGAGGAAACGCAGAAGAAGGAGGCGGAGCTACAGGTGAGACGTTCTACCGAGGTTCTGGTGACCTTTTGGGGGATGTGCAGCAGTACCAGTACCAGTACCAGTAGCAGTAACAGTACCAGTACTAGTACCAGTAACAGTAGCAGTACCAGTAGTAGTACTAGTGCCAGTAACAGTACTAGTACCAGTAACAGTAGCAGTACCAGTAGTAGTACTAGTGCCAGTAACAGTACTAGTACCAGTAACAGTACCAGTAGTAGTACTAGTACCAGTAGCAGTAATAGTACCAGTACTAGTAGCAGTACCAGTAGCAGTACTAGTACCAGTAGCAGTACCAGTACTAGTACCAATAGCAGTACTAGTACCAGTAGCAGTACCAGTACTAGTACCAATAGCAGTACTAGTACCAGTAGTAGTACTAGTAACAGTAGCAGTACCAGTACTAGTACCAGCAGTAGTAGCAGTAACAGTAGCAGTACCAGTAGCAGTAGCAGTACCAGTAACAGTAGCAGTACCAGTAGCAGTAGCAGTAGCAGTAGCAGTAGCAGTAGCAGTAGCAGCTTGTGGGTTTATGGTGACGTGTTGTGGAACCTTCCAGACGCAGCGCTCCGAGGGGAAACTGGCCTTGACGTCATGTGACCAATTGCTGGAGTTCTCCAGTCAGACGCTGAGCATCACCAACGAAGAAGACTTCCTGACGGTACGACTGAAGAAGCAGAAGAAGAAGAAGAATTCAGCAGCTTGTTGACAAACATTAACAACTTTCTGTTTCGTCCTCAGGCTGCGAAACAGATCAAACAACGGTACGTCACTCCTTCACTCCTTCACTCCTTCACTCCTTCACTCCTTCACTCCTCCTTTACTACGTCACTTCTTTTCTTTCCGTGAACATTTTTTTTTTCTTTGTTGCTAAAATATTTCCATAACTTTTCAGGAAAAAATTGATCTCAACACTAACCAATCAACGCTGTCACTCTAACCCCGCCCCTTCCCCTGGCTGACCCCGCCCCCTCCCCCCCCCCCACCCGGTCAACCCCGACCTTTACACCTGCTGACTCCACCCCTTCATGCCGGATGGCTCCGCCCTTTCACTGGCTGACCCGCCCCTTTATACCACGCTGACCCCGCCCCCTCTCCTGGCTGACCCCTCCTCCATTGGGCCCCCCCCCCTACGGTTGCTAGGGTGACGATGGCCCCGGCGTTCCGGCTGTCGCTGCGCCCGGCCGTGTCGGGGAGCATGACGCAGTTCAGCGTGGACTTCGGCAGCCAGAGGGCGGAGCTTCAGCGGCTCCACTTCCTCCCAGGTCCTCCAGCAGTCTGCAGACACGCCAGCGTTTCGTGGTCTCCGGGTGTTTTGACTCTCTCTCTCTCCGTCTCGTCGTCTCAGTCCCCGCCGCGCCGCACGTCGACGCCCGGCACTGCGTCGTCCGGGACAACAGCGTCACGGTCGTCTGGCGGCCGACGGGGGAGGCCGACGGCGCCGACGGCGGGAGCGGCGGAGCCATCGAGCATTACGAACTCCAGTATCGACAGACGGACTGCGGCGGCCCGCTGACGGCCGCCGCGGAGGAATGCTGGGAGAAGCTGGGTGACATCAGAGACACGCGCGTCACCATCTCAGGTCAGAGGTCACGGCTCGGGGGTCGGAGGTCACGGCTCGGGGGTCGGAGGGTGACAGAGGAAACTCAAATCTTTTGTTGTAGGTCTGAAGTTCGATTCCAAATTTGTGGTCGTTCGAGTGCGAGCGCGAAACAAAGCGGCCGCCGGCGACTTCTCTGAGCCGGTTTCCATGGAGACCAGAGGTAAGGGCTGCAGCGGAACGCAGCGCGTCAGCATGTCCGCGTGTGCTATCGTGCCTTAGCATCTGTTAGCATGTGTAGCAGCTGTGAGCATGTGTTCCCAATGGTTAGTGTGTGCTAGCATGTCTTATGTATCAGCGTGTCTTAGCATGTACTAGCGTGTATCAGTGTGTCTTAGCGTGTGCTAGCATGTATCAGCATGTGCTAGCATGTATCAGTATTATCCTAGCATGTATCAGCGTGTCTTAGTGTGTGCTAGCGTCTATCAGCATGTCTTAGCATGTGCGAGCGTGTGCTAGCATGTATTAGCATGTGCTAGCATGCATCAGCGTGTCTTAGCGTGTGCTAGCGTGTCTTAGCGTGTGCTTGTCGCCGCAGCGTTCGTCTTCCGGCTGGACGCCTCCACAGCTCACAGTGAGCTGAAGGTGGACGGAGACACGGTGACCTGGGAGCCTCAGGGGGTCAAAGGTCACGACCCCCGGCTGCGAGGAAAAGAAGGCAAGACCTGGTGAGCAGAGGTGTGGCCAGTGATGTCATCAGGTGACGTCATCAGGTCACTTCAATAGAAGTAACAATGCTGCAAGCTTTTAATCCCTCCTCCTCTTCCTCCTCCTCCTCTTCCTCCTCCTCCTCTTCCTCCTCCTCTTCCTCTTCCTCTTCCTCCTCCCAGACATGACCTGTGACATCACGCTGTCTCCTCCTCCTCATTGGTTGTTTCTCGTCTCTCTAGTCGCAGCAACACGCCGTCGCCCAGCAAGACGTCAGCAGGACGAACTGGACGCTTCGCTGGAGACTCCTACACCGTCCTGGGTACTACACCCGCTCTACTACACCCGTTCTACTACACCTGTTCTACTACACCCGCTCTACTACACCCGTTCTACTACACCTGTTCTACTACACCCATACTGCTACACCTGCTCTACTACACCCGTTCTACTACAGCTGTTCTACTACACCCGCTCTACTGCATCTGTTCTACTACACCTGCTCTACTACACCCGTTCTACTACACCCGTTCTACTACACCTATTCTACTACATCTGCTCTACTACACCTGCTCTACTACACCCGCTCCACTACACCTGCTCTACTACACCTGTTATACTACACCCGCTCTACTACACCTGCTCCACTACCCCTGCTCTACTACACCTGTTCTACTACACCCATACTGCTACACCTGCTCTACTACACCCGCTCTACTACATCTGTTCTACTACACCCGCTCTACTACACCCGTTCTACTACACCTGCTCTACTACACCTGTTCTTCTACACCTGCTCTACTACACCTGTTCTTCTACACCTGCTCTACTACACCTGTTCTTCTACACCTGCTCTACTACACCTGTTCTTCTACACCTGCTCTACTACACCTGTTCTTCTACACCTGCTCTACTACACCCGTTCTTCTACACCTGCTCTACTACACCTGTTCTTCTACACCTGTTCTACTACACCCATACTGCTATACCCGCTCTACTACACCTGCTCTACTACACCCGTTCTACTACACCTGCTCTACTACACCTGTTATACTACACATGTTCTACTACACCCGCTCTACTACACCTGCTCTACTACACCCGCTCTACTACACCTGTTCTACTACACCTGTTCTACTACACCCACACTGCTACACCATCAGTTCCACCTGTAGTCTATGTGCTGCTTTTCATTGTTCTGATTCTGTTTCTCTGCGTTTCCAAGGAGACCAGGAGATGATTGGCGGCAGTCACTACTGGGAGCTCCGCCCCCTGGCGGACTGGAAGTCGTTCAGTGTGGGCGTGGCCTACCGGGGCAGCCTGGGCCGTTTCGACCAATTGGGGAAGGGTGCATGTTCGTGGTGTCTGCACGCCAGCCAATGGCTGCAGAGCTCGCTGTCGGCCAAACACAACAACCGAGCCAAGGCGCTGGACGGTCCACTGCCACACCGTGTCGGCATCTACTGTCACCACGGCAACGGTAACCAGGGACCATGCAGCTGCTGCTTCCACTGTACTCTGATGATACTACAGTACTCTGATGGCACTAACTCGATGTAGTACTGTAAGAACTAGTCGTAGTACTAGCCCAACTAGTTGTAGTACTAGGTGTAGTACTAGTTGTACTAGTGGTAACAGTGTTTGTGTTTCAGGAGACTTGTTGTTCATCGACGTTGATCGACTTCGTCTTCTTCACTGCTTCAAAACAAAGTTCAGCTCACCGCTCGTCCCTGCCTTCACTGTAAGTACTTTACTCCGAGTACTTCTCCGTGAGTACCTTACTCCGAGTACTTCTCTGTGAGTACCTTACTCCAAGTACTTCTCTGTGAGTACTTTACTCCAAGTACTTTACTCCTAGCACTGAGTACTTTACTGTGAGTACAGTGAGTACTTTGTTCTGAGTACTCCACTGCAAGTTCTTTACTCTGAGTATGTCACTGTGAATATTGTGTACTGCAGTACTTCTCAGAGTACCAATGAAATAACTCTGTTTGCAGGTGTGGGGAGGAGGGATCGCCATAGCAACGGGACTGCAGGTGCCCAGTTTCATTGGTAATTTCCTGTCGACCAATCAGAGCCCGGATCATCTGTCGACCAATCAGAGCCCAGATCATCTGTCGGCCAATCAGAGCCCGGATCATCTGTCGACCAATCAGAGCCCAGATCACCTGTCGACCAATCAGAGCCCGGCTCACCCGTCGACCAATCAGAGCCCGGGTCACCCGTCGACCAATCAGAGCACGGGTCACCCGTCGACCAATCAGAGCACGGGTCACCCGTCGACCAATCAGAGCCCGGGTCACCCGTCGACCAATCAGAGCCCGGCTCACCTGTCGACCAATCAGAGCACGGGTCACCTGTCGACCAATCAGAGCCCGGGTCACCTGTCGACCAATCAGAGCCCGGGTCACCTGTCTCAGTAGTTTTTAATCTTAAATGTTTATCACCTTCGCCAAGGAAAGTTGAGGCGAAAGTTTCTTTCTGCACGTATTTATTGATTTATGTATTTATTTGTTGGTTTGTGTGTATTTGACCAACTCTTCAGACTCTGAAGCTGAACTGCAGGAAGAGTTCAGAGGATCAGTGAAGCAACTCCAACGACCCGGAGAGCTGGATCAATAACCTTGTAGTCCACTGGTTTCCATGGCGACGTGGCATTGGCGAAGTCCTGTGCTTCACCGAGGCCCGTTCGCGTTTAGTTTGTGTTTGGAATTAAGTTTTCAGTTTGAAAGTTGCGTGTTTTATTTTGAACTTGTTTTAGGATGACTCGGTTCAGGACGACTCTGTTCAAAGTGACTCGGTTCAGGACGACTTGGTTCAAAGTGACTCGGTTCAGGACAACTCGGTACAAAGTGACTCGGTTCAGGACGACTCGGTTCACGACGACTTGGTTCAGGACGACTTGGTTCAAAGTGACTCGGTTCAGGACGACTCGGTTCAGGACGACTTGGTTCAAAGTGACTAGGTTCAGGACGACTCGGTTCAAAGTGACTCGGTTCAGGACAACTCGGTACAAAGTGACTCGGTTCAGGACGACTCGGTTCAGGACAACTCGGTACAAAGTGACTCGGTTCAGGACGACTCGGTTCAGGACGGCTTGGTTCAGGACGACTTGGTTCAAAGTGACTCGGTTCAGGACGACTCGGTTCAGGATGGCTTGGTTCAGGACGACTCGGTTCAAAGTGACTCCGTTCAGGACGACTCTGTTCAAAGTGACTCCATTCAGAACGACTCATCTCAGAGTGACTTGGTTTGTGACGATTCAATTCAGGGTGACTTGGTAGCTGGTTAACTTTGGCTCGCTGCCAAAATAAAGTAGATAATTAATTTAAAAGCCAGAGGAGGGGTCAGACCGTGGGGGGGGGGGGGGGGATATGGGTTTATCAGGGCAGGTTATCCTGACCTGGAATTGAAAACGCCGGCTCGGTTCTCCTCGCCGTCATCGTTGTCGCTGCAGTGGACGTGTTCTGGTGGAACCGCTGCAGCGGCCGGTCGGGTTTGTTTATGGAATCAATAAAAGATTGTTTGTGGCACAAACACCCGGTGTCGTTTGTTTACGCCAGCGGAGGAGCCGCAGAGGACTGACCAGGGCGGCGCCGCTACAGGGTCGGTTACACAGCAGGAGCATGAGGCACGGCGAGCAGCCGGGGGGGAAGGGGGGTCAGGATCTAGGATCACGGTTCTAGATTCCAAAATTCAGGCTCCTGGATTCAGGGTCCAGGATTGAAGTTTCCTTGATCCAGGTTCAAGGATTCTAGTAGGTAGATAGAAAGATAGATAGGTTAGTAGATATAGATACCATAGATAGACAGAGAGGTTAATAGATATAGACACCATAGATAGACTAATCGATATAGATACTGGAGTTAGAGAGATGGTTTAGTAGACATAGAAACCATAGATATAGAGAGAAGTTAATAGATATAGATAAAGTAGATAGACATGTTAATAGATATAGATACCATAGATAAGTTAGATATAGATACTGTAGATAGATAGATATGTTAATAGATATAGATATATAGATAGGTTCATGGATATAGATAAGTTAATAGATATAGATACCATAGATAGAGAAGTTAGTAGATATAGATAGAGAGGTTAATAGATATAGATGCCATAGATAAGTTAGATATAGATACTGTAGATAGATAGATAAGTTAGATATAGATACTGTAGATAGATAGATAGGTTAATAGATATAGATACCATAGATAGAGAAGTTAGTAGATATAGATAGATAGGTTAATAGATATAAATATATAGATAGATTAATAGATATAAATATATAGATAGGTTAATAGATATAAATATATAGATAGGTTAATAGATATAAATATATAGATAGGTTAATAGATAGATATAATAGATAGATTGACGTGTAGTGATTTTTTTCAGAAAGGGGAAAATAAATGTAGTTTAAAATCCTTGAAACGAACCGGAAGTGAAGTGAGGACTTCCGCGTGACGGAGGGACGCACGTGCGGAGCTGCGTCGTGTTTGTGGTTTCCATGGAGACGGAGTGTCTGTTTCTGAGAGCGGAGTGTTTCTGAAGCCTCACACGAGCTCCGACTGACGTCAAGTGTCATGGAGGGTCATCTGAAGGTGCGTATTGATTATAATCAATAATCTGTGTGTGTGTGTGTGTGTGTGCGTGCGTGCGTGCGTGTGTGTGGTGTCGTGGTTCTGATCGAGTACTGCTACTTCTCTCCTGGAGGAGTTGAACTGCCGCACGGCAGGAGGAGAGATTTCCTCTGACAGTGGAGCAGCAACCTGCTGGACAGTGGACAGATGCGGTGGTTGTCATGGAGACAGTGGATGCAGTGGTTGTCATAGTGGTGGTGCTGGGCAGTGGATGGGGTGGTTGCAGTCCAGTCCAGTCCAGTCCAGTTTAGTCCAGTCCAGTCCAGTCCAGTTTAATCCAGTCCAGTCCAGTTTAGTCCAGTCCAGTCCAGTCCAGTTTAGTCAAGTTTAGTCCAGTCCAGTTTAGTCAAGTTTAGTCCAGTCCAGTTTAGTCCAGTCCAGTCCAGTCCAGTCCAGTTTAGTCCAGTCCAGTCCAGTCCAGTCCAGTCCAGTCCAGTCCAGTCCAGTTTAGTCAAGTTTAGTCCAGTCCAGTTTAGTCCAGTCCAGTTTAGTCCAGTCCAGTCCAGTCCAGTCCAGTCCAGTCCAGTCCAGTCCAGTTTAGTCCAGTCCAGTCCAGTCCAGTCCAGTCCAGTCCAGTTTAGTCCAGTCCAGTCCAGTCCAGTCCAGTCCAGTTTAGTCCAGTCCAGTCCAGTCCAGTTTAGTCAAGTTTAGTCCAGTCCAGTTTAGTCCAGTCCAGTTTAGTCCAGTCCAGTCCAGTCCAGTCCAGTCCAGTCAAGTCAGTCCAGTCCAGTCCAGTCCAGTCCAGTCCAGTTTAGTCCAGTCCAGTCCAGTCCAGTCCAGTCCAGTCCAGTTTAGTCAAGTTTAGTCCAGTCCAGTTTAGTCCAGTCCAGTCCAGTTTAGTCAAGTCCAGTCCAGTCCAGTCCAGTCCAGTTTAGTCCAGTCCAGTCCAGTCCAGTCCAGTCCAGTCCAGTGTCAACTCAACCACCTTTTGCAGCCTGTGTGTGTGTGTGTGTGTGTGTGTGTGTGTGTGTGTGTGTGTGTGTTGGTCCAGGAGCCTCCTCAGCGCCTCCTTCTCCCCCTGAGAGGAGACGCAGGACGACGCCTCCAAGATGCTCTGAAGCTCCAGCAGGAGAAGTTGGAGGAGCGAAGACAAAGGTTCACCTCCTCATGTTCCTCCTCCTCATGTTCCTCCTCCCCATGTTCCTCCTCCTCTTCCTCATGTTCCTCCTCATCATGTTCCTCCTCCTCATGTTCCTCCTCCTCATGTTCCTCCTCCTCATGTTCCTCCTCCCCATGTTCCTCCTCCTCCCCATGTTCCTCCTCCTCCTCATGTTGCTCCTCCCCATGTTCCTCCTCCTCTTCATGTTTCTCCTCCTCTTCATGTTCCTCCTCCTCCTCATGTTCCTCCTCCTCATGTTCCTCCTCCTCATGTTCCTCCTCCTCCTCATGTTCCTCCCCCTCCTCCTCCTCATGTTCCTCCTCCCCATGTTCCTCCTCTTCATGTTCCTCCTCCTCCTCATGTTCCTCCTCCTCCTCATGTTCCTCCTCCTCCTCATGTTCCTCCTCCCCATGTTCCTCCTCCGCATGTTCCTCCTCCTCCTCATGTTCCTCCTCCTCCTTCTCCTCCTCATGTTCCTCCCCCTCCTCCTTCTCATGTTCCTCCTCCTCCTCATGTTCCTCCTCCTCCTTCTCCTCCTCATGTTCCTCCCCCTCCTCCTCCTCATGTTCCTCCCCCTCCTCCTCCGCATGTTCCTCCTCCTTCTCATGTTCCTCCTCCTCCTCATGTTCCTCCTCCTCCTCCTCCTCCTCATGTTCCTCCTCCTCCTTCTCCTCCTCATGTTCCTCCCCCTCCTCCTCCTCATGTTCCTCCTCCTCATGTTCCTCCTCCTCATGTTCCTCCTCCTCCTCTCCAGGCTCAGAGAACTCCTGGAGAAGGAGGAGCAGCAGCTCCTGCAGGAGGTGGAGGAGAAGAAGGAGACGCAGCTTCAGCGTCAGACCAAGATGAGAGATAAGTGTGAGGAGCTGAAGAGGAGGAGAGAGAGAGAGAGGAGAGAGGAGGTGAAGGAGAAGGAGGAGCAGCTGTTCAGGTGACACTCACACACACACACACACACACACACACACACACACACACACACGGTGACATGCCTGGTGCTCCTCCTCAGGGAGCGGTGTGAGGAGCTGCATGCTGCCAGGAGGAGGCGCAGTGAGCAGCAGGTGATGGAGGAGCGAGCGGCTCAGGTGAGGAGCAAGGAGGAGGAGCGGCGGCTGCAGCAGGAGGAGGAGCGGCTGTTCCAGCAGCTGTGGGAGGAGGACCGCCGAGCCAAGGAGGAGCGAGAGAGGGAGGAGCAGCAGAGGAGGAGGCGCAGGGACACCGAGCTGCAGGAGGAGCTGCAAGAGCAGGAGAGGAGGAGGCGCAGGGACACCAAGCTGCAGGAGGAGATCCAGGAGCAGGAGAGGAGGAGGCGCAGGGACACCGAGCTGCAGGAGGAGCTGCAGGAGCAGGAGAGGAGGAGGCGCAGGGACATCGAGCTGCAGGAGGAGCTGCAGGAGCAGGAGAGGAGGAGACGCAGGGACACCGAGCTGCAGGAGCAGGAGAGGAGGAGGTGCAAGGACACCGATTTGCTGTACCTCCTCAACACTCAGGAGGAGGAGCAGCAGGAGAACGCTGCACTCAGGAAGGTACCGTGACACACCTGAACACCTGAACACACCTGAACACCTGAACACACCTGGACACACCTGGACACATGAACACACCTGAACACATGAACACCTGAACACATGAACACCTGAACACACCTGGACACACCTGAACACCTGGACACCTGAACACATGAACACCTGAACACACCTGGACACCTGAACACACCTGAACACACCTGAACACCTGGACACACCTGAACACACCTGAACACATGAACACACCTGGACACACCTGGACACACCTGAACACACCTGAACACATGAACACCTGAACACATGAACACCTGAACACACCTGGACACACCTGGACACACCTGAACACATGAACACCTGAACACACCTGGACACCTGAACACACCTGAACACACCTGAACACCTGGACACCTGAACACACCTGGACACACCTGAACACCTGAACACACCTGAACACATGAACACACCTGGACACACCTGAACACCTGGACACACCTGAACACATGAACACCTGAACACATGAACACCTGAACACACCTGGACACACCTGAACACCTTAACACCTGAACACCTGAACACATGAACACCTGAACACACCTGAACACACCTGGACACCTGAACACACCTGGACACACCTGAACACCTGAACACACCTGAACACATGAACACACCTGGACACCTGGACACACCTGAACACACCTGAACAGATGAACACCTGAACACATGAACACCTGAACACACCTGGACACACCTGAACACCTGGACACCTGAACACATGAACACCTGAACACACCTGGACACCTGAACACACCTGAACACACCTGAACACCTGGACACACCTGAACACACCTGAACACATGAACACACCTGGACACACCTGGACACACCTGAACACCTGGACACACCTGAACACACCTGAACACATGAACACCTGAACACATGAACACCTGAACACACCTGGACACACCTGGACACACCTGAACACATGAACACCTGAACACACCTGGACACCTGAACACACCTGAACACACCTGAACACCTGGACACCTGAACACACCTGGACACACCTGAACACCTGAACACACCTGAACACATGAACACACCTGGACACACCTGGACACACCTGAACACCTGGACACACCTGAACACATGAACACCTGAACACATGAACACCTGAACACACCTGGACACACCTGAACACCTTAACACCTGAACACCTGAACACCTGAACACACCTGGACACCTGAACACACCTGAACACACCTGGACACCTGAACACACCTGGACACACCTGAACACCTGAACACACCTGAACACATGAACACACCTGGACACACCTGAACACACCTGAACAGATGAACACCTGAACACATGAACACCTGAACACACCTGGACACACCTGAACACCTGAACACCTGAACACCTGAACACATGGACGCATGAACACATGAACACACCTGAACACACCTGAACACATGAACACATGAACACACCTGAACACACCTGGACACCTGAACACATGAACACACCTGAACACACCTGAACACACCTGGACACCTGAACACACCTGAACACACCTGAACACACATGAACACCTGAACACACCTGAACACCTCCAGGTGGAGCTGCGGGAGCAGCAACTTCGCTACAGGAAGTATCTCCTGGAGGAGAAGCAGAAGGAGGCGCAGGAGAAGGCGCAGGAAGAGGCGCAGATGGAGGAGCAGCTGATGGAGGTCTGGAGGAGACGGGAGGAGCAGCGTCTCCTGCAGGAGGAGGCCAGGAAGCGACTGATGGAGGAGGTGAAGGAGGCGCAGAGGCTGCAGGTCCAACACAGAGGTACACACACACACACACACACACACACACACACACACACACACACACACACACACACAGTAACACACTGTGTGTGTGTGTGTGTGTGTGTGTGTGTAGTTGACGTCAGCCTGCAGGAACAGGTGGAGGTGAAGCAGCAGAGGATGGAGCAGCTGAAACTGCTGGAGGAGCAGAAACTGCAGAACCAGGATGAGAAACATCGGTGAGAAAATCTCATAACGTCTCACACTGTCTCACAATGTCTCATAACGTCCCATAACATCTCATAATGTCTCACAGTGTCTCATAATGTTTCACAATGTCTCATAACGTCTCACAATGTCTCATAGTGTCTCACAGTGTCTCATAATGTCTCACAGTGTCTCATAACGTCTCATAATGTCTCACAGTGTCTCATAATGTTTCACAATGTCTCATAACGTCTCACAATGTCTCATAGTGTCTCACAGTGTCTCATAATGTCTCACAGTGTCTCATAACGTCTCATAATGTCTCACAGTGTCTCATAATGTCTCATAACGTCTCATAACATCTCATAATGTCTCACACTGTCTCATAACGTCTCATAACATCTCATAATGTCTCACAGTGTCTCATAATGTCTCACAATGTCTCCTGATGTCTCCTGACGTCTCGCCGTGTCCTCCAGGCGCCGCCGGGCTCAGCAGCAGTACGCGGCGGACCTCCGTGCTCAGATGCAGCAGGAGGCGCAGCAGCGATCACGACGGGAGCAGGAGGCGCAGCAGGAGGCGCAGCAGCAGGAGGAGGAGCTCCGCCTCCACCAGCAGCTCCAGCAGCTCCACCTCCAGCAGCTCCTGACCTCCAGTGGGCCCCCGCGCACCTTCAGGAAGCCGCAGGGCGCCACCTGGGGGCGGAGCCACCCGGGAGAGCCAATGAGCAAGGCAGCGCTTGGGGGCGGAGCCATTGAGGAGAACCAATGAGCAGCTCCGTCTTTTCTGTCGCCTGAGTGTGATCTGGATGTAAAGTTTTAATAAAGGACCTGTTTTGATTCTACTGTGTGTGTGTGTGTGTGTGTGTGTGTGTGTGTGTGTGTGTATTTGTGTGTGTGTGTGAGTGTGTGTTTGTGTTTGCGTGTGTGTTTGTGTGTGTGTGTTTGCGTGTGATTGTGTGTGGTGTGTGTGTGTGTGTGTGTGTGTATTTTTGTGTGTGTTTGTGTGTGTGTGTTTGTGTTTGCGTGTGTGTGGTATGTGTGTGTGTGTGTGTTTGCGTGTGATTGTGTGTGGTGTGCGTGTGTTTGTTTGTGTGTGTGCGTGTGTGTGTGTGTGTGTGTATGTGTGGCGTGAGAGAGACAGACAGCAGTTCATACCTGTGGTGGGAGTGTCGGGGAGTGACACCACACACACACACACGCACACACACACACACACACACACAAACCAACCCCTATTGCAACGTGTGTGTGTCTGTGTGTGTGTGTAGTTGTGCCTAATATTAATATTGTGTCACTGTTGATTTAAAAGCCTCCATTTCCCATGATGCCCTGCGGGCATAGCGACAGGTGAGACGATGACGTCAGCAACCAAACCTGCTTTTGGTCTCGGTTGTTGTCGCGCTGCAGGTCCTCACCTTGTGTGTGTGTGTGTGTGTGTGTGTGTGTGTGTGTGTGTGTGTGTGTGTGTGTGTGTGTGTGTGTGTGTGTGTGTGTGACTCAGCAGCCAATCAGATTCAAAGGACAACTGACAGGTTGAACTTCCGTTTCTCCACCTGCGACTTGTCGTCGGTGAGGCAATGGACCTGTCTCCGCCCACACACACACGCGCGCACACACACACACATACACGCGCGCGGACGGGGTGACGTCATGACAGGAACTGGCTCACCTGTCGCCTCCCGGAAGTCGCGGCTCCAGCGAAGTGACTGAAAGTTGTGGATTCGGAACCGAGCGGCCCGCGATGCCCCGCTGAAGAACCGAGACCATGTCGGTGAACGAGCTCTTCACCAGGGTGAGTCCTGCAGACCCGCCGCTCACCGGGACACCGGAGCCGCCCGGCGGGGCGAAGTCCGCCGCCCGGGAGGGACAGCAGGGAGAGACCCGGGGGGAGAGACAGGGAGAGACGGGGAGAGACAGGGAGAGACGGGGGGAGAGACAGAAAGAGACCCCGGGGAGAGTCGGGCAGGGAGACCCGATGGGAGAGAACCGGGGAGAGAGAGACAGGGAGAGAGGGAGAGACCCGGAGAGAGACGGGAGGAGAGAACCGGGGAGAGAGAGACAGGGAGAGAGGGAGAGAGACGGGAGGAGAGAACCGGGGAGAGAGAGACAGGGAGAGAGGGAGAGACCCGGAGAGAGACGGGAGGAGAGAGACGGGGGGAGAGAGACAGGGAGAGACGGGGGGAGAGAGACGCGGGGGGAGAGACAGGGAGAGACGGGGGGAGAGAGACGCGGGGGGAGAGACAGGGAGAGACGGGGGGAGAGAGACCCGGGGGGAGAGACCCGGGGGGAGAGACAGGGAGAGACGGGGAGGGAGAACCGAACCGGGGAGAGAGAGACAGGGAGAGAGGGAGAGACCCGGAGAGAGACGGGAGGAGAGAGACGGGGGGAGAGAGACAGGGAGAGACGGGGGGAGAGAGACCCGGGGGGAGAGACGGAGAGACCCGGGGAGGGAGAACCGGGGAGACCCGGAGGAGACCCGGAGGAGACCCGGGGGGAGAGACGAGGAGAGAGAGACAGGGGGAGAGACAGGGAGAGACCCGGGGAGAGACGGGGAGAGTCGGGCAGGGAGACCCGATGGGAGAGAACCGGGGAGAGAGAGACAGGGAGAGAGAGGGGGGGGGGGGGAGAGAGACAGGGAGAGACGGGAGGAGAGACGTGGAGAGAGACGGGGGGAGACCCGGGGCGAGAGAGACGGGGGGGAGTGACAGGGAGAGACGGAGAGAGAGACGGGGAGAGACGGGGAGAGACTGGAGGAGAGAGAGACAGGGGGAGAGAGACAGGGGGAGAGACAGGGAGAGAGACGTGGGGAGAGAGACAGGGAGAGAGAGACGGGGGGAGAGAGAGACAGGGAGAGAGAGACAGGGAGAGAGAGATGGGGGGAGAGACCCGGGGAGAGAGAGACGGGGGGAGAGAGACCCGGCGAGGGAGAACCGGGGAGAGACGGGGGAGAGAGACAGAGAGAGAACCAGGCCTTCATGGAGAAAGACCCCAAGTCGTCCTCCAGGGCACACTGCCCCATGGAGTCCTGGTCCTGGTCCTGGTCCTGGTCCTCCTACTGGCTTCTGTTGACCCTGCAGAGCAGGTGGAGGGTCAGAGTCCAGAGTCCATTATTTACACTGTGAGGGACTGATGTTTATATTTACACCGTGAGGGACTGATGTTTATATTTACACTGTGAGGGACTGATGTTTATATTTACACTGTGAGGGACTGATGTTTATATTTACGCTGTGAGGGACTGATGTTTATATTAACACTGTGAGGGACTGATGTTTATGTTTACACCGTGAGGGACTGATGTTTATATTTACACCGTGAGGGACTGATGTTTATATTTACACCGTGAGGGACTGATGTTTATATTTACACCGTGAGGGACTGATGTTTATGTTTACACCGTGAGGGACTGATGTTTATATTTACACCGTGAGGGACTGATGTTTATATTTACACCGTGAGGGACTGATGTTTATATTTACACCGTGAGGGACTGATGTTTATATTTACACCGTGAGGGACTGATGTTTATATTTACACTGTGAGGGACTGATGTTTATATTTACACCGTGAGGGACTGATGTTTATATTTACACTGTGAGGGACTGATGCTTATATTTACACCGTGAGGGACTGATGTTTATATTTACACCGTGAGGGACTGATGTTTATGTTTACACCGTGAGGGACTGATGTTTATATTTACACTGTGAGGGACTGATGTTTATATTTACACCGTGAGGGACTGATGTTTATATTTACACTGTGAGGGACTGATGTTTATATTTACACCGTGAGGGACTGATGTTTATATTTACACTGTGAGGGACTGATGTTTATATTTTCACTGTGAGGGACTGATGTTTATATTTACGCTGTGAGGGACTGATGTTTATATTAACACTGTGAGGGACTGATGTTTATGTTTACACCGTGAGGGACTGATGTTTATATTTACACCGTGAGGGACTGATGTTTATATTTACACTGTGAGGGACTGATGTTTATATTTACACCGTGAGGGACTGATGTTTATGTTTACACCGTGAGGGACTGATGTTTATATTTACACCGTGAGGGACTGATGTTTATATTTACACCGTGAGGGACTGATGTTTATATTTACACTGTGAGGGACTGATGTTTATATTTACACCGTGAGGGACTGATGTTTATATTTACACTGTGAGGGACTGATGCTTATATTTACACCGTGAGGGACTGATGTTTATATTTACACCGTGAGGGACTGATGTTTATGTTTACACCGTGAGGGACTGATGTTTATATTTACACTGTGAGGGACTGATGTTTATATTTACACCGTGAGGGACTGATGTTTATATTTACACTGTGAGGGACTGATGTTTATATTTACACCGTGAGGGACTGATGTTTATATTTACACTGTGAGGGACTGATGTTTATATTTTCACTGTGAGGGACTGATGTTTATATTTACACTGTGAGGGACTGATGTTTATGTTTACACTGTGAGGGACTGATGTTTATATTTACACCGTGAGGGACTGATGTTTATATTTACACCGTGAGGGACTGATGTTTATGTTTACACTGTGAGGGACTGATGTTTATGTTTACACTGTGAGGGACTGATGTTTATGTTTACACTGTGAGGGACTGATGTTTATATTTACACCGTGAGGGACTGATGTTTATATTTACACCGTGAGGGACTGATGTTTATGTTTACACTGTGAGGGACTGATGTTTATGTTTACACTGTGAGGGACTGATGTTTATATTTACACCGTGAGGGACTGATGTTTATGTTTACACTGTGAGGGACTGATGTTTATGTTTACACTGTGAGGGACTGATGTTTATATTTACACCGTGAGGGACTGATGTTTATATTTACACCGTGAGGGACTGATGTTTATGTTTACACTGTGAGGGACTGATGTTTATGTTTACGCTGTGAGGGACTGATGTTTATATTTACACCGTGAGGGACTGATGTTTTTATTTACACCGTGAGGGACTGATGTTTATGTTTACACCGTGAGGGACTGATGTTTATGTTTACACCGTGAGGGACTGATGTTTATGTTTACACTGTGAGGGACTGATGTTTATATTAACACTGTGAGGGACTGATGTTTATATTTACACCGTGAGGGACTGATGTTTATATTAACACCGTGAGGGACTGATGTTTATATTTACACTGTGAGGGACTGATGTTTATATTTACACTGTGAGGGACTGATGTTTATGTTTACACCGTGAGGGACTGATGTTTATATTTACACCGTGAGGGACTGATGTTTATATTTACACCGTGAGGGACTGATGTTTATGTTTACACCGTGAGGGACTGATGTTTATATTTACACCGTGAGGGACTGATGTTTATATTTACACCGTGAGGGACTGATGTTTATATTTACACTGTGAGGGACTGATGTTTATATTTACACTGTGAGGGACTGATGTTTATATTTACACCGTGAGGGACTGATGTTTATATTTACACTGTGAGGGACTGATGTTTATATTTACACTGTGAGGGACTGATGTTTATATTTACACCGTGAGGGACTGATGTTTATATTTACACTGTGAGGGACTGATGTTTATATTTACACTGTGAGGGACTGATGTTTATGTTTACACTGTGAGGGACTGATGTTTATATTTACACCGTGAGGGACTGATGTTTATGTTTACACCGTGAGGGACTGATGTTTATGTTTACACCGTGAGGGACTGATGTTTATATTTACACTGTGAGGGACTGATGTTTACACTGTGAGAGACTGATGTTTATATTTATGCTGTGAGAGACTGATGTTTATATTTACGCTGTGAGGGACTGATGTTTATATTTACACCGTGAGGGACTGATGTTTATGTTTACACTGTGAGGGACTGATGTTTATGTTTACACCGTAAGGGACTGATGTTTATATTTACACTGTGAGGGACTGATGTTTATGTTTACACCGTGAGGGACTGCTGTTTATATTTACACCGTGAGGGACTGATGTTTATATTTACACCGTGAGGGACTGATGTTTATGTTTACACCGTGAGGGACTGATGTTTATATTTACACTGTGAGGGACTGATGTTTATGTTTACACCGTGAGGGACTGATGTTTATGTTTACACCGTGAGGGACTGATGTTTATGTTTACACCGTGAGGGACTGATGTTTATATTTACACCGTGAGGGACTGCTGTTTATATTTACACTGTGAGGGACTGATGTTTATGTTTACACCGTGAGGGACTGATGTTTATATTTACACTGTGAGGGACTGATGTTTATATTTACACCGTGAGGGACTGATGTTTATATTTACACCGTGAGGGACTGATGTTTATATTTACACTGTGAGGGACTGATGTTTATGTTTACACCGTGAGGGACTGATGTTTATGTTTACACCGTGAGGGACTGATGTTTATATTTACACTGTGAGGGACTGATGTTTATGTTTACACCGTGAGGGACTGATGTTTATGTTTACACCGTGAGGGACTGATTTACTGGCTGGTTTAGTGAAGACGTGAGGAGTTGGCTGCTTGGAGTTTGTTCCCATGGAAACCAGCCGACCGTCTGTTTCAGATTAAATCTGATTAATTAAAGTTTGTTAGTTCCAACTGACCAACTGTCTGTCTGTGTGTGTGTGTGTGTGTGTGTGTGTGGGGAGGGGGGGGGGGGGGGGGGGGGGGTCCCGGCCAATCAGAGCAGCGCTCACACTTTGAATGGATCAGCCACTGTTTATCTGGGACAATCAGCCAACAGCCAATCAGAGCGTATCCTCACAGCAGGACACACACACACACACACACACACACACACACACACACACAGAGGACTTTGTGTGAGTGGAGGAGGGACGCACACTTGTGAGTCTCTGTTCCAGCGGGTCTCTGCTCTGTGTTCCAGTACACCCGGGTCTGGATTCCCGACGCAGACGATGTTTGGAAAGCAGCAGAAATCACCAGAGATTATAAAGAAGGAGAAGCAACACTTCACCTGCAGCTGGATGATGGAACGGTACCACTTCCTGTTCCACCTCACTTCCTGTTCCACCTCACTTCCTGTTTTACCTCCCTGTTACAGTTCATGTTTTTGAGAACTTTGAGAATGTTCAAATGTAAAATGTGTTATAAAGCAAATTATTATTATTATTATTATTATTGTTGCTATCGTGACTTCCAGTTCCACCTGAAGTCACTTCCTGTTCCACCTCACTTCCTGGTTCCAACAGAACTCACTTCCTTTTCCACCTGAACTCACTTCCTGTTCCAACTGAACTCACTTCCTGTTCTTCCTCAAGTCACTTCCTGTTTTCAACTGAACTCACTTCCTTTTCCACCTGAACTCACTTCCTGTTCTTCCTCAAGTCACTTCCTGTTTTCAACTGAACTCACTTCCTTTTCCACCTGAACTCACTTCCTGTTCCACCTCAAGTCAATTCCTGTTTTCAACTGAACTCACTTCCTGTTTTCAACTGAACTCACTTCCTGTTCCACCTCACTTCCTGGTTCCAACGGAACTCACTTCCTTTTCCACCTGAACTCACTTCCTGTTCCAACTGAACTCACTTCCTGTTCTTCCTCAAGTTACTTCCTGTTTTCAACTGAACTCACTTCCTTTTCCACCTGAACTCACTTCCTGTTCTTCCTCAAGTTACTTCCTGTTCCAACTGAACTCACTTCCTGTTCTTCCTCAAGTTACTTCCTGTTTTCAACTGAACTCACTTCCTTTTCCACCTGAACTCACTTCCTGTTCTTCCTCAAGTCACTTCCTGTTTTCAACTGAACTCACTTCCTGTTTTCAACTGAGCTCACTTCCTGTTCCACCTCACTTCCTGGTTCCAACGGAACTCACTTCCTTTTCCACCTGAACCCACTTCCTGTTCCACCTCAAGTCACATCCTGTTTCCACAAGAACTGACTTCCTGTTCCTCTTGGCACTCGCTTCCTGTTCCACCGGAACTCACTTCCTGTTCCACCTGAACCCACTTCCTGTTCCAACTGAACTCACTTCCCGTTCCACCTCAAGTCACTTCCTGTTTCCACCTGAACCCACTTCCTGTTCCACCTGAACTCACTTCCTGTTTCCACATGAACTCACTTCCTGTTCCTCTTGGCACTCGCTTCCTGTTCCACCTGAACTCACTTCCTGTTCCACCGGAACTCACTTCCTGTTCCACCTGAACCCACTTCCTGTTCCAACTGAACTCACTTCCCGTTCCACCTCAAGTCACTTCCTGTTTCCACCTGAACCCACTTCCTGTTCCACCTGAACTCACTTCCTGTTTCCACAAGAACTGACTTCCTGTTCCTCTTGACACTCGCTTCCTGTTCCACCTGAACTCACTTCCTGTTCCACCAGAACCCACTTCCTGTTCCAACTGAACTCCCTTCCTGTTCCACCTCAAGTCACTTCCTGTTTCCACAAGAACTGACTTCCTGTTCCTCTTGACACTCGCTTCCTGTTCCACCGGAACTCACTTCCTGTTCCACCTGAACCCACTTCCTGTTCCAACTGAACTCACTTCCCGTTCCACCTCAAGTCACTTCCTGTTTCCACCTGAACCCACTTCCTGTTCCACCTGAACTCACTTCCTGTTTCCACATGAACTCACTTCCTGTTCCTCTTGGCACTCGCTTCCTGTTCCACCTGAACTCACTTCCTGTTCCACCAGAACCCACTTCCTGTTCCAACTGAACTCCCTTCCTGTTCCACCTCAAGTCACTTCCTGTTTCCACAAGAACTGACTTCCTGTTCCTCTTGACACTCGCTTCCTGTTCCACCTGAACTCACTTCCTGTTCCACTTGGAACCCACTCCCAGTCACTGGTGAGGACCCTCTTCCCCCCCGCCCCCCCCCCCCCTCCCCTCCCCACCTGAGGAACCCTGATAACCTGGCGACGACGATGACGATTATGCCCCTCCCCCCACCCAGCCCCTGCAGTACACGGTGGCCCCGCCCTCCTCCCCCCTCCCCCACCTGAGGAACCCCGACATCCTGGTGGGGGAGAACGACCTGACGGCCCTCAGCTACCTGCACGAACCGGCGGTGCTGCACAACCTGAAGGTTCGATTCCTGGAGTCCAACCACATCTACACCTACTGTGGTGAGCGCTCCACTGACCACCAACCACTGACCACTGACCACTAACCAGTGCACACACTAAATTGACCCCCACCCCCCTACCCCCCCACCAGGTATAGTGCTGGTCGCCATTAACCCCTACGAGCAGCTCCAGATCTATGGCGAGGAGGTCATCAACGCCTACAGCGGCCGGAACATGGGGGACATGGACCCCCACATCTTCGCCGTGGCCGAGGAGGCCTACAAGCAGATGGCCAGGTTGGGGGGATGGGGAGGGGCGGAGGGGGGGGGGGGGGTAAAGAGGAAGGTCCAGGTTCTCTGATGGTTCTGGTCCTCCTGCAGAGACCAGCGGAACCAGTCCATCATTGTGAGCGGCGAGTCCGGAGCAGGAAAGACCGTCTCAGCCAAGTACGCCATGCGGTTCTTCGCCACGGTGGGGGGGTCGGCCAGCGACGCCAACGTGGAGGACAAGGTCCTGGCCTCCAGTCCCATCATGGAGGCGAGTCCTGGTCCTTTGTCCTTTGTCCCTTTTTAAAGACTGGTTTTGCGTTGAGTCGCCCCCCCCCCACCCCCGGCGTGTTTTTGGTTAAAGACTCGTTCTCTCTGGCGTTGTTCGCCGTCAGGCCATCGGCAACGCCAAGACGACTCGCAACGACAACAGCAGCCGCTTCGGGAAGTACATCCAGATCGGCTTCAGCAGGAACTTCCACATCATCGGGGCCAACATGAGGACCTACCTGCTGGAGAAGTCCCGGGTGGTGTTCCAGGTGGGTGACTCGCTCCGACTCACTGACTCACTGACTCGGACCGACTCACCGACCGTGCTTTTTGTGTTCCAGGCCGAGGACGAGAGGAACTACCACGTCTTCTATCAGCTCTGTGCCTCGTCGAGTCTCCCGGAGTACAAAGACCTGGCCCTCGGTGAGTCCTCCTCAGACCAGGTCTAGGTCTAGGACCAGGACCGGGACCGGGACCGGGGACCAGAGACCAGATCGGGACCAGGGCAGAACAGGGTCACCAGGCGTTGGATTGACTGAGGGGGCGGAGCATCTGCTGCCGACCTCTGCTGGGAACTCTATCGTGACCTCTGGCTTGACCTCTGCTGTGACCTGTGACCTTATGACCTCTGACCTCTGCTGTGACCTTATGACCTCTGCTGACCTCTGACCTGTGCTGTGTGGTCTCCCAGGCAGCGCCGAGGACTTCACTTACACGTCTTTAGGGGAGAACATTTTCATCGAGGGAGTGAACGACGCCGACGACCTGAAGAAGACCAGGGAGGCTTTTTCCCTGCTCGGTGAGCCGGACCGCCAAAATAAAAGCCCCGTTGGCTCAGAAATCACTTTGCATTCTTTTATAGTTCACTCATTCACTGGTTGTAGTCTTTAATTGTGGAGGGTTCAGGAAACCGACGTAGATTCACTGCAGAGACTTGACGCTGGTCACACCAACCCGGCGCTCTTACTCTGAAAATCCTTCAAATCCACTTGAGCTTCGCTGTTTATAAACAGTCCAATACTCTTCGGTCCTTCAGTATTTTATAGAACAAAGAACAACTTCCTGCCAGGAACCGTTCAGAAATTCTTTACAGTTAAAACTCAAAGTGTCATAAGTGTGACCAGCAGGGGGCGTTCAGACACGCTCTGGGTGTATTGTTGTCGTGACGCTGACTGTTGACGTGTGACGGGTGCAGGGATCAAGGACGGCAGTCAGATGAGCGTCTTCAGAGTTCTGTCGTCGATTCTTCATCTGGGAAACGTGGAGATCAACGCGGACCGAAGTGGAGAGTCCTGCCACGTGGCGGTGAGTGTCGCTGTTCCCGTCCTGCCGCCGTGGTTGTTGTTGACGCACCGTGTGCTTGTTATTATTCATTGACGTCGTCGTTGACATGTGGCAATGTTGTTGATGTGCTGTAGTTATTGATCTGGTGGTTGCTATGACGATTGCTTACTTGCAGTGGTTGCCATGACGGTTGTTGAAATGCGGTGATTGCCATGATGGTTGCTGAATTGCAGTGGTTGCTATGACTGTTGTTGCCATGACGATTGATGAGTTGAAGTGGTTGCCATGACGGTTGTTGCCATGCGGTGGTTGCTATGACGATTGTTTACTTTCAGTGGTTGCTATGATGGTTGTTGCCATGCGGTGGTTGCCATGATGATTGCTTACTTGCAGTGGTTGCCATGACGATTGATGAGTTGAGGTGGTTGCCATGATGGTTGTTGCCATGCGGTGGTTGCCATTATGATTGCTTACTTGCAGTGGTTGCTATGACGGTTGTTGCCATGCGGTGGTTGCTATGATGGTTGCTGACCTCTGGTGGTTGCCATGACGATTGCTTACTTGCAGTGGTTGCTATGACGGATGTTGACATGTGGTGGTTGCCATGACGGTTGTTGACATGCGGTGGTTGCGATGACGGTTGCTTACCTGCAGTGGTTGCCATGACGGTTGTTGACATGCGGTAGTTGCCATGACGGTTGCTGACATGCGGTGGTTGCCTTGATTGTTGCTGACATGCGGTGGTTGCCATGACGGTTGCTGACATGCGGTGGTTGCCATGACGGTTGCTGACATGCGGTGGTTGCCATGCGGTGGTTGCATGACGATTGATGAGTTGCAGTGGTTGCCATGACGGTTGCTGACATGCTGTGGTTGCCATGACGGTTGTTGACATGCGGTAGTTGCCATGACGGTTGCTGACATGCGGTGGTTGCCTTGATTGTTGCTGACATGCGGTGGTTGCCATGACGGTTGCTGACATGCGGTGGTTGCCATGACGGTTGCTGACATGCGGTGGTTGCCATGCGGTGGTTGCATGACGATTGATGAGTTGCAGTGGTTGCCATGACGGTTGCTGACATGCTGTGGTTGCCATGACGGTTGTTGACATGCAGTGGTTGCCATGCGGTGGTTGCATGACGATTGATGAGTTGCAGTGGTTGCCATGACGGTTGTTGACATGCAGTGGTTGCCATGCGGTGGTTGCCATGACGATTGATGAGTTGCAGTGGTTGCCATGACGGTTGCTGACATGCGGTGGTTGCCATGACGATTGATGAGTTGCAGTGGTTGCCATGACGGTTGCTGACATGCGGTTGTTTCCTTGATTGTTGCTGACATGCGGTGGTTGCCATGACGGTGGTTACCATGACGATTGCTTACTTGCAGTGGTTGCCATGACGGTTGCTGACATGCGGTGGTTGCCATGCGGTGGTTGCCATGACGATTGATGAGTTGCAGTGGTTGCCATGACGGTTGCTGACATGCGGTGGTTGCCATGACGATTGATGAGTTGCAGTGGTTGCCATGACGGTTGCTGACATGCGGCGGTTGCCTTGCAGAGCGACGACGTGGCCCTGCAGCACTTCTGCCGCCTGCTGGGCGTGGAGCGCCAGCAGATGGAGCACTGGCTGTGTCACAGGAAGTTGGCGACGGCGACGGAGACGTACGTGAAGAACATGTCGAGTCAGCAGGCGTCCAACGCCCGCGACGCGCTGGCCAAGCACATCTACGCCCGCATGTTCGACTGGATCGTCCACAACATCAACAAGGCGCTGCAGCACTCGTCCAAGCAGCACTCCTTCATCGGCGTCCTCGACATCTACGGGTGAGGACGCAAGCGGCGGAGGCGGCGGCCGGAGTGTCTCTCGGTCCCAGTGTCCTCACGTCTCCGTCTCTGTCCCCGCAGGTTCGAGACGTTCGAGATCAACAGCTTTGAGCAGTTCTGCATCAACTACGCCAACGAGAAGCTGCAGCAGCAGTTCAACTCGGTGCGTCCACTTCCTGTTTGTCTGTTTCCCCGTCCACATCCTCTTTGTCCGTTCACCGTCCACTTCCTGTTTGTCCGTTCACCGTCCACTTCCTGTTTGTCCGTTTCCCCGTTTGTCCGTTTCCCGTCCACTTCCTGTTTGTCCGTTTCCCCGTCCACTTCCTGTTTGTCCATTTCCCGTCCACTTCCTGTTTGTCCGTTTCCCCGTCCACTTCCTGTTTGTCCATTTCCCGTCCACTTCCTGTTTGTCCGTTTCCCCGTCCACTTCCTGTTTGTCCGTTTCCCATCCACTTCCTGTTTGTCCATTTCTCGTCCACTTCCTGTTTGTCCGTTTCCCCGTCCACTTCCTATTTGTCCGTTTCCCCGTCCACTTCCTATTTGTCCGTTTCCTGTCCACTTCCTGTTTGTCCGTTTCCCCGTCCACTTCCTGTTTGTCCGTTTCCCCGTCCACTTCCTGTTTGTCCGTTTCCCCGTCCACTTCCTGTTTGTCCATTTCCCTGTCCACTTCCTGTTTGTCCGTTTCTCCGTCCACTTCCTGTTTGTCCGTTTCCCCGTCCACTTCCTGTTTGTCCGTTTCCCCGTCCACTTCCTGTTTGTCCATTTCCCTGTCCACTTCCTGTTTGTCCGTTTCCCCGTCCACTTCCTGTTTGTCCGTTTCCTGTCCACTTCCTGTTTGTCCGTTTCCGTCCACTTCCTGTTTGTCCGTTTCCCCGTCCACTTCCTGTTTGTCATTTCCCCGTCCACTTCCTATTTGTCCGTTTCCCCGTCCACTTCCTGTTTGTCCGTGTCCCGTCCTGGCGGACAGGAAGTGGCTGACTGCTTCCTGTTTCCTGCTTCCTGTCTCAGCACGTGTTCAAGCTGGAGCAGGAGGAGTACATGAAGGAGCAGATCCCCTGGACGCTCATCGACTTCTCCGACAACCAGCCCTGTATCGACCTGATCGAGGCTCGACTCGGCATCCTGGACCTGCTGGACGAGGAGTGTCGGGTGAGTGGGCAGCATCCAACCAGCATCCAACCAGCATCCAACCAGCATCCAATCAGCATCCAACCAGCAGCGCCTTGCGCATCTAACCAGCATCCAACCAGTAGTGCCATGCACATCCAACCAGCATCCAACCAGCAGTGCCTTGCGCATCTAACCAGCATCCAACCAACATCCAACCAGTAGTGCCATGCGCGTCCAACCAACATCCAACCAGCAGCACCTTGCGCATCGAACTAGCATCCAACCAGTAGTGCCTTGCGCATCTAACCAGCATCCAACCAGCAGCGCCTTGCGCATCGAACTAGCATCCAACCAGTAGTGCCTTGCGCATCTAACCAGCATCCAACCAACACCCAACCAGTAGGACCATGCGCATCCAACCAGCATCCAACCAGCAGTGCCTTGCGCGTCCAACCAACATCCAACCAGCAGTGCCTTGCGCATCTAACCAGCATCCAACCAACATCCAACCAGTAGGACCATGCGCATCCAACCAGCATCCAACCAGCAGTGCCTTGCGCGTCCAACCAACATCCAACCAGCAGTGCCTTGCGCATCTAACCAGCATCCAACCAACATCCAACCAGTAGGACCATGCGCATCCAACCAGCATCCAACCAGCAGTGCCTTGCGCATCGAACTAGCATCCAACCAGTAGTGCCATGCGCGTCCAACCAACATCCAACCAGCAGCGCCTTGCGCATCTAACCAGCATCCAACCAACATCCAACCAGCAGTGCCTTGCGCATCTAACCAGCATCCAACCAACATCCAACCAGCATCCAACCAGCAGCGCCTTGCGCATCTAACCAGCATCCAACCAGCATCCAACCAGTAGTGCCATGCACATCCAACCAGCATCCAACCAGCAGTGCCTTGCGCATCTAACCAGCATCCAACCAACATCCAACCAGTAGTGCCATGCGCGTCCAACCAACATCCAACCAGCAGCGCCTTGCGCATCGAACTAGCATCCAACCAGTAGTGCCTTGCGCATCTAACCAGCATCCAACCAGCAGCGCCTTGCGCATCGAACTAGCATCCAACCAGTAGTGCCTTGCGCATCTAACCAGCATCCAACCAACATCCAACCAGTAGGACCATGCGCATCCAACCAGCATCCAACCAGCAGTGCCTTGCGCGTCCAACCAACATCCAACCAGCAGTGCCTTGCGCATCTAACCAGCATCCAACCAACATCCAACCAGTAGGACCATGCGCATCCAACCAGCATCCAACCAGCAGTGCCTTGCGCATCGAACTAGCATCCAACCAGTAGTGCCATGCGCGTCCAACCAACATCCAACCAGCAGCGCCTTGCGCATCTAACCAGCATCCAACCAACATCCAACCAGTAGTGCCCTGCGCATCCAACCAGCAGTTTTTATAGTTTACATTATTGTGGTATTTTCCGTTGTTGTCGTTCACATTGTAGTTGTAGTTTACACTGTTGTAGTATTTTATGTTGTTGTCCTCACATTGTTGTTGTTGTCACATTGTTGTCCTCACACGGTCTTCCAGGTTCCGAAGGGGACGGATGAGAACTGGACCCAGAAGTTGTACCAGAAGCACATGAGCAGCGACCACTTCCAGAAACCTCGGATGTCCAACACGTCCTTCATAATCGTCCACTTCGCTGACCAGGTGAGACCAGCGGCTCAACTACCGCTCACCTGGTGCTAGCTGACGCTAACTACCGGTTACCAGTCAGACCGGTACCAGGTGGACTAGTTACCAGGTGAACTAACCGGGCCGTCCTCAGGTGGAGTACCAGTGTCACGGTTTCCTGGAGAAGAACCGGGACACCGTCTACGAGGAGCAGATCAACATCCTGAAGGCCAGCAAGGTAGGAACCAGAACCTCAGACCAGAACTGGAACCTCAGACCAGGACCAGGACCTCAGACCAGGACCCAGAAGCATCAACAACAGAGACTGACTCCACTTCCTGTCCAGTTCCAGCTGGTTGCCGACCTGTTTCAGGACAAAGACGACGTCCCGGCCGCCAAGTCGTCCAGGATCAACGTCCGCTCCGCCAAGACCGTCCCCAAAGTCCCCAACAAGGAGCACCGCAAGACGGTGGGACACCAGGTGAGTCCTGCAGGGGGCGCTGGTCCCACCAGGTGAGCTTGTCTGACCTTTGACCTCTGTCCCAGTTCCGCAGTTCGCTCCACCTCCTCATGGACACGCTGAATGGAACCACGCCGCATTACGTCCGCTGCATCAAACCCAACGACGTGAAGGAGGCCTTCTCGTGAGTCTGGCAATGCAACGCAGCAACACAGCATAGCAACATGGCAACACAACGCAGCAACGCCATGCAGCAACACAATGCAGCAACGCAACGCAGCAACACAGCAGTGCAACATGGCAACACAACGCAGCAACGCCATGCAGCAACACAATGCAGCAACACAACGCAGCAACACAACATAGTAGCATGGCAACACAACGCAGCAACGCCATGCAGCAACACAATGCAGCAACACAACGCAGCAACACAGCATTGCAACATGGCAACACAAAGCAGCAACGCCATGCAGCAACGCAACGCAGCAACACAGCATAGCAACATGGCAACACAACGCAGCAACGCCATGCAGCAACACAATGCAGCAACGCAACGCAGCAACACAGCAGTGCAACATGGCAACACAACGCAGCAACACAACGCAGCAATGCAACGCCAGCAACACAACATAGTAGCATGGCAACACAACGCAGCAACGCCATGCAGCAACACAATGCAGCAACGCAACGCAGCAACACAGCAGTGCAACATGGCAACACAACGCAGCAACACAATGCAGCAACACAACGCAGCAATGCAACGCCAGCAACACAACATAGTAGCATGGCAACACAACGCAGCAACGCCATGCAGCAACACAATGCAGCAACACAACGCAGCAATACAGCATTGCAACATGGCAACACAACGCAGCAACGCCATGCAGCAACACAATGCAGCAACGCAACGCAGCAACACAACATAGCAACATGGCAACACAACGCAGCAACGCCATGCAGCAACACAATGCAGCAACACAACGCAGCAATGCAATGCAGCAACACAACATAGTAACATGGCAACGCCATGCAGCAACGCAACGCAGCAACACAGCATTGCAACATGGCAACACAACGCAGCAACGTCATGCAGCAACGCAACGCAGCAACACAACATAGTAACATGGCAACACAACGCAGCATGCAGCAACGCAGAAACACAATGCAGCAACACAGCATAGCAACATGGCAACACAGTGCAGCAATGAGGAGGAGGAAGTGGAACAGGAGGAGGAGGAGGAGGAGGAGGAGGAGGAAGAATGAGTTCAGTGTCACTAAATCTAATTTAAAGTCACATGAAAACTCAGCTGATTGTCGAGTCCTGGAGTCAGACCTGGTCTGGACCTCCTCCTGGTCTGACCCTCCTCCTGGTCTGACCCTCCTCCTGGTCTGACCCTCCTCCTGGTCTGACCCTCCTCCTGGTGTGGTTGCAGGTTCGATTCCCGCCGGGCCGTCCAGCAGCTGAGAGCCTGTGGAGTCCTTGAGACGATCCGGATCAGTGCAGCCGGGTACCCGTCCAGGTGAGTCCAGAACCTGGACCCTCAGAGTCCAGACCCAGGAGCAGGTGGATCATCAACTGTGTGTGTGTGTGTGTGTGTGTGTGTGTGTGTGTGTGTGTGTGTGTGTGTGTGTGTGTGTGTGTGTGTGTGTGTGTGTGTGTGTGTGTGTGTGTGTGTGTGTGTGTGTGTGTGTGTGTGCAGGTGGACCTACCCAGAGTTCTTCAGCAGGTATCGAGTTCTGATGAAGAATTCTGACTCAATGACTGAAAAGAAGGAGGCTTGTAGGAACCTGCTGGAGGCGCTGGTGAAGGTGAACACAACAACACAACAACAACACAACGACAACACAACAACAACACAATGACAACACAACCACACAATGACACAACAACAACACAATAACACAATGACACAATGGCAACACAACAACACAATAACAACACATGAACACAATAACAACACAATAACACAATAACAACACATGAACACAATAACAACACAATGACAACACATGAACACAATAACAACACAATAACAACACAATGACACAATAACACAATAACAACACAATAACAACACATGAACACAATAACAACACAATAACACAATAACAACACAACGACACAATAACAACACAATAACACAACGACACAATAACAACACAATAACAACACATGAACACAATAACAACACAATAACAACACAATGACACAATAACACAATAACAACACAATAACAACACATGAACACAACAACAACACAATAACACAATAACAACACAACGACACAATAACAACACAATAACACAACGACACAATAACAACACAACGACACAATAACAACACAACGACACAATAACAACACAACGACACATTAACACAATAACACAATGACACAATAACACAACGACACAATAACAACACAATGACACAATAACACAATGACTCAATAACACAACGACACAATAACACAATGACTCAATAACACAACGACACATTAACACAATAACACAACGACACAATAACACAACAACACAATAACAACACAATAACACAACAACACAATGACAACACAACGACACATTAATAACACAATAACACAACAACAACACCATGAACACAGCACACAGCGCCTGACGGTCTGCCGGACCCTCCAGGAACCCGACATGTTCCAGTTCGGGAAGACGAAGATCTTCTTCCGGGCCGGCCAGGTGGCCTACCTGGAGAAGCTCCGCACAGACCGCTTCCGCTCCGCCTGCATCAAGATCCAGAAGACGGTCCGGGGCTGGCTCCAGAGAGTCCGCTACCGCAAAGTCCGCAAGGCCGTGCTGCTGCTGCAGAGATACGGACGAGGGTACATGGCCCGCAGGTCAGTCCCTGGTCCCTATGGTCCCTCTGGTCCCTCTGGTCCTTCTGGTCCCTCTGGTCCTTCTGGTCCTTCTGGTCCCTCTGGTCCTTCTGGTCCCGGTCCCCATCAGGAATCGCGTTTCTTCTTCTGACGACTGTTTTATCTGACGACTGTCGTCTCCTGGCGACTGTTACCTCCTGGCGACTGTTACCTCCTGGCGACTGTTACCTCCTGGCGACTGTTACCTCCTGGTGACTGTTGTCTCCTGACGGCTGTTTTGTCTGACGACTGTTTTGTCTGTCGGCTGTTGTCTCCTGACGACTGTTTTGTCTGACGACTGTTGTCTCCTGATGACTGTTGTCTCCTGACGACTGTCCTGTCTGACGACTGTTGTCTCCTGACGACTGTCGTCTCCTGACGACTGTCCTGTCTGACGACTGTTGTCTCCTGATGACTGTTGTCTCCTGATGACTGTCCTGTCTTACGACTGTCGTCTCCTGACGGCTGTTGTTTCAGATACGCGGAGTTCCTGCGCCTGACCCGAGCCGCCCTGATCTGCCAGAAACAGTACCGCATGGTGAAACAGCGCCGGGAGTTCCTGAGGACCCGCCGGGCCGTCGTCACCATCCAGGCCTACACCCGAGGGATGTACACCCGCCGGATCTACTGGGAGGTAACCCGCAGCTCAGGGACGCACTCGGTTCCCGTCGGTCCCTCGTGGTCGTGACGGCGCGAGTCTCTGTTCCTGCAGTTCCTGCGGCACCACAAGGCCCTGGTCATCCAGAAGAACGT
Organism: Blennius ocellaris; assembly: GCF_963422515.1. Taxonomy (NCBI): domain Eukaryota; kingdom Metazoa; phylum Chordata; class Actinopteri; order Blenniiformes; family Blenniidae; genus Blennius; species Blennius ocellaris. Next base: position 336,613 of record NC_137664.1, on the reverse strand, counting down.
GCGCGGCTGGCTGCAGAGGAAGAAGTTCCAGCGAGCGCGTGCGGCGGCCATCGTCATCCAGTGCGGCTTCCGGCGGCTGCACGCCAAGCGGCAGCTGAAGCAGCTGAAGGTGGACGCCCGGTCGGCGCAGGGCCTGAAGAAGCTCAACGCCGGGATGGAGAATAAGATCGTGCAGCTGCAGCGCAAGATCGACGACAAGGTGGGTGACGCCGTGACCCCGTGACATCACAACGCCGTGACATCACAACACCGTGACGTCACAACGCTGTGATGTCACAACGCCATGACCCCGTGATGTCACAACGCCGTGACATCACAACGCCGTGACCCCGTGATGTCACAACGCCGTGACGTAACAACGCCGTGACATCACAATACCGTGACATCACAACACCGTGACGCCACAACACCGTGACGCCACAACACCGTGACGCCACAACACCGTGACGCCACAACACCGTGACGCCACAACACCGTGACGCCACAATGCTGTGACATCACAACACCGTGACATCACAACACCGTGACGTCACAACACTGTTGCATCACAACGCCGTGACGTCACAACGCCGTGACATCACAACACCGTAACGCCACAACACTGTGACGCCACAATGCTGTGACGTCACAACACCGTGACATCACAACACCGTGACGCCACAACACCATGACGCCGCAATGCTGTGACATCACAACACCGTGACGCCACAACACCATGACGCCGCAATGCTGTGACATCACAACACCGTGACGCCACAACACCATGACGCCGCAATGCTGTGACGCCACAATGCTGTGACATCACAACACCGTGACATCACAACACCGTGACGTCACAACACTGTTACATCACAACGCCGTGACGTCACAACGCCGTGACATCACAACACCGTGACGCCACAACACTGTGACGCCACAATGCTGTGACATCACAACACCGTGACATCACAACACCGTGACGCCACAACACCATGACGCCGCAATGCTGTGACATCACAACACCGTGACGCCACAACGCTATGACATCACGAAGCTGTGACATCACGACGCTGTGACATCACGAAGCTGTGACATCACAACGCTGTGACATCGCAACGCTGTGACATCACGACACCATGACATCACAACATCGTGACACCTCAACATCGTGACATCACAACACTGTACAGCTGAGATGTTAAAGACGATGGTGATGGTGGTGATGACGATGATGGTGATGACGGTGATGATGGTGATGATGGTGATGACGATGATGGTGATGATGGTGACGATGATGACGATGAAGGTGTCTCCCTGCAGTCGAAGCAGTACCGCAGTCAGAACGAGCAGCTGCAGACGGTGAACAGCAGTCTGGGTCAGGAGGTGGACCGTCTGCAGAAGGAGCTGGACGTGGTGAGGAGCAGGAGCAGCGAGGAAGATCAGCTCTCCTCCCTGCAGGAGGAGCTGCAGAAGCTGCAGGAGCAGCTGCAGGAGGCGCACGCCCTCCGGAGGAGCAGAGAGGAGGAGCACAGCACTGAGAAGCAAAGCCTGGAACAGGTGAGGAGCTCCCGTGTCCTCCATCTTTGTAGTCCTCTTCTGTCCATACTGCTCTGTACCGTCCTCCATCTTTGTAGTCCTCTTCTGTCCATACCGCTCTGTACCGTCCTCCATCTTTGTAGTCCTCTTTTGTCCATACTGCTCTGTACCGTCCTCCATCTTTGTAGTCCTCTTCTGTCCATACCGCTCTGTACCGTCCTCCATCTTTGTAGTCCTCTTCTGTCCATACCGCTGTGTACCGTCCTCCATCTTTGTAGTCCTCTTCTGTCCATACTGCTCTGTACTGTCCTCCATCTTTGTAGTCCTCTTCTGTCCATACCGCTCTGTACCGTCCTCCATCTTTGTAGTCTTCTTCTGTCCATACCGCTCTGTACTGTCCTCCATCTTTGTAGTCCTCTTCTGTCCATACCGCTCTGTACCGTCCTCCATCTTTGTAGTCCTCTTCTATCCATACCGCTGTGTACCGTCCTCCATCTTTGTAGTCCTCTTCTGTCCATATCGCTGTGTACCGTCCTCCATCTTTGTAGTCCTCTTCTGTCCATACCGCTCTGTACCGTCCTCCATCTTTGTAGTCCTCTTCTGTCCATATCGCTGTGTACCGTCCTCCATCTTTGTAGTCCTCTTCTGTCCATATCGCTGTGTACCGTCCTCCATCTTTGTAGTCCTCTTCTGTCCATACCGCTCTGTACCGTCCTCCATCTTTGTAGTCTTCTTCTGTCCATACCGCTCTGTACTGTCCTCCATCTTTGTAGTCCTCTTCTGTCCATACCGCTCTGTACCGTCCTCCATCTTTGTAGTCCTCTTCTATCCATACCGCTGTGTACCGTCCTCCATCTTTGTAGTCCTCTTCTGTCCATATCGCTGTGTACCGTCCTCCATCTTTGTAGTCCTCTTCTGTCCATACCGCTCTGTACCGTCCTCCATCTTTGTAGTCCTCTTCTGTCCATATCGCTGTGTACCGTCCTCCATCTTTGTAGTCCTCTTCTGTCCATATCGCTGTGTACCGTCCTCCATCTTTGTAGTCCTCTTCTGTCCATACCGCTCTGTACCGTCCTCCATCTTTGTAGTCCTCTTTTGTCCATACCGCTGTGTACCGTCCTCCATCTTTGTAGTCCTCTTCTGTCCATATAGCTGTGGTTCCTGGTGGTTCTTTCTGGCCCTTGGGGGTTCTGGTCTGGGTGAACCTGGTTCTGGTCTGTGTTTCAGAGGGTGAAGGAGCTGGAGACTGAAAACTCTCTGCTGAAGAGTGAGAAGGAGGAAATGAACCAACGGATTCTGCAACATTCAAAGAGCTCGAAGGGTGAGACTGAAGACCTGAGAGTCCAGGTCCACCTAGACCCGGGAGTCCAGGTCCACCTAGACCCGGGAGTCCTGGTCCACCAGTGCAGTCAGACTCTGGAACACATGAGGAGCAACAACAATTAGACACAGGAGCAGAAACAAGGAACTGAAACTCTCTTTTCCTCTTCCTCTTCCTCCTTCTCCTCCTCTTCCTCTTCCTCTTCCTCTTCCTCCTCCTCCTCCTCCTCCTCCTCCTCCTCAGAGGAGGTGTCAGTCGGAGCCTCCCTCCAGCAGGAGTTGGACGAGGAGCGTCATCGTTATCAAAACCTCGTCAAAGAATTTTCCCGACTGGAACAAAGATACGACAACCTGAAGGAGGAGGTGACGCTGAACAAGGTGACGCACACACACACACACACACATACACACACACACACACACACACACACACACACACACACACACTAACTCCTGGTCCCAACGTCTTTCAGTTCCAACCCGGTCACATGAGGAATCTGTCCAACATGTCGGAGTCGGACTCCAACTATGCCTCCGTCTCCACGTCTGAGGTCGGAGACACGGAGGACGCTGCCCAGCTGGTGGAGGTGACACCACCCCTCCTCCACCCCCCCCCCCACCCCCCCTCCACCCCTGTCTACTAGCACCCTCGGTTCTCCACCCCTACCTACTAGTACCCCCGGTTCTCCACCCCTACCTACTAGTACCCCCGGTTCTCCACCCCTACCTTCTACCACCCCCGGTTCTCCACCCCTACCTTCTACCACCCCCGGATCTCCACCCCTACCTACTAGTACCCCCGGTTCTCCACCCCTACCTTCTACCACCCCCGGTTCTCCACCCCTACCTACTAGTACCCCCGGTTCTCCACCCCTACCTTCTACCACCCCCGGTTCTCCACCCCTACCTACTAGTACCCCCGGTTCTCCACCCCTACCTTCTACCACCCCCGGTTCTCCACCCCTACCTTCCACCACCCCCGGTTCTCCACCCCTACCTTCTACCACCCCCGGTTCTCCACCCCTACCTTCCACCACCCCCGGTTCTCCACCCCTACCTTCTACCACCCCCGGTTCTCCACCCCTACCTACTAGTACCCCCGGTTCTCCACCCCTACCTTCTACCACCCCCGGTTCTCCACCCCTACCTTCTACCACCCCCGGTTCTCCACCCCTACCTACTAGTACCCCCGGTTCTCCACCCCTACCTTCTACCACCCCCGGTTCTCCACCCCTACCTACTAGTACCCCCGGTTCTCCACCCCTACCTACTAGTACCCCCGGTTCTCCACCCCTACCTACTAGTACCCCCGGTTCTCCACCCCTACCTTCTACCACCCCCGGTTCTCCACCCCTACCTACTAGTACCCCTGGTTCTCCACCCCTACCTACTACCACCCCCCCTCCACCCCTACCTACTAGTAACCCTCAACACATGTTGTCGTTGTGTAACGTTGTGTTGTTGTGTAACGTTGTGTTGTTGTGTAACGTTGTGTTGTGGTCCAGGATATGGGGGTCCAGGAAGCGGCTCTGGATCTGGGTTTGTTCCTGAAGCTTCAGAAACGAGTTCGAGAACTGGAACTGGAACGGACCAGGCTGCAGAAAGACCTGGACCGGGTGGAGGACCTGAGGAGAACAAAGGTCCACCATAGTCCACCACAGTCCACCACAGTCCACCACAGTCCACCATGGTCCACCACAGTCCACCATAGTCCACCACAGTCCACCACAGTCCACCATAGTCCACCACAGTCCACCACAGTCCACCATAGTCCACCTGACTTGGTCTTTGGTCTTTGTCTCAGGGTCAGGAACCAAAGAGTCCGCCCCCCCAGATGGACCATTCGGATCTGGCCTACAACAACCTGAAGGTAACAGAGTCCAGAGTCCTGAACCAGGTCGCGGGACTATCAGACCCTGGGGCCTGGACTCGGACTAGGACCCGGGATTAACGTACCAGTAAATCTGTTGGAAAGTTAGTTCATCGCCGTGACGACAGGAGGAGTTCTGGTCCCAGGAGTTCCTGGTTCCTGGTCTGTCAGCGGGGTTCCGGACCTGTTCCCGGTCTGACCTGGTTCCACGTGGTCTGGCTTGCAGATGGTGGATCTGGACTCAGAGAACCAGCAGCTGAAGAAGGAGTTGAACGACCTGCGGCGGATCGTGGCCGATGGGGCGCAGAGCGACGTGGACCAGGACCAGGACCAGGACCAGGACCGGGATAAGGACCAGGACAAGGACAAGGACCAGGAGAAAGACCGCTACAACGTTCTGCTGAGTCAGCTCAAGTCCAGGTCCGAGGAGCTGGAGGCCCGCAAGGAGGAAGTCCTGCTGCTCCGGACCCAGCTGCTCAGCTCCACCCAGGTCAGTCTGGACCTGGACCAGGTCTACCAGGGCCAGGTCTACCAGGACCAAGTCTGACGTCATCTGTGTGTGTGTGTGTGTGTGTGTGTGTGTGTGTGTGTGTGTGTGTGTGTGTGTGTGCAGGAGGAGGAGAGCAGCAGTGACCCGGAGGACAGGCAGGAGGCGCTGCAGGCCTACCACCGAGTGTGTGAGGCCAAAAAGTGAGTGTGTCCGTTTAAAGAGGTCAAAGGTCAGCAAGAGTTTCACCTCCAATCAGGAGCCACTTCCTGTTTCACCCCGAGTCTGGACGACAACCCAGGATTAATTTACCTGGGTTAACTTACCTAGGTTAACTCACCTAGGTTCACTTACCTAGATTAATTTACCTGGATTAGTTTACCTGGATTAATTTACCTGGATTAACTTACCTGGGTTAACTTACCTGGATTAGTTTACCTGGATTAATTTACCTGGATTAACTTACCTGGGTTAACTTACCTGGATTAGTTTACCTGGATTAATTTACCTGGATTAGTTTACCTGGATTAATTTACCTGGGTTAACTTACCTGGATTAATTTACCTGGGTTAATTTACCTGGATTAGTTTACCTGGATTAATTTACCTGGATTAATTTACCTGGATTAACTTACCTGGGTTAACTTACCTGGATTAATTTACCTGGATTAATTTACCTTGGTTAATTTACCAGGATTAAGTTACCTGGGTTAACTTACCTGGCTTAATTTACCTGGATTAACGTACCTGGATTCACGTACCGGGGTTAACTTACCTGGGTTAACTTACCTGGGTTAACTTACCTGGGTTAACTTTCCTGGGTTAACTTTCCTGGGTTAACTTTCCTGGGTTAACTTTCCTGGGTTAACTTTCCTGGGTTAACTTTCCTGGGTTAACTTACCTGGGTTAACTTGCCTGGGTTAACGTGCCTGGGTTAACTTACCTGGGATAACTTACCTGGGTTAACTTACCTGGATTAACTTACCTGGATTAACATACCTGGATTAACATACCTGGGTTAACTTAGCTGGGTTAACTTAGCTGGGTTAACTTACCTGGATTCACATACCTGGGTTAATTTACCTGGATTAATTTACCTGGATTAATTTACCTGGGTTAACATACCTGGGTTAACTTACCTGGGTTAACTTACCTAGATTAACTTACCTGGACATATAACCAAATATTTGGTTGTTTTTTAATTTTTTGCTATTTTTACAACACCAAACCAACATTGTTCGGGGGTTTGGGTTACATTGTGGTCATGAAACTGTTGTGTTACGTTCTTGTTGGTGTGTTGCTGTGTTGTTGCTGTGTTGAGGTGCTGTTGTGTTGTGGTGTTGTGTTGTTGCTGTTGTCACTAACAACCGCTCTGCTCTGGGTGTTTGTGCTGCCGGACGTCAGGAAACAGTCGGAGTTCAGTTTCCTGAACGAGGATGAAGAGCTAGCGTTAGCATATCAGGGTCTGAAGGACACGGCCAGGTGTCTGCTTCTTCTGTGTCACGCTGCTGTCTCGCTGTTGTCACACTGTTGTCTCGCTGTTGTCACGGCGTTGTCTCGCTGTTGTCACACTGTTGTCTCGCTGTTGTCACGGTGTTGTCTCGCTGTTGTCACACTGTTGTCTCGCTGTTGTCTTACTGTTGTCTCGCTGTTGTCACGGTGTTGTGTCGCTGTTGTCATGGTGTTGTCTCGCTGTTGTCACGGTGTTGTCTCACTGTTGTGTTGCTGTTGTCACGGTATTGTCTTGCTGTTGTTTTGCTGTCTCGCTGTTGTCACAGTGTTGTCACGGTGTTGTCTCGCTGTTGTCATGGTGATGTCACGTTGATGTCACTGTTGTCTCACTTTTGTCACGGTGTTGTCTCGCTGTTGTCACGGTCTTATGTCGCTGTTGTCACGGTGTTGTCTTGCTGTTGTCTCGCTGTTGTCTCGTTGTTGATTTGCTGCTGTCTCGTAATTGTCTCGTGTTGTCTCGCTGTTGTCATGGTGTTGTCTCGCATATGTCATACTGTTGTGTAGTTGTTGTCATGTTGTCACGTGGTAGCTGTCTCGTTGTTGTTGCTTCATGTCATGTCTCCCCCCCACCCCCCCCTCCCCCCTCCCGCCCCCCCCAGGCTGCTGGAGGCGCAGCTGCAGAACCAGGCCCGGGTCCACCGGGACGAGCTGGAGGCTCTGAACACTCAGATCGAGCTGCTGAAGGACGACATAGAGAAGAAGCAGGAGCTCCTCAACTTCACCTCTTCACTGCCCCCGGAGGCCCGGCTGGAGTACAGCGTGCAGCTGGAGATCACCAGGCTGACCAACGACAACCTGGTGAGGAGACGCTGCTCCTCCTCCTCCTCCTCCTCCTCCTCCTCCTCCTCCTCCTCCTCCTCCTCCTCCTCCTCAACATGTCTCTGTCTCTGCAGGACCTCAAGGAGCTGCTGGAGAAGCTGGAGAAGAACGAGAGGAAGCTGAAGAAGCAACTGAGGATCTACATGAAGAAGGTCCAG
>NC_137664.1:313933-321433 GCF_963422515.1 Blennius ocellaris | reverse complement strand
CAGACTGACCCAACAACTGACCAGACTGACCAACAACTGACCAGACTGACCCAACAACTGACCAGACTGACCAACAACTGATCAGACTGACCAACAACCGACCAGACTGACCCCGAACAGACTGACCCGACAACCGACCAAACTGACCCGACAACCGATCAGACTGACCAACAACCGACCAGACTGACCCGCCAACTGACCAGACTGACCCGCCTCTCGGAGGTGACGGAGCTCAATGAGACCCGCCACGATGATTTAAAGTCTGAAAGTTTTTGTTTTTTAATTTTTTAGAGTTTTATTGAGTTCAAGCATTTTTTTTTACCCTTCGATGTAACGAGACCTCAGATTGACGTCGGACTCCACCTGACGGAGGTCCGACTCCACCCGACGGAGGTCCGACTCCACCCGACGGAGGTCCGACTCCACCCGACGGAGGTCCGACTCCACCCGACGGAGGTCCTGCGAGTCCAAGCTTCTTCAAAATGTCTCTTCTTCTTCTTCGGTGTTCTATTCCTTTAGTGGTTTGATTCAGTTTGAGGTGAATGGATGAATGAATGAATGACGACCAGCTGACCTGTTTACACTCGTGCCATGACGTGATGAAGATGACGGTGAAGATCGTTCCTGGACTCTGATTGGCTGACAGTTTGCTGTGTTTTTTTTTTTAAGTCAAACTTGAATAAAATGAAGAGCGATGACGTTTGTTTCTCTTTATTCTTCACTGAACCATTCACACCGACGCCACCGGGTGGCGCTGCACCACCAGGTGGAGGACTGGATGACGTCAGGGTGGAGGTGGATTGAGGTTTGAAGGCAGCGCTCTTGTTTTGAAATTCGATCTTGGACTATTTTCCAGAGCAAAGAGATGGAGGCCAGAGACCAGCTGTCATGGACATTCACTAATAGGAATATATATATATATTATATATATATACTTATATGTATAAATATACTTATATATATATATATAAATATGCTTATATATTATATATACCATATATATTATATAGAAATATTATTTATATTATATATATAATATTTATATATATTCCTATTAGTAAATAGGAAAAAAGGACTTTTAATCTCAACGAGGAATTTCTGGTCAAATAAAGGTTAAAAAAATGTTTTTTAAATCAACATCAAACAGCGTCTTGGTCTCCATGGTAACGGCTGAACGTTTGAGGAGGAGCAGCCAATCAGAGTGCAGCAGGTTGGTCTCCATGGTAACGGCCGAATGTTTGAGGAAGAGCTGCCGGAGTGGAACGACACAACCGACAGTGAGTGTTTCTTCATTTAGTGTGTGTGTGTGTGTGTGTGTGTGTGTGTGTGTGTGTGTGCTACGTGTAGTGTGTGTATGTGTGTGTGTGTATGTTTGTGTGTAATGTGTGTGTGTGTGTGTGTGTGTGTGTGTGTGTGTGTGTGTGTGTGTGTGTGTGTGTGTGTGTGTGTGTGTGTGTGTGTGTGTGTGTGTGTAGCATGGCGGGCACTGCCAGACACGACCAGGAGATGAAGATGGAGGCGAAGCGTCGCCTGAAGGAGACGGTGGATCCTGTAGAGAGACTCAGACTGCAGTGTCTCACCAGGGGGTCGGCTGGGATCAAAGGACTGGGCAGGTGAGGGGGGGGGGAGAGAGAGACAGAGTGAGAGAGAGAGAGACAGATAGAGAGAGAGACAGAGAGAGAGAGACATACAGAGACAGAGAGAGAGAGAGAGAGAGGGAGACAGAGAGAGAGAGAGAGAGAGAGAGAGACAGAGAGAGAGACAGAGAGAGAGAGGGAGAGAGACAGAGAGAGAGAGAGAGAGAGAGACAGATAGAGAGAGAGACAGAGAGAGAGGGAGAGAGACAGAGAGAGAGAGAGACAGAGAGAGAGAGGGAGAGAGACAGAGAGAGAGAGAGAGAGAGGGAGGGAGACAGAGTGAGAGAGAGGGAAAGAGACAGAGAGAGAGACAGAGAGACAGAGACAGAGGGAGAGAGAGAGAGAGGGAGAGAGACAGAGAGAGAGACAGGGAGAGAGGGAGAGAGAGAGACAGAGAGAGAGAGAGAGAGAGAGAGACAGAGAGAGAGAGAGAGAGAGAGAGAGAGAGAGAGAGAGAGACAGAGAGAGAGAGAGAGAGAGAGACAGAGAGAGAGAGAGAGAGAGACAGAGAGAGAGAGAGAGAGAGAGAGAGAGACAGACAGAGAGAGAGACAGAGAGAGAGAGAGACAGAGAGAGAGAGAGAGAGAGATAGAGAGAGGTGGATCCTTCAGGATCCAGGATGGTCTAATCATGTGAATCTGGTCCAGGACCTTCAGGATCCTGGACGACAACAGGAACCGGTCCCTGGACTTCAGCGAGTTCCTCCGAGGTCTGAACGACTTCGGTCTGCTGGTGGAGAAGAACGAGGCTCAGACGCTGTTCCAGACCTTCGACCGCGACGGGAACGGAACCATCGACTTCGACGAGTTCCTCGTCACTCTCAGGGTAAAGTCCTAGCCCCGCCCCTCCACACTGGCCCCGCCCCTCCACACCAGCTACACTGGTCCCGCCCTTCCACATCGGCTGGCCCCGCCCCTCCACATTGGCCCCGCCCCTCCACACCTGCCACACTCCTCCACACTGGCCCCGCCCCTCCACACCTGCCACACTCCTCCACACTGGCCCCGCCCCTCCACACCTGCCACACTCCGCCACACACTGACTCCATATCGGCCCATACTTCCACACAAGACCACGCCCCCAACGCAGGCCACACCAGCACACATATACCACGCCCCCATACACAGACCACGCCCCTCACCATAGGTCACGCACCCCAACTCAACATACATGAGCCAATCAGCAGCGATTCCAGGACGACGATTCCAGGACGGCGATTCCAGGACGGCGATTCCAGGACGGCGATTCCAGGACGTTCGGCAGTGAAACAGGAAACTGTTGGCAGTAAGAATCCCTCCGGTCAAACTGGATGGTGGTGACGGAGGTGAGGAGGCGAGGAGGTGATGGAGGTGACGGAGGTGCCAGCTATGGCCCTCATGTCGTCGGTCAGGACAAAACGAGCGACCCCTGTTCAGAGCGTTGACGGTCCAGTGACGTTACCGAGTCACGGTGTTGTCGCCCTGCAGCCGCCGATGTCCAAACCCCGGAGGAGGTGGTGATGCAGGCGTTTCACAAGCTGGACAAGAGTGGCGACGGCGTGATCACCGTGGACGACCTGCGGGGCGTCTACAACGCCAAGTTCCACCCAAAGTACCAGAACGGAGAGTGGACCGAGGACCAGGTCTTCAGGACCTTCCTGGACAACTTCGACTCCCCGTACGACAAGGACGGGAAGTAACGGGCCGGACAGAAGTAGCGGGCCGGACAGGAAAGTAATGGGTCCGAGGACCGGAAGTAATGATCAGAGGACAGGAAGTAATGATCCGAGGACAGGAAGTAAAGATCTGAGGACAGGAAGTAGCGGGTCCGAGGACAGGAAGTAACGGGCCGACAGGAAGCAACGGGTCGAGGACAGGAAGTAATGATCCGAGGACAGGAAGTTATGAGTCCGAGGACAGGAAGTAAAGTCTGAGGACAGGAAGTAACGGGTCCGAGGACAGGAGTAATGGATCAGAGGACAGGAAGTAAAGATCTGAGGACAGGAAGTAGCGGGTCCGAGGACAGGAAGTAACGGGTCTGAGGACAGGAAGTAATGATCCGAGGACAGGAAGTTATGAGTCCAAGGACAGGAAGTAAAGATCTGAGGACAGAAGCAACAGGGTCGAGGATAGGAAGTAACGGGTTGAGGACAGGAAGTAACGGGCCGACAGGAAGTAATGATCCGAGGACAGGAAGTAATGATCCGAGGACAGGAAGTAATGGGTCCGAAGACAGGAAGTAATGATCCGAGGACAGAAAGTAACGGGTCTGAGGACAGGAAGTAACGGGTCCGAGGACAGAAGTAACGGGTCCGAGGACAGGAAGTAACGGGTCCGAGCACAGGAAGTAATGGGCCAGACAGGAAGTAATGATCCAAGGATAGGAAGTAGTGATCCGAGGACAGGAAGTAGTGATCCGAGGACAGGAAGTAATGGGTTAAAGGACAGGTTGGGTGGGATTGGAGATGGTTAGTTGTGGGTGGGGGCGGGTGGAGGAGGTAAAAGTGGGTGGAGTCTGCAGTGCTAATGGAGCTTTGGTCCTCTGAAGGTGACGCTGGATGAGTTCATGAACTATTACTCCGGAGTCTCCGCCTCCATCGACACCGACGTTTATTTTATCGTGATGATGAGAAACGCCTGGAAGCTCTGAGAGGGTAAAGGGGGGGGGGGGGGGGAAATAGTGGTGGAGGGTCAGAACGGTGGTGGAGGGGGGTGATGAGGTGCAGAACGGTGGTGGAGGGGGGTGATGGAGGTGCAGAACGGTGGTGGTGTGGAGGATCAGAATGGTGGTGGGTATTATTTGTGGCCCCATAGGACATAATTATCTCACACACACACACACACACACACACACACACTCTCACACACACACACCCTGGTGAGTCATGTGACCTCTGACCTGCAGGTGACCCAGGAGGAGTTCATCAACTATTACTGCGGAGTCTCCGCCTCCATCGACAGCGACGTCTTCTTCATCCTCATGATGAAGAACTCTGGAAGCTGTGAGGAGAAGACTGACCAGGGATGACCGGTAGTGACCAGGGGTGACCAGTAGTGACCAGGGGTGACCAGTAGTGACCGGGGGTGACCAGTAGTGACCAGGGGTGACCAGTAGTGACCGGGGGTGACCAGTAGTGACCAGGGGCGACCAGTAGTGACCAGGGTGACCAGTAGTGACCAGGGGTGACCAGTAGTGACCGGGGGTGACCAGTAGTGACCAGGGGTGACCAGTAGTGACCGGGGTGACCAGTAGTGACCAGGGGCGACCAGGGATGACTGGTAGTGACCAGTAGTGACCAGGGATGACCGGTAGTGACCAGGGGTGACCGGTAGTGACCAGGGGTGACCAGGGATGACTGTAGTGACCAGGGGTGACCAGGGGTGACCAGGGGTGACTGGTAGTGACCAGGATGACCGGTAGTGACCAGGGGTGACCAGTAGTGACCAGGGGTGACCAGTAGTGACCAGGGGCGGACCAGGGATGACTGGTAGTGACCAGTAGTGACCAGGGATGACCGGTAGTGACCAGGGTGACCGGTAGTGACCATGGGTGACCAGGGATGACCAGTAGTGACCAGGGGTGACCGGTAGTGACCAGGGATGGCCAGGGGTGACTGGTAGTGACCAGGGGTGACCGGTAGTAACCAGGGATGACCGGTAGTAACCAGGGTGACCGGTAGTGACCAGGGGCGACTGGTAGTGACCAGGGGTGACCAGGATGACTGGTAGTGACCAGGGGTGACCAGTAGTGACCAGGGGCGACCGGTAGTGACCAGGGGTGACCAGTAGTGACCAGGGGTGACCGGTAGTGACCAGGGGTGACCGGTAGTGACCAGGGTGACCAGGGGTGACTGGGAGTGACCAGGGATGACAGGGGTGACCAGTAGTGACCAGGGGTGACTGGGAGTGACCAGGGGGTGACCGGTAGTTAGAGCTCTTGCACAATAAAGGAACTGTGTATCAGCTGCACTCTTCTGTCTGTCATTCTGAACACACACACACACACACACACACACACACACACACACACACACACACACATACGTGATGAAGGGGCTCCAAAAAAACAAAAGGCCACAAACCTGGAGTATTCATTTATTAATAGAGAGAGAGAGAGAGAGAGAGAGAGAGAGAGAGAGGTATATATATATATATATATATAAACAAACCATCAACACGTTTTAATCCAGATGTTTTAGTTCAGCAGGAATCGAGGTTCTGATTGGATGAGAAGGGAAATGTTGTCGATACATTGAGCCTCAACACTGAGGAGGTGGAGGTGACGTAGCCTCAGAACAGAGGAGGTGGAGTGACGTAGCCTCAGAACCGAGGAGGTGAAGCGACGTAGCCTCAGAACCGAGGAGGTGGAGGTGACATAGCCTCAACACAGAGGAGGTGGAGGTGACGTAGCCTCAGACCGAGGAGGTGAGGTGACATAGCCTCAACACAGAGGAGACGTACAGTAAAACCAAACAGACTGAACCTCCGTCCTCTCTGCTCCACCTACTTCTGCTGGTAGAAGCTGGACATGGTGACGTAGGCCTCCTCCTGCTCCTCCTGCTCCTCCTGCTCCTCCTCCTGGTAACCCTTCACCTCTTCATGCTGACCCTCCACCTTCACCTCCTCCTCCACCTGCTCCTGCTGCCTGTTGTCAGGTATCAGCTGCTTCGACTCCTCGTCTGCCCTCTCCTCCACCTCCTGCTGCTCCTCCTGCTCCTCCTTCTGCTCCTTCCTCCTGCTCATCCTCCTGCCCCTCCTCCTGCTCCTCCTCCTGCTCCTGCTGTCTGTTGTCAGGCATCAGCTGTGTCGCCTCCTCCTGCTCCTCCTGCTCCTCCTCGTCCTCCTCCTGCTCCGGCTCCTCGGCGCTGCTCCTGGAGGAGGAGCTCCAGGACAGCAGGTCTTTGTGATGAGGAGTGCAGCGTCTCCTCCTGCTGACTCCTTCATACCTCCAGAGAAAACTCTGAGGGCACTGAAGACATCCGGCTGGAGGGGGAGCAGGAACGGCTGGACACACAGTACACACTGTACTACACACTGTACACACTGTACACACTGTACTACACACTGTACACACTGTACTACACACTGTACTACACACTGTACTACACACTGTACACACTGTACACACTGTACTACACACTGTACTACACACTGTACACACTGTACTACACACTCTACTACACACAGTACACACTGTACTACACACTGTACACACTGTACTACACACTGTACTACACACTGTACACACTGTACTACACACTCTACTACACACAGTACACGCTGTACTACACACTGTACTACACACTACTACACACTGTACTACACACAGTACACACTGTACTATACACTGTACTACACACTGTACACACTGTACTACACACTCTACTACACACAGTACACACTGTACTACACACTGTACACACTGTACTACACACTGTACTACACACTGTACACACTGTACTACACACTCTACTACACACAGTACACGCTGTACTACACACTGTACTACACACTACTACACACTGTACTACACACAGTACACACTGTACTACACACTGTACTATACACTGTACACAGTGTACTACACACAGTACACACTGTACTACACACTACTACACACTGTACTACACACAGTACACACTGTACTACACACTGTACTATACACTGTACACAGTGTACTACACACAGTACACACAGTACACACTGTAGTGCACACAGTACACACTGTACTACACACTGTACTACACACAGTACAACACACAGTACACACTGTAATACACACTGTACACAGTGTACTACTCACTGTACTACACATAGTACACACTGTACTACACACTGTACTACATACTGTACTAGACACAGTACACACTGTACTACACTGTAGT
>NC_137664.1:258933-308933 GCF_963422515.1 Blennius ocellaris | reverse complement strand
GTGAAACAGTCTGAAACATTCTGAAACCGTGTGAAACAGTCTGAAGCAGTGTGAAACAGTCTGAAACAGTATGAAACAGTATGAAACAGTCTGGAACAGTATGAAACAGTCTGAAAGAGTATGAAACTGTGTGAAATAGCCTGAAGCCGTGTGAAACAGTCTGACACAGTCTGAAACAGTCTGAAACAGTCTGGAACAGTATGAAATAGTCTGAAACAGTATGAAACAGTCTGAAACCGTCTGAAACGGTATGAAACAGCCTGAAACAGTCTGAAACAGTCTGAAACCATGTGAAACAGTCTGAAACAGTCTGACACATTCTGAAACCGTGTGAAACAGTCTGAAGTAGTGTGAAACAGTCTGAAACAGTATGAAACAGTCTGAAGCAGTGTGAAACAGTCTGAAACAGTCTGAAACAGTATGAAACAGTCTGAAACAGTCTGAAGCAGTCTGGAACAGTCTGAAACAGTGTGAAACGGTATGAAACAGCCTGAAATAGTCTGAAACAGTATGAAACAGTCTGAAACAGTATGAAACGGTATGAAACAGCCTGAAACAGTCTGAAACAGTGTGAAACAGTCTGAAACATTCTGAAACCGTGTGAAACAGTCTGAAGCAGTGTGAAACAGTCTGAAAAAGTATGAAACAGTCTGAAACGGTCTGTAACAGTATGAAATAGTCTAAAACAGTCTGAAACAGTATGAAACAGTCTGAAAGAGTATGGAACTGTGTGAAACAGCCTGAAGTCGTGTGAAACAGTCTGAAACAGTCTGAAACAGTCTGAAACAGTGTGAAACAGCCTGGAACAGTATGAAATAGTCTGAAACAGTCTGAAACAGTATGAAACGGTATGAAGCAGCCTGAAACAGTCTGAAACTGTGTGAAACAGTTTGAAACCGTGTGAAACAGTGTGAAACAGTGTGAAACAGTCTGAAGCAGTGTGAAACTGCCTGAAACTGTGTGAAACAGTCTGAAACAGTCTGAAACAGCCTGAAACAGCCTGAAACAGTCTGAAACACTGCTAAACAGTGTTAAACAGGGTGAAACCATGTGAAACAGTCTGAAACAGCCTGAAACAGTATGAAACGGTGTGAAACAGTCTGGAACAATATGAGGTAGTATGAAACAGCCTGAAGCAGTCTGAAACAGTCTGAAACCATGTGAAACAGTCTAAAACAGTCTGAAACAGTGTGAAACAGTCTGAAACATTCTGAAACCGTGTGAAGCAGTCTGAAACCGCCTGAAACAGTCTGGAACAGTGTGAAACAGTGTGAAACAGTCTGAAACATTCTGAAACCGTGTGAAACAGTCTGAAGCAGTGTGAAACAGTCTGAAAAAGTATGAAACAGTCTGAAACGGTCTGTAACAGTATGAAATAGTCTAAAACAGTCTGAAACAGTATGAAACAGTATGAAACAGTCTGAAAGAGTATTAAACGGTATGAAACAGCCTGAAACAGTCTGAAACTGTCTGAAACAGTCTGAAACAGTGTGAAATTGTCTGAAACAGTCTGAAACAGTCTGAAACATTCTGAAACCGTGTGAAACAGTATGAAACAGTCTGAAACAGTCTGGAACAGTATGAAATAGTCTGAAACAGTCTGAAATAGTCTGAAACATTCTGAAACCGTGTGAAACAGTCTGAAGCAGTGTGAAACTGCCTGAAACTGTGTGAAACAGTCTGAAACAGTCTGAAACAGCCTGAAACAGCCTGAAACAGTCTGAAACAGTGCTAAACAGTGTGAAACAGTGTGAAACCATGTGAAACAGTCTGAAGCAGTCTGAAACAGTATGAAACGGTACAAAACGGTGTGAAACAGTGTGAAACAGCCTGAAGCAGTCTGAAACTGTGTGAAACAGCCTGAAACCGTGTGAAACAGTCTGAAACAGTCTGAAACCGTCTGAAACTGTGTGAAACAGCCTGAAACCGTGTGAAACAGTCTGAAACAGTATGAAACAGCCTGAAACAGTCTGAAACAGTATGAAACGGTGTGAAACAGTCTGAAACAGCCTGAAACAGTCTGAAACAGTCTGAAACGGTATGAAACGGTATCAAACAGCCTGAAACAGTCTGAAACAGTGTGAAACAGTATGAAACAGTGTGAAACCATGTGAAACAGTCTGAAACAGTCTGAAGCAGTGTGAAACAGTCTGAAACAGTGTGAAACAGTATGAAACAGTGTGAAACAGTGTGAAACAGTCTGAAACAGTGTGAAACCATGTGAAACAGTCTGAAACAGCCTGAAACAGTCTGAAACAATCTGAAACCGTCTGAAACAGTAGAAACAGTGTGAAACCATGTGAAACAGTATGAAACAGTCTGACACAGTGTCAAACAGTCTGAAACAGCCTGACATAGTCTGAAACGGCTTGAAACAGTCTGAAACAGTAGAAACAGTGTGAAACCATGTGAAACAGTATGAAACAGTCTGACACAGTGTCAAACAGTCTGAAACAGCCTGACATAGTCTGAAACGGCTTGAAACAGTCTGAAACCATGTGAAACAGCCTGAAACAGTCTGAAATAGTGTGGAACCATGTGAAACCATGTGAAACAGTCTAAAACAGTCTGAAACAGTCTTAAACATTCTGAAACAGTCTGAAACAGCCTGAAACAGTATGAAACGGTGTGAAACAGTCTGAAACAGTGTGAAACAGTCCAAAACAGTCTGAAACCGTGTGAAACCATGTGAAACAGTCTGAAACAGCCTGAAACAGTCTGAAACAGTATGAAATAGTCTAAAACAGTCTGAAACAGTATGAAACAGTATGAAACAGTCTGAAAGAGTATTAAACGGTATGAAACAGCCTGAAACAGTCTGAAACTGTCTGAAACAGTCTGAAACAGTGTGAAATTGTCTGAAACAGTCTGAAACATTCTGAAACCGTGTGAAACAGTATGAAACAGTCTGAAACAGTCTGGAACAGTATGAAATAGTCTGAAACAGTCTGAAATAGTCTGAAACATTCTGAAACCGTGTGAAACAGTCTGAAGCAGTGTGAAACTGCCTGAAACTGTGTGAAACAGTCTGAAACCATGTGAAACAGTCTGAAGCAGTCTGAAACAGTATGAAACGGTACAAAACGGTGTGAAACAGTGTGAAACAGCCTGAAGCAGTCTGAAACTGTGTGAAACAGCCTGAAACCGTGTGAAACAGTCTGAAACAGTCTGAAACCGTCTGAAACTGTGTGAAACAGCCTGAAACCGTGTGAAACAGTCTGAAACAGTATGAAACAGCCTGAAACAGTCTGAAACAGTATGAAACGGTGTGAAACAGTCTGAAACAGCCTGAAACAGTCTGAAACAGTATGAAACGGTATGAAACGGTATCAAACAGCCTGAAACAGTCTGAAACAGTGTGAAACAGTATGAAACAGTGTGAAACCATGTGAAACAGTCTGAAGCAGTGTGAAACAGTCTGAAACAGTGTGAAACCATGTGAAACAGTCTGAAACAGCCTGAAACAGTCTGAAACAATCTGAAACCGTCTGAAACAGTAGAAACAGTGTGAAACCATGTGAAACAGTATGAAACAGTCTGACACAGTGTCAAACAGTCTGAAACAGCCTGACATAGTCTGAAACGGCTTGAAACAGTCTGAAACAGTAGAAACAGTGTGAAACCATGTGAAACAGTATGAAACAGTCTGACACAGTGTCAAACAGTCTGAAACAGCCTGACATAGTCTGAAACGGCTTGAAACAGTCTGAAACCATGTGAAACAGCCTGAAACAGTCTGAAATAGTGTGGAACCATGTGAAACCATGTGAAACAGTCTAAAACAGTCTGAAACAGTCTTAAACATTCTGAAACAGTCTGAAACAGCCTGAAACAGTATGAAACGGTGTGAAACAGTCTGAAACAGTGTGAAACAGTCCAAAACAGTCTGAAACCGTGTGAAACCATGTGAAACAGTCTGAAACAGCCTGAAACAGTCTGAAACAGTATGAAACGGTGTGAAACAGTCTGAAACAGCCTGAAACAGCCTGAAACAGTATGAAACGGTATGAAACGGTATCAAACAGCCTGAAACAGTCTGAAACAGTGTGAAACAGTATGAAACAGTGTGAAACAGTGTGAAACAGTCTGAAACAGTGTGAAACCATGTGAAACAGTCTGAAACAGCCTGAAACAGTCTGAAACAATCTGAAACCGTCTGAAACAGTATGAAACAGTGTGAAACTATGTGAAACAGTATGAAACAGTCTGACACAGTGTCAAACAGTCTGAAACAGCCTGACATAGTCTGAAACGGCTTGAAACAGTCTGAAACGGTGTGAAACAGTGTGAAACCATGTGAAACAGTCTGAAACAGTCTGACACAGTGTCAAACAGTCTGAAACAGCCTGACATAGTCTGAAACGGGTTGAAACAGTCTGAAACCATGTGAAACAGCCTGAAACAGTCTGAAATAGTGTGGAACCATGTGAAGCCATGTGAAACAGTCTAAAACAGTGTGAAACAGTCTGAAACAGTCTGAAACCATGCGAAACAGCCTGAAACAGTCTGAAACTGCCTGAAACAGTGTGAAACAGTCTGAAACAGTCTGAAACCATGCGAAACAGTCTGAAACAGTCTGAAACTGCCTGAAGCAGTGTGAAACAGTCTGAAACAGTATGAAATAGTCTGAAACAGTCTGAAACAATGTGAAAGTGTGAATCAGACCTCAGTACTCTAATATGGGCTCAGTACTCAGTACTCTACTCTGGGCTCAGTACTCTACTCTGAGCTCAGTACTCAGTACTCTGGGCTCAGTACTCTGGGCTCAGTACTCAGTACTCTAATATGGGCTCAGTTCTCTACTCTGGGCTCAGTACTCAGTACTCTAATATGGGCTCAGTACTCTACTCTGAGCTCAGTACTCAGTACTCTGGGCTCAGTACTCTACTCTGGGCTCAGTACTCTACTCTGAGCTCAGTACTCAGTACTCTGGGCTCAGTACTCAGTACTCTAATATGGGCTCAGTACTCAGTACTCTGGGCTCAGTACTCTAATATGGGCTCAGTACTCAGTACTCTACTCTGGGCTCAGTACTCAGTACTCTGGGCTCAGTACTCCGACTCCTTGACTATAAACTTCAGTGAAAAACAAAATGCTCAGTATCAGATGAGGTCTTCCTTTGAGCTGAGACAACAAGCCACTTCCTGTCTGCTGCAGCTTCACTTCCTGTTGCCCTCCCAACACACACGACATAGTTTGTCTCGTAGTGTCAGCTGACGTTTGATACTCATGATTTATCAAATCAGATTTATACGTCGTTAATATCTGCTGAACCGAATGACTCCTGGCGATTGTGTGTTTATTGTTGACATTCACTGGTTAGTGTGTCGTTACCTGGCCGGCACTGAGGCGTTGCCATGGATACTGCAGCCAGCCAGCAGACGAAGAGGCGGAAAGATAATCATTTGATTTTCATGGGCGGAATATAAGAGTCTGATCTTTCTTCGGCTACCGATAACTTCACCTGAAGTTATTCAAGCTTCGGAAAATTGTCAGGATACAAACGTCATTTGAACAAAAGTCAGTATTTAATCAACACCCGACTGGTTTACATACTGGGAGTACCAGTGACAGGTCTTGGTCCCAAAGAGTTTCCCCTTCTGGTTTTCAATCCAGCTTCTAAAGCGGTAATTTGACATTTGTGGGGTACCTCTCCCAGACTATTGCTCCGTTAGCGCTGCTAGTTTGTTTAAAATGACGGTCAGTCAGTCCACCAAGCATGCAAGGAGACGGTTGGAAGAACCAAGACACAACCCTAGTTTCCCCAAGACCTGAGACTCGATAAACCAGGAACAGTCTCCCTGGTCTGGACTGCTCATGGTTTCAAGCACCATGAAGGACGTGTTCAGTGTCATTTAGCGTTCGTGCATCTTTAGTTTTGTATATAGTGGCAACACGGCACGACCACAACGCTGAGGTTGGAAATTTGAAATTCTTAAGTGTGAGAAGGGAGTTGAACTACCGCCGCCTGTTCCTGAGGAACCAACGGTCAAACCTCACGTTGTGCCGGCTTCAACCCAACGACAACAGCAAACACAAGACAAGCTCTCAGGATCAAGGGTTTATTTAAAAAATGGGGCGGTGGTGGAGGAGGCCATGGTGGTGGTGGAGGCCGGCGTCGTCGTGGAAGAGGCCATGGTGGTGGTGGTGGAGGCCATGGTGGTGGTGGTGGAGGCCGGCGTCGTCGTGGAAGAGGCCATGGTGGTGGTGGAGGCCGGCGTCGTCGTGGAAGAGGCCATGGTGGTGGTGGAGGCCGGCGTCGTCGTGGAAGAGGCCATGGTGGTGGAGGAGGCCGGCGTCGTCGTGGAGGAGACCATGGTGGTGGAGGAGGCCATGGTGGTGGTGGAGGCCATGGTGGTGGTGGAGGCCGGCGTCGTCGTGGAGGAGACCATGGTGGTGGAGGAGGCCGGCGTCGTCGTGGAGGAGGAGGAAGCCGGCGTCGTCGTGGAGGAGACCATGGTGGTGGAGGAGGCCGGCGTCGTCGTGGAGGAGACCATGGTGGTGGAGGAGGCCGGCGTCGTCGTGGTGGTGGAGGAGGCCGGCGTCGTCGTGGAGGAGACCATGGTGGTGGAGGAGACCGGCGTCGTCGTGGAGGAGACCATGGTGGTGGAGGAGACCGGCGTCGTCGTCGAGGTGTCGCAGGGCGTCGTCGTGGGGCCGTCTGACATTGTAGTCGTGGGGGTGGTGGTGGGCGTCGTCGAGGTGTCGCAGGGCGTCGTCGTGGGGCCGTCTGACATTGTAGTCGTGGGGGTGGTGGTGGGCGTCGTCGAGGTGTCGCAGGGCGTCGTCGTGGGGCCGTCTGACATTGTAGTCGTGGGGGTGGTGGTGGGCGTCGTCGAGGTGTCGCAGGGCGTCGTCGTGGGGCCGTCTGACATTGTAGTCGTGGGGGTGGTGGTGGGCGTCGTCGTCGAGGTGTCGCAGGGCGTCGTCGAGGGGGTGGTGGTGGGCGTCGTCGTCGTGGGGCCGTCTGACATCGTCGTCGAGGGGGCGGTGGTGGGCGTCGTCGAGGGGGCGGTGGTGGGCGTCGTCGAGGGGGCGGTGGTGGGCGTCGTCGAGGGGGCGGTGGTGGGCGTCGTCGAGGGGGCGGTGGTGAGCGTCGTCGAGGGGGCGGTGGTGAGCGTCGTCGAGGGGGCGGTGGTGAGCGTCGTCGAGGGGGCGGTGGTGAGCGTCGTCGAGGTGGCGGTGGTCACGTCGAGGGGGCCATATGTGGTGGAGGTCGTGGTCTTGGCACATCCAGCAGGCGCCGTCGTGGTCACGTCGAGGGGGCCATATGTGGTGGAGGTCGTGGTCTTGGCACATCCAGCAGGCGCTGTCGTGGTCACGTCGAGGGGGCCATATGTGGTGGAGGTCGTGGTCTTGGCACATCCAGCAGGCGCCGTCGTGGTCACGTCGAGGGGGCCATATGTGGTGGAGGTCGTGGTCTTGGCACATCCAGCAGGCGCCGTCGTGGTCACGTCGAGGCAACCATATGTGGTGGAGGTCGTGGTCTTGGCACATCCAGCAGGCGCCGTCGTGGTCACGTCGAGGGGGCCATATGTGGTGGAGGTCGTGGTCTTGGCACATCCAGCAGGCGCCGTCGTGGTCACGTCGAGGCAACCATATGTGGTGGAGGTCGTGGTCTTGGCACACATGGCGGGCGCCGTCGTGGTCTTGGCACAACCAGCGGTGGTTGTGGTCTCTGCGCACCCAGGAGGCGCCGCCGTGGTCTTCGGACACCCGGCGGCGCCATGCGGCCAGGCAGTTACGCTCATTTCTGCGGCCTCACCTTGAAATGTTCCAACGGGAATTTCAGAGAAGTCCCACATTTCAAAGACTTTGTCATCCGACGGTGCAGGCGTAGCAGGGTTGGCGTGTCCGGCACCGTGTTCCGGGTCGTTTGCGTTGTTGAAGAGCCCGAACTCCCACGGGTCCAGCTGGCTGGGTCGTCCCAGAGCTCTGCGCCGGCGCTCCCTCAGGGCTCCGGTCGCCGACTTCAAACAAGCGACCAGCACGGCGGACATTTCTCCAGCGGCGTCCGCAAGCCTCACTTCCAAGAAGGAATTCTGTCAAGACAACGCTACCTCAGTTCAACGCCCCAAAACCTGGGACAACGTGCACCAGGCGGGGGCGAGTCTCACCGTGTACGCCGCTCTGGAGATGTGAACCATCACCGCGTCCGGCGCGGCGGTGGTGCCGAGCGCCGTCCCCACCACGCCGTCCTCAACCAGAGCCTCAACCCTCCGCAGGCCGCTTCCCGGAGGCAGCTTCACGGTCACGTCCGAGGCTCTGCACCGGACCAGCGGCGCGGCCGGGCGCCGTGGCGCCGCCGGGTCCCGGCAGGACGCCTGCGCCGTCACGTGGTCCTGCAGCAGGTGGTCGAAGTAGCGCAGCTTCAGCTGGTGGAAGCTGGTTCCGTTTGAAACCTGCAGACGGAACGAGAAGTCAGCCTCGGCGTTTGAGAACGTCTATCCCACGAGACCCCAAAACCCTGAAAGGGCTCACTTCCTGTTTCAACAGGAAGCAGACCGTGGACCCCGGATGGGACAGTTTTTTTTTTTTTTACAAGTTTACTTAAATCCAAATTCCTTCATCTCATTTATTCTTTGTGCCTTTATATCAATAAACTTGATCGATTCGGTGAAGCGTGGCGTCGATTACCCAGGATCCCACGAGGCAGCCGCCGTACGGGAGCTTCAGCAGCAGCCACGAGCCGAACGTCCGAGCCGAAGCGCCACATTTCTCCGGCAGAGACGACAACCGGCGTCCGTCTGCGGAGACACGGCGAGTACCGGTCATAAATGGCGCGCAGGGACAGACGGCGTCGCTGCGGCGGTTCCGCGACTCACCGTCCAGGCGCAGGTCGGAGTAGCGGACGAGTCTCAGGCGCAGCGACAGCGACGAGTCGCCGCAGCTGAACTGCGGCCGGCCGGAATCAGACGAGTTGGAATCCCCTGCAACTGGAGGAGCAGAATCAGACCCCCCCCACCTCCCGACGACACCCGGAATCCAGAAACGGCGGATTTAAAAGCCAACGGCCTCAGTTTTTCTCGGTACCTTGCATGAACTTCCACACCGGCACCGGGAAGAACTCCCCCCCGCTGGTCGTCTCAGAGTCCCAGTACAGCACCTCTTGGCCGGCGCCGGCCCCGGTTCGGCCCGCATCCCGCCCAGAGCCGAGCCAAACCAGGCCCACGGCCAGAACCAGAAGCCAGGACCCCGCCGCCGTCATCGTCCCTCCAGGAAGCCCGTCCATGTTCCTCCGCAGCCGAGAGCACAGAGCCACTGAGGCGCACCTGAGGCTCAAGAGGCTCCCCGCACCTGCCGCCGCCTGCCGATTGGATGATTAGGAGGCTCCGCCCACCTGCCGATTGGATGATGAGGCCTTCGTCCACCTGCTGATTATACGACGAGGCTCCGCCCACCGGCTGCTGATTGGCCAGTGTGAGTGTGTCCGGTGTGTGAGGTGGAGGGTGAAAACTGCATCTTTGACACAAATGAAATAATCATCCGAGACGCATTTTCATGTTCTTCCCCCAGACGGATCGTTCTGTGGCTTCATTCAAATTAAATAGAACGTCAATGACTTCGTTTTCCACAGACGACGCAGCAGACGACTTCATTTTGAAATGTCAAATGTTAAAATTAGGTTCTGACTTTAATAAAACTAATAATCAATCATCTAAACTGCATTTTCATTTACTTCTTTAGGTTCCACATTTGATGCACTTCAAAGTAAAAGCAAAGATTGGCCATTTACTTCTTTAGGTTCCACATTTGATGAACTTCAAAATAAAAGCAAAGATTGGTCATTTACTTCTTTAGGTTCCACATTTGATGAACTTCAAAATAAAAGCAAAGATTGGCATTTTACTTCTTTAGGTTCCACATTTGATGAACTTCAAAGTAAAAGAAAAGATTGGCCATTTACTTCTTTAGGTTCCACATTTGATGAACTTCAAAATAAAAGCAAAGATTGGCCATTTACTTCTTCGGGTTCCACATTTGATGAACTTCAAAATAAAAGCAAAGATTGGCCATTTACTTCTTCGGGTTCCACATTTGATGAACTTCAAAGTAAAAGCAAAGATTGGCCTTTTACTTCTTTAGGTTCCACATTTGATGAACTTCAAAATAAAAGCAAAGATTGGCATTTTACTTCTTTAGGTTCCACATTTGATGAACTTCAAAGTAAAAGCAAAGATTGGCCATTTACTTCTTCGGGTTCCACATTTGATGAACTTCAAAATAAAAGCAAAGATTGGCCATTTACTTCTTCGGGTTCCACATTTGATGAACTTCAAAGTAAAAGCAAAGATTGGCCTTTTACTTCTTTAGGTTCCACATTTGATGAACTTCAAAATAAAAGCAAAGATTGGCATTTTACTTCTTTAGGTTCCACATTTGATGAACTTCAAAGTAAAAGCAAAGATTGGCCATTTACTTCTTTAGGTTCCACATTTGATGAACTTCAAAATAAAAGCAAAGATTGGCCATTTACTTCTTCGGGTTCCACATTTGATGAACTTCAAAATAAAAGCAAAGATTGGCCATTTACTTCTTTAGGTTCCACATTTGATGAACTTCAAAGTAAAAGCAAAGATTGGCCATTTACTTCTTTAGGTTCCACATTTGATGAACTTCAAAGTAAAAGCAAAGATTGGCCATTTACTTCTTTAGGTTCCACATTTGATGAACTTCAAAGTAAAAGCAAAGATTGGCCATTTACTTCTTTAGGTTCCACATTTGATGAACTTCAAAGTAAAAGCAAAGATTGTTTGTTCTTTTCATGCCTGTGATTTATAATTATATATATTATACTACTACTAAACAGTAAGAGGTAATACATACATATATATATATATATATATGTATGTGTATTCATAAAGTACTAAGAATAAAGAGAGGTCAGAGGTCAGAGGTCAGAGGTCACAGAGTTTTATTGGTGGAGTAACGTGGTACAAGAGTACAAGAGTGTAAACTGAAGCAGTGGAAATGTAGAGAAGAACAAGTTGCGTCCCAAACGTTGAGAATGTAACACAGACTGATGAGGTCATCGGGGGGGGGGGGGGGGCGGAGCCAGGTGCAGACCAATCAGGCGACGGCTCTCTGACGACCGGGACGCCGACGGGAAGCGGCGCCGGAGACGGGGAGCGAGAGCGTCCGGCTGTCTGCATGTGGCTCCGCCCACCGCGGGGGGCGGGGGGTTGGTAGTGGGTGACCAGCCTGTCGCGTGGCCCCGCCCACCAGGGGGAGGGGCTAGTGGGGCAGCTCGTGGGCGACCAGCTTGTAGTGGGAGCCGCAGGACGGGCAGCGCTGCGCCTCGCCCTCGTGCAGCCAGAACCACACCACGGCGGTGTTGTCCTCCTCACCTGCACAGACCAAACACAACCGTCACCACGGCGACCAGGTGAACGGTGTGAACGAGGAGGTGAGCGAGTGACGACTCACACACGCATCCCACGATCCGCTTGTTGGTGATGGAGGGAACCAGGTGGGGGTCCACCTTGGAGCCGGCGTAGCCTTTAGGCTTCATCATGCTGTAGGGGTCCTGTGAACACATGAGGGTGAACACATGAGTGTGAACACATGAGAGTGACACATGACGGTGAACACGTGAGGGTGAACACATGAGTGAACACGTGAGTGAACACGTGAGTGAACACGTGAGGGTGAACACGTGAGGGTGAACACGTGAGGGTGAACACATGAGTGAACACATGAGTGAACACATGAGTGATTACATGAGACATGTGAGAGTGAACACGTCGGTCCCAACGTCCAGTCATAACATTAACTCTAGCATTCAGTCGGTCCCAACGTCCAGTCGGTCCCAACGTCCAGTCGTAACATTAAGTCTAGCATCCAGTCGGTCCCAATGTCCAATCGTAACGTTAACTCTAGCATCCAGTCGGTCCCAACGTCCAGTCATAATGTTAACTCTAGCATTCAGTCGGTCTCAACGTCCAGTCATAACATTAACTCTAGCATCCAGTCGGTCCCAACGTCCAGTCATAACATTAACTCTAGCATTCAGTCGGTCTCAACGTCCAGTCGGTCCCAACGTCCAGTCGTAGCATTAAGTCTAGCATCCAGTCGGTCCCAATGTCCAATCATAACGTTAACTCTAGCATCCAGTCGGTCCCACCGTCCAGTCGGTCCCAACGTCCAGTCATAATGTTAACTCTAGCATTCAGTCGGTCCCAACGTCCAGTCGTAACATTAAGTCTAGCATCTAGTCGGTCCCAATGTCCAATCGTAACGTTAATTCTAGCATCCAGTCAGTCCCAACGTCCAGTCGGTCCCAACGTCCAGTCATAACGTTAACTCTAGCATCCAGTCGGTCCCAACGTCCAATCATAACGTTAACTCTAGCATCCAGTCGGTCCCAACGTCCAGTCGGTCGCCACGTCCAGTTGGTTCTTACATCCAGTTGATTCTAACATGCAGTCGGTCCTAATGTCCTGTCGATCTTAAAGTCTGGTCAGTTCTAACGTCCAGTCGTAACGTGAAGCTTAACGTTCAATGGGCCCTGGTCAGTGTTCGCTTCCAGCCGGTCCCAACGTCCAGTCGGTCCCAACCTCCAGTCGTAACGCTAACTCTAGCATCCAGTCGGTCCCAACGTCCAGTCGTAACGCTAACTCTAGCATTCAGTCGGTCCCAACGTCCAGTCATAATGTTAACTCTAGCATTCAGTCGGTCCCAACGTCCAGTCGGTCCCAACGTCCAGTCGTAACATTAAGTCTAGCATCCAGTCGGTCCCAATGCCCAATCGTAACGTTAACTCTAGCATCCAGTCGGTCCCAACGTCCAGTCGGTCCCAACGTCCAGTCATAACGTTAACTCTAGCATCCAGTCGGTCCCAACGTCCAGTCGGTCGTCACGTCCAGTTGGTTCTTACATCCAGTTGATTCTAACATGCAGTCAGTCCTAATGTCCTGTCGATCTTAAAGTCTGGTCAGTTCTAACGTCCAGTCGTAACGTGAAGCCTAACGTTCAATGGGCCCTGGTCAGTGTTCGCTTCCAGCCGGTCCCAACGTCCAGTCGGTCCCAACGTCCAGTCGTAACGTTAACTCTAGCATCCAGTCGGTCCCAACGTCCAGTTGTAACGCTAACTCTAGCATTCAGTCGGTCCCAACGTCCAGTCATAATGTTAACTCTAGCATTCAGTCGGTCCCAACGTCCAGTCGGTCCCAACGTCCAGTCGTAACATTAAGTCTAGCATCCAGTCGGTCCCAATGCCCAATCGTAACGTTAACTCTAGCATCCAGTCGGTCCCAACGTCCAGTCGGTCCCAACGTCCAGTCATAACGTTAACTCTAGCATCCAGTCGGTCCCAACGTCCAGTCGGTCCCAACGTCCAGTCGTAACATTAAGTCTAGCATCCAGTCGGTCCCAATGTCCAATCATAACGTTAACTCTAGCATCCAGTCGGTCCCAACGTCCAGTCGGTCCCAACGTCCAGTCGTAACGTTAACTCTAGCATCCAGTCGGTCCCAACGTCCAACCGTAACGTTAACTCTAGCATCCAGTCGGTCCCAACGTCCAGTCGGTCGTCACGTCCAGTTGGTTCTTACATCCAGTTGATTCTAACATGCAGTCGGTCCTAATGTCCTGTCGATCTTAAAGTCTGGTCAGTTCTAACGTCCAGTCGTAACGTGAAGCCTAACGTTCAATGGGCCCTGGTCAGTGTTCGCTTCCAGCCGGTCCCAACGTCCAGTCGGTCCCAACGTCCAGTCGTAACGTTAACTCTAGCATTCAGTCGGTCCCAACGTCCAGTCGTAACATGAAGCTCCACTGGCGAGACGTGGATCTGAGAAGCAGGCGTCGTACCGCTCCCTCCTTCATGGCCTTCATGATGACCTTCTCCAGTCCTGTAGCCTGCTCCTCATCGGTAGGAATACCTGCATGCACACACACACACACACACACACACACACACACACACACACACACACACACACACACACACACACACACACACACACACACACACACAATTAGCAACAATAGAATCATTGAAACTTGTTTAACAGACTTTTAAATAATAAAATGTTGACCTGAACAAACGACACGCCTGCAGAATTTAGACGAGCGGAAAACGCAAGAGAGAACGTTCGCGCTATTTATACTGCGTAACCGCTAACGAGGCTACCATGACCTTTGACCCCCGGGCGATTTACAAACGACCCTGTATCTCATCTTCAATCTCCGGGTGCGCTGCTCTGCCAGATGTTTGTCGACGCTCCACCTTTCGTGTCAGCAAAAGGTCGCTATGCTAGCTCTACCGCTACGCTAGCACCCCGATAGGCGGTGCCCGACATCGTACCAGTCAAATATCTCGTGCGCTCTCACGAGAGGACGTCGGTCTTGGAATCTACGATATACTGCAGTAGACGCAGTAGTAGATGTAGCCTTGCGTATCTCTTCCAGTACATCGAGGCTTTGGCGCCCCCTGGTGGAGCTCTGACGTCACGTCTTCACCGATATAGTTGAATCAGATTAAATAAGAGATTTTATATATTAAAGTTTGACAATGTTTGAAACACCTAAACCTTTTGAATATTTAGGATCCTAAGAGGAGTTTTAAAGCCTTTTCAGTGAAGATCTCGGTTCCAGAGTGGATTATTTCTCATAGTCAAGATTATTATTTATCAGTTCATTTCGAACAGGAAGTGACTGAACCACCCATTTTAAGCAGAAATACAACGAATACAAAGCACGTTTCAGTCCGTTTCTGTGATATAAAGCCTGAATCTAGACGGAGGCGGTAGTTTAATCCCGGTAATCTGCGTTCTGCCCTTGCGGGAGACCGCTCGTCCTCTACCGGCTCCCGTCCCCCGCTGTACCCGCTGTGTGCTGCGTGTGCTCCGGCCTCACCTCCAGCGGACATCCCGCGGCTCAGGGCGGGCAGCGGGCCTCCGGCGGCGGGCCCCAGGCTGGCCTGGAGGACCGGAGCTGCCGCCCGGCTTCCCGGGAGCCTCGTCCCGGACCTCAGCGCGGAGCGGAGTAGTAACCTTGCAGCCATCTTTACTTCTTCACCAACGATTCCGTCGACTGTTGGTGACGTCATGGTCCGCGCATGCGCTATCCGACGCGTTAAACGTCATCGTAAAAAAATAAAATAAAATAAAATAAAATAACATAACATAACATAACATAACATAAAATAAAATAAAATAAAATAAAATAAAATAAAATAAAATAAAATAAAATAAAATAAAATAAAATAAAATAAAATAAAACCAAATTAAATTAAATTAAATTAAATTAAATTAAATTAAATTAAATTAAATTAAATTAAATTAAATTAAATTAAATGCTTTCATTGAATTGGTTTTAAATTGGTTTCACACTGGTATAAATCTGGTTCTAATTTGGTTTTGAACTTATTTTAATTTAGTGATCCCCAAACCAACAGAGACATGACGACACGCTGAGACTGATGAAGAAGTTTATTGCCGATGACGTTTTGAGGATTAATGAGACGCGATGAACCAGAACCAATCAGTGATCAATGTTTAGAAGCAAAGAGGTTTAAAGAAGCTCCACGTAGTTGGCGGGGAACATCCCGTAGTGTCCGTCTGGACCGTAGCCTCGCCACCAGCCCTCGTCCAGCATGTCGATGTGGGTGATGATGTCATCGGGGTCAAAGGTGATTTCCGTGTCGTCCACTGCGAAGCCACAAATAAAGATTGATTCAAAGTGTTGGAGCCAGAGCAAGGAGCGGCATGCAGTCTCGCCACAAGATGGCCGTCTAAACGGGAAACCAAACGTTCGTACCGGCCTGATAGTCGTACACGGCTCGAGCGCAGATGCCCTGGTCGCCATGGTCACCCTGGCCGCCATGGTCACTGGGGTCGCCCTGATCGAAGTGGTCATCGTGGTCACCGTGGTTGCCATGGTCACTCCTAATTGGCTGCGGCAGCGTGTCGTACAGGCCATTCTGGCTCGTGATTGGCTGAGGCAGCGTGTCGTACAGAAAGTCCTGAGCCGGAGGTTCTGAAGGAGAACAGAGAGGAACGTCTCAGGGTCAGGAACCGGGAACAGGAAGTGTCCGAAGGTGTGACAGGAAGTAGAAAGTTTCTCAGACCTGAAGGAGCTTCAGCTGCATCGTCATCAAACTCATCTGACCACTCCTGCTCCTCCTGCTGCTCCTGCTGCTCCTGCTGCTCCTGCTGCTCCTCCTGCTCCTCCTCTGCAGTGTACAGGTTCTCTGAGGTCAGAGGTCAACAGACAAATTCAGGGTATTTATGTAGGAAGACTACGCCTTCTCCCTCAGCTGCCGACTGTACAGGTGAGGCTGTTACCTGCCGACTGTACAGGTGAGGCTGTTACCTGCCGACTGTACAGGTGAGGCTGTTACCTGCCGACTGTACAGGTGAGGCTGTTACCTGCCGACTGTACAGGTGAGGCTGTTACCTGCCGACTGTACAGGTGAGGCTGTTACCTGCCGACTGTACAGGTGAGACCGTTACCTGCCGACTGTACAGGTGAGGCCGTTACCTGCCGACTGTACAGGTGACGCCGTTGCCTGCCAACTGTACAGGTGAGGCCGTGACCTGCCGACTGTACAGGTGAGGCCGTTACCTGCCGACTGTACAGGTGAGGCCGTTACCTGCCGACTGTACGGGTGATGCCGTTACCTGCCAACTGTACAGGTGAGACTGTTACCTGCTGACTGTACAGGTGAGGCCGTTACCTGCCGACTGTACAGGTGAGGCCGTTACCTGCCTACTGTACAGGTGAGACTGTTACCTGCCGACTGTACAGGTGACGCTGCTACCTGCCAACTGTACAGGTGAGGCCGTTACCTGCCGACTGTACAGGTGAGGTTGTTACCTGCCGACTGTACAGGTGAGGCTGTTACCTGCGGACTGTACAGGTGAGGCTGTTACCTGCCGACTGTACAGGTGAGGCTGTTACCTGCCGCCTGTACGGGTGAGGCTGTTACCTGCCGACTGTACAGGTGAGGCCGTTACCTGCCGACTGTACAGGTGAGGCCGTTACCTGCCTACTGTACAGGTGAGACTGTTACCTGCCGACTGTACAGGTGACGCTGCTACCTGCCAACTGTACAGGTGAGGCCGTTACCTGCCGACTGTACAGGTGAGGTTGTTACCTGCCGACTGTACAGGTGAGGCTGTTACCTGCGGACTGTACAGGTGAGGCTGTTACCTGCCGACTGTACAGGTGAGGCTGTTACCTGCCGCCTGTACGGGTGAGGCTGTTACCTGCCGACTGTACAGGTGAGGCTGTTACCTGCCGACTGTACAGGTGAGGCTCTTACCTGCCGACTGTACAGGTGAGGCTGTTACCTGCGGACTGTACAGGTGAGGTTGTTACCTGCCGACTGTACAGGTGAGGCTGTTACCTGCTGACTGTACAGGTGAGGCCGTTACCTGCCGACTGTACAGGTGAGGCCGTTACCTGCCTACTGTACAGGTGAGACTGTTACCTGCTGACTGTACAGGTGAGGCCGTTACCTGCCGACTGTACAGGTGAGACCGTTACCTGCCAACTGTACAGGTGAGACCGTTACCTGCCAACTGTACAGGTGAGGCTGTTACCTGCCGACTGTACAGGTGAGGCTGTTACCTGCCGACTGTACAGGTGAGGCTGTTACCTGCCGACTGTACAGGTGACGCTGCTACCTGCCAACTGTACAGGTGAGGCTGTTACCTGCCAACTGTACAGGTGAGACTGTTACCTGCCGACTGTACAGGTGAGGCTGTTACCTGGCGACTGTACAGGTGAGGCTGTTACCTGCCGACTGTACAGGTGAGGCCGTTGCCTGCCGACTGTACAGGTGAGGCCGTTACCTGCCGACTGTACAGGTGAGGCCGTTACCTGCCGACTGTACAGGTGAGGTTGTTACCTGCCGACTGTACAGGTGAGGTTGTTACCTGCCGACTGTACAGGTGAGGTTGTTTCCTGCCGACTGTACAGGTGAGGCCATTACCTGCCAACTGTACAGGTGAGACTGTTACCTGGAGGATGTACAGGTGAGGCTGGAGGGGAAACAGTCGGTTGAGGGGTGACGACTGGAGACGTCGTCCAGTTGGTCTGAGACAGAAACGGACTCTGCAGCTTCCCTGACGATGAAACACAAACATCATGTTGTTGTTGTTGTTGTTGTTGTTGTTTTGTAGAAGGTCAGTTTATTTGTCTTGTCGCCAATCAGAGTTAATCCTGAAGTTAATCCAGAATATAAACCAGAGTTAATCCTGAAGTTCCCTCGATAAAAGAAGACCCAGTGTTGTTGTTGTTGTTGTTGTTGTTGTTTACCTGGTGAGGATGCAGGCGCGGACGACCTCTCACTTTGACCTCTCTGTTGAAACACGTCTCGGGGATTAAACGACCGCTGACCAATCAGAGCCTTGGCCTCCTGAGGAGGAAGAGGAGGAGTCACACAGTAGAACTGCAGCTCCCACAATGCACCTGGGGAACTTCGCCTCTCAACCATAGTCAGTGAACGCCTCGCATTGCGTTCAGGGACCGGACGTGGTCATGAACACAACGCGAGGCGTTCAATGACCACATTTAGTCCCTGAATGCAACGCCAGGCGTTCACGTTGCGTTCAGGGACTGAATGTGGTCAGTGAATGCAATGCGAGGCGTTGACGACCACGTTTGCTGGTCAGTGAACGCCACGCGCTGTGTTCAGGGACCAGACGTGGACAGTGAACGCCTCGCGTTGCGTTCAGGGACTAAATGTGGACAGTGAACGCCTCGCGTTGCGTTCAGGGACTAAATGTGGACACTGAACGCCTCGCGTTGCGTTCAGGGACTCACCGTGGCTCCCTGCCTCCAGTCTCTCTCAGTTCTCTCAGTCTGGACGTCCTGCAGCTTCAACAACAAATAAATACGGAGTTGATTTGAATCCTTGTTTAGATGGAAAGTTCACTCCTCCTCCTCCTCCTCCTCCTCCTCCTCCTCCTCCTCCTCCTCCTCCTGCAGGAGGTGATGGAAGTGATGGAGCACTCCTTACCTGTCGTTCCTCCTCCTTCTTCCTCTCCGCCTCCTCCCTCTGCTTCACTACACGTCTGCAAAAATCAAACATGTGAGTTCCTCCTCCTCCTCCTCCTCCTCCTCCTCCTCCTCCTCCTCCTCCTCCTGCTCCTCCTCCTCCTCACCTCTCCGCCTCGATCTGAGCTGCTCTCTCTTTCGTTCTTCTCTCCAGCTCTTTCATCTGTTTCTCCTCTACCTCTATTCTCTCCTTCTCCACCTTCAGTTTCTCCTCCTGTGTCCGTTTCTTCTCGTCACGGCGACGCAACTCCTCGTCCCTCTGGGGAGAACACACACCCTCAGTGTGTGTGTGTGTGTGTGAGAGAGAGAGAGAGAGAGAGAGAGAGAGAGAGAGAGAGAGAGAGAGACCTGAGTTTGGGCCCAGAAGTCATCCTTCTTCGTTTGTTGGATTTCGTCCACCGCGTTGGTCTTTCGATACACGGAACCCTGCAGGGGGGGGGGGGGGGGGGCGGAGCTTAATGTGGTTGTGTGTGTGTGTGTATGTGTGTGTGTGTGTATGAGTGTGTGAGTGTGTGTGTGTGTGTGTCTGTGTCACCACTGGTTCTCTGGGAGTGTCCCTGAACGCCTCGTCTCTCTGATGGAAGCTGAAGTTTGCCCCAGAAGCTTTGGACACTTTGCTCAGGATGAGCTCCGGCTCCACGTCCTGCTCGTCCCGGGCGTTGATGGTCACATGGGCCCCCTGGACACACACACACACACACACACACACACACACACACACACACACACACACACACACACAAGGACGTAGATTTGAAATAATTTAATATTTGTTCACTGAAATAAAGTCGTAGAACTTAATGTTTGTTCTGGTTCTGATCCAATGAATCTGCAGCATGAGAACCCTGTACCGTGTGTGTGCGTGTGTGTGTGTGTGTGGGTGTGTGTGTGTGTGTGTGTGCGGACTGACCTTCAGAAATGAAGCGATGGAGCTCAGATGATTCGCACACATTCCTTTACGAGAGTCTTTCACACCTTCACCTGTCTGCAACACACACACACACACACACACACACACTCAACTGTAACAGGAAGTCACTATTTCGTTTGTGTGTGTGTGTGTGTTAGTGTGTGTGTGTGTGTGTGTCTTACCCAGTTTATGAGGACATATTTGGGCAGACCAGAGTTGGGGTCTTGGACGCGACAGAAGGCGAACATCACCTTCCCGCTGTTCAGCTCCTCCTGCAGCTCCTCCAACCCCCCATCTACACACACACACACACACACACACACACACACACACACACACACACACACACACACACACACACTTCACTTGAGAAATTGCTGTGAAAATTTAACGACGTCCCATAATTCCCTGCACCATCACATCCGACGGTGCCATCCGCCCCCCCCCCCCCCCCCCCCCCAGGCGACGCCCCGCCCCCCTCGGAGCCCCCCTGGGGGAGGAGGGGGGCGGGGCTTCCAGCCACCTGGACCAGCCTGCAGGTGAGTTTACCTCCAGTTCCACACACTCTGATGACGTTGGAGTTTCCTTCGTAGGTGAAGAGACACCTGAAACCCAGAGGGGGGGGGGGGGGGGGGGGTTAGAGCTCCGGGAGGGGGGGGGCAGGAAGCCTCTCTTGTTTGGTCTCACCAGTTTGTGTCCGTCTTGCCGTCCACCACGTCCTTGTAGGCCGCCAGCAGCGCCGCGCCGTTCTTGCTCAGGTCCACCGCCATCGTCCCGCCGCCGCCGCTCCGACTGCGCCGGGGAATCCGACCGGTCGGTCCGGAGCCTCCAAACCTGCGGAGCCGCATTCCTCCCCACCCCGGGAACGCCGCGGGGGGGCGCCGCCCACAGCGCAGCCGCTCAGACCGGGCGCCCCCTGCTGGCCGGCGTGCGGCAAGGCCTCTGCAGGGGTCAGCCGGGGGTCGGCTGGGGTCGGCGGGGGTCGGTGGGGGTCGGTGGGGGTCACCCGGGGGCAAGCTGCTGCACGTGAAAGGAGGAGCCTCAGGACTGGTTCTTTATATTTGTTATGCAATGAAGAGTGATGAACTGATCTGGAAGTGAAACTGTGAAGGAGAAACACAAATAAACACGTTGGGCCTCGACTTTCACTTTCAGCCCCCCCCCCCCCCCCCAGAGGAAAAGCTGCTACATTAGCCTGAAGCTAACCTGCCCTTGTGTTTAATGTGGCGCCGATGAGCATCACAAGTTCTGGACTCGGGTTTTCCAGCTGAGAACCAGAGGTCCAGGTGAGCTCCAGGCCCACTGGGATCCCGTGTGGAGAACCGAGTCTGTCAACTAGTCTTATCAGCTCATAACCTGCTAGTAACCGGGCAATGCTAGTACTGGTTATGATGGTAGGAAGACCTTCTCCCTACGTTTAGACGAGCTCATGTTTTAGGGATTGATTGAGGCGACGCGCCATAACTTTTTCTTTTTTTTTAGTAGCAGGTTGTTCAGTTATTATCAATCAGGGATTCATGTTGCCGAGGAAACGGGACGAGAGAGAGAGAGAGAGAGAGATTTGAAAGTGTTTTGAAAGAGAAGAGGTCATTTTCTTCAACAGAAATAGTTTTGAGGACGAACACTTGAATAATTAGAAGCTTTATTTGTATTGTGGTTTTGACTCTTTAATAAAATCAGTGTTCGACACCTGATTGGTTCCCGAGTTTTGATTTAGTTCAACACTTGTTCTTTTCAGTGCAGTTGGTGTATAAGACGTGTCGACACACTGGGCCGACGACACTCTATTGTTTCTTGTCTTTGCTTTTTATGTTTGCTGGTGAAGTAATCCAAAAGTAACTAAAAGTAACTCAGGTACTGTAATGGATTGCATTTTTTCAAGTAACCCTCCCAACCCTGCTGATGAAATGGAGTGTCTCCATGGCAACCAACACTCCTCTCCTCTGATTTCCTCTTGTTGCTATGAAGTCATCTCCTCTACTCTCCTTTCATCTCCTCTTGTTGCTATGACGCCATCTCCTCTGCTTTCCTTTCATCTCCCCTGCTCTCCTTACATCTCCTCTCGGTGCTATGAAGTCATCTCCTCTGCTTTCCTTTCATCTCCCCTGCTCTCCTTACATCTCCTCTTGTTGCTATGAAGTCATCTCCTCTGCTCTCCTTTCATCTCCCAGACTATAAATAACCAGGCAGCTCATCACTTTACACATCATTCAAGAGATTCAAGTGACGAGAGCTAAAAGCGATTTTCGAAGTTCCAGACCTTTACATTTTTCCACCAAGAAACCAACCATGTCGTCCGTGAACCCACAGCCTAGCCAGTGTTATATCCCGCCGGCACCTCAGTACTTCATCCCGCCGGTACCTCAGTACTTCATCCCGCCGGTACCTCAGTACTTCATCCCGCCGGCACCTCAGTACTTCATCCCGCCGGCACCTCAGTACTTCATCCCGCCGGTACCTCAGTATTTCATCCCGCCGGTGCCACAATACTACTACCCACAGGCGCCGCCGTACTACTACCCACAGGCGCCGCCGTACTACTACCCACAGGTAAGTGTCTTTAATTCTAGGATTTAAATGATCAGAGTTGAACAATTATTTGGAAATACAACTTATAAATTCAATATTAGATCTGGGTAGAATCTAGACCAGTACTATGAATGCAGTAAGTACAGTAAAGCCCCATTAAATAAACAATGGGGTACAACATACTGCAACAGAGCCTTCTGATCTAGTACTACCTTTTAGAGTTGTGTCTGTACAGTCTGTTTACCTTGACTCCTTCAGAATCCACTCAGACCCTCTGATTTGCTCGATCAAATGTCATTTATTTGGTGCACTCCTGACAATAAGTATGGAAATGTGGCCTGAAACTTTACTCCAGGAATACTGACACTGAAACTGTGTCTCTGAAGTAAAGCACCATGTTTCTGTGAAAGAAATTGAAGCCAAAATCTACATTAGAACTTTTTTTGACATGAAACAAAACAAGTCCAACTTAGACGTTTCCTGGATTCTGAAGAAGTCAAGATGTCGGCCTTCTTCCTCCCTGTGAGCTTCTGTGGATGTTCACTGTCTTTCTTCTGTTTCTCTACTTCAAATTTCAGCCCAGCAGCAGCCAGGCTCCAGTGCAGCAGCCGAACAACACCCAGGCTCCAGTGCAGCAGCCGAACAACACCCAGGCTCCAGTGCAGCAGCCGAACAACACCCAGGCTCCAGTGCAGCAGCCGAACAACACCCAGGCTCCAGTGCAGCAGCCGAACAACACCCAGGCTCCAGTGCAGCAGCCGAACAACACCCAGGCTCCAGTGCAACAGCCGAACAACACCCAGGCTCCAGTGCAGCAGCCGAGCAGAACCCAGGTTCAGGCTCCAGTGCAGCAGCCAAGCAGAACCCAGGTTCCAGTGCAGCAGCCAAGCAAAACTCAGGCTCCAGTGCAGCAGCCAAGCAGAACCCAGGTTCCAGTGCAGCAGCCAAGCAAAACTCAGGCTCCAGTGCAGCAGCCAAGCAGAACCCAGGTTCCAGTGCAACAGCCAAGCAAAACCCAGGTTAAGGCTCCAGTGCAGCAGCCAAGCAAAACCCAGGTTAAGGCTCCAGTGCAGCAGCCAAGCAGCACCAAAGCTCCAGTGCAGCAGCCAAGCAAAACCCAGGTTAAGGCTCCAGTGCAGCAGCCAAGCAAAACCCAGGTTAAGGCTCCAGTGCAGCAGCCAAGCAGCACCAAAGCTCCAGTGCAGCAGCCAAGCAGCACCAAAGCTCCAGTGCAGCAGCCAAGCAGCACCAAAGCTCCAGTGCAGCAGCCAAGCAAAACTCAGGCTCCAGTGCAGCAGCCAAGCAAAACCCAGGTTCAGGCTCCAGTGCAGCAGCCAAGCAGCACCAAAGCTCCAGTGCAGCAGCCAAGCAAAACCCAGGTTAAGGCTCCAGTGCAGCAGCCAAGCAGCACCAAAGCTCCAGTGCAGCAGCCAAGCAGCACCAAAGCTCCAGTGCAGCAGCCAAGCAAAACTCAGGCTCCAGTGCAGCAGCCAAGCAAAACTCAGGCTCCAGAGCAGCAGCCAAGCAAAACTCAGGCTCCAGTGCAGCAGCCAAGCAAAACTCAGGTTCCAGTGCAGCAGCCAAGCAAAACTCAGGCTCCAGTGCAGCAGCCAAGCAAAACTCAGGCTCCAGAGCAGCAGCCAAGCAAAACCCAGGCTCCAGAGCAGCAGCCAAGCAAAACTCAGGTTCCAGTGCAGCAGCCAAGCAAAACCCAGGTTCCAGAGCAGCAGCCAAGCAAAACTCAGGTTCCAGTGCAGCAGCCAAGCAAAACTCAGGCTCCAGTGCAGCAGCCAAGCAAAACTCAGGCTCCAGAGCAGCAGCCAAGCAAAACTCAGGCTCCAGAGCAGCAGCCAAGCAAAACCCAGGTTCCAGAGCAGCAGTTGCAGCCTGAACAACAGGTACAGCAGGTTGCGGAGCCTGAACTGAAACAGCATCTCAAGGAGCATAAGGCACCTGAACAGATGCTGCCGCCTGAAGAGAAACAGAAGCCCGAGGAGAGACAGTGGAGACAGAATCCCGAGGAGGGACAGTGGAGACAGAATCCCGAGAAGAGACAGTGGAGACAGAATCCCGAAGAGAGACAGTGGAGAGAGAATCCCGAGGAGGGACAGTGGAGACAGAATCCTGAGAAGAGACAGTGGAGACAGAATCCCGAGGAGGGACAGTGGAGACAGAATCCCGAGAAGAGACAGTGGAGACAGAATCCCGAGGAGGGACAGTGGAGACAGAATCCCGAGAAGAGACAGTGGAGACAGAATCCCGAGAAGAGACAGTGGAGACAGAATCCCGAGGAGGGACAGTGGAGACAGAATCCCGAGGAGGGACAGTGGAGACAGAATCCCGAGAAGAGACAGTGGAGACAGAATCCCGAGAAGAGACAGTGGAGACAGAATCCCGAGGAGGGACAGTGGAGACAGAATCCCGAGAAGAGACAGTGGAGACAGAATCCTCAGGAGAGCCAGAATGCTGATGTCCAGCTCCACCAGTCAAGTAATGCTTGGAGTGCCAGCAGGAGGACGATGGATGCAAAGGACACTGAGGTGCAGGAAACACAGGTAAGGGCAAACACACTACCGACACGACTGTAATGTTCCTGAATAGAATCTGTTCAGTCCGACAGCTTCCGTCCCGCTGATTAAGCACATTTTCTCATCGTTTCCTCCCCCAGGACCTCTTGGGGAAAGTGCGGAGCATCCTCAACAAGCTGACCCCCGAGAAGTTTGAGCGGCTGATGGATCGGATAGCCGAGCTGAACATCGACACGGAGGAGAGTCTCAGCGGCGTCGTCAACCTGATCGTTGACAAGGCCCTTGACGAGGCCAACTACTCTGAGCTCTATGCCAAGATGTGCAAACGCCTTTCAACTGTAAGGAGGAATTTTCATTTATTGCCATATAGATCAGCGTCACTGTGGACATTTGACAACAAGAGACATTGGTTTATAGTCGTAAATTCGTTTGTGTGAACGTCGAGTTGATTGGAGAGACAAGTGGGTTAAAGATTACATAGAAATCCGCGTAACTATTCCCGGATTCCCATTGAAGGCAACGTGCCAGAGGTGTGTCGTCTTGACGACAGTCTACCCAATAAGCAGTAACAACTCCTAACCTCCACCTCTTTCTGTGGTTCCCAGATGAAGGTGCAGGGGACCAACCAACCAAACAGCACCGTGACGTTTCAGCGGCTGCTGCTGGACCGTTGCCAGAAGGAGTTTGAGAAAGGCAGGTTGGAAGACGTCAACCTTGAGAAGAAGCAGAAAGAGCTGGACTCTGCTGCAACGGTAGGC
Source organism: Blennius ocellaris (assembly GCF_963422515.1). Lineage (NCBI taxonomy): Eukaryota > Metazoa > Chordata > Actinopteri > Blenniiformes > Blenniidae > Blennius > Blennius ocellaris. The sequence continues at coordinate 283,203 of NC_137664.1, read as the reverse complement.
GTTGAGCACACTTCCTCGCAAAGGTATGCCTGAACAACTCACCGATGCTAACGTCAAGATTTTGTTTGTCTTGTTTCCTTTAGCTGAAGGAGCGCCAGCAGCATACGGAGGAGCTGGAGGAAGCCAGAAATAAGGCCCGAAGGCACTCCACTGGCAACGTGAGGTTCGTCGGGGAACTCTTCAAGCTGAAGTTGCTGACCAAGCCCATCGTGTACGATTGTGTGACGAATCTGCTGAAGAAGAACCACGCAGAGTCGCTGGACTGTCTGAGCAAGCTCCTCACCACCGTCGGCAAAGACCTGGACTCCGAGGCGGGCAAGGTGAGACCGTAGACAAAACATAAACCCCCACATGCATTTACATCCATTTACTATTGAGATCAGATTCCAACTTCACATTGAGTGGTTTACCTCGTCTGTTCTTAGTAGAATGAAAGAAGTCGTGAATCTCTAAAAACTGCCGTTTGTTGCTATAAAACTGAGCAGCAAAAAATAAAACTCAACCCCTCTATGTTTTTGTTTTTGTTTTTGATCAGGAGAAAATGGACCAGTTCTTCAGTGAAATCAAGAAAATCGTCGATGGGAGGAAGACGTCCTCTCGAATCAGGTTTATGCTCATGGATGTCCTCGAGTTGAGACTGGTGAGTGTTTAGTGTGGAGGGTAGGGCTAGGGGTAGGGTTAGGGTTAGGGTTAGGTTTTAGGGTTTAGGGTTTAGGGTTTAGGGTTAGGGTTAGAGCTAGGGTTAGGGTTTAGGGTTAGGGTTAGGGTTAGGGTTAGGGTTAGGTTTTAGGGTTAGGGTTTAGGGTTTAGGGTTAGGTTTAGGTTTAGGTTTAGGAACAACTTCAGCCCTCAGAGGAACACAGACTTTAAATCCATGAGCTGTTTGTGTGAATCACGTCAGTAATCTAATCCGTTGGTTTCTCTTCAGAACCACTGGGTGCCGAGGAGAGCCCCCCAGGGCCCCCAAACCATCCAGCAGATTCACCTGGACGCCAAGAATGAAGAGCTTGAAGAGCAGAACAAAGTGGACGAGCTGCGGCCCAGATGGACAAATCTAGCAAAGAACTAAATCTGCAGAGGACCGACCCCCGTGGGAAGAACCCCACCCCCTCCACCACACCATCACCAACACCTACACCATCACCATCACCATCACCAACACCAGCACCAACACCTACAACCCCCTCCACCACCCCATCCTACCCCACCACCCGTAGGCGACCACATCCAGAATGAAGGGCTTCAAGCAGATGGACAAATCAAGCAAAGCCCTAAGTCTGGAGAAGACGGACCCTCGTGTGAAGAACCCCACCCCCTCCACCACACCATCACCATCACCAACACCAACACCAACACCTACAACCCCCTCCACCACCCCATCCTACCCCACCACCCGCAGGCGACCGCATCCAGAATGAAGGGCTTCAAGCAGATGGACAAATCAAGCAAAGCCATAAGTCTGGAGAAGACGGACCCTCGTGTGAAGAACCCGCCACCCCGCCACGCCGCCACCCCCCCCTCCACAACCCCATCCCACCCAAACAACAAAAACAATAAAAGAAAAAAAAAATGTAAAAACCTCACTGTGGTCACTGAAATGTCTTTAAGCTCACCATTACAGAGAAATAACAGACACACATGAAGAGTATGGAAAACGTTGAAGCCTCTTCCATTCGCTCTCAAACACTCGTCCTTTCCGTTGGAGTCGCTTCACTTTGCGCCGTTCCCACGTTGGTTTCTGACGTTCCGACCAGAACCGAGGATCTTCACACCCGGCAGAGAAATAATACACTTCGACACGAGCGCAGGAGACGTTTCACTCCCAGCAGCTGATCGGCGATTCAGTTCAAGGACGTTTTCCACTCAATTCCCAATGTGAATCAAAGGGAATGAAAACGGCCTGAAAAGGAGGAAGAATGAGAGAACGTTGAGAAGTCGTACTAAATATCAGGGCGGCTCACAAAAAGTGCAGGGACGTTTCCTCTGCAGGAAGTATGGCTTTAAAAGTAGGCGGGGCGTAGAGTAGGTGGGGCGTAGAGTAGGCGGGGCGTAGAGTAGGCGGGGCGTAGAGTAGGCGAGGCTTAGAGTAGGCGGGATGTAGAGTAGGCGGGAGGTAGAGTAGGGGGGGCGTAGAGTGGGCGGGAGGTAGAGTAGGCGGGGCGTAGAGTAGGCGAGGCTTAGAGTAGGCGGGATGTAGAGTAGGCGGGAGGTAGAGTAGGGGGGGCGTAGAGTGGGCGGGAGGTAGAGTAGGGGGGGCGTAGAGTAGGCGGGGCGTAGAGTAGGCGGGGCGTAGAGTAGGCGAGGCTTAGAGTAGGCGGGATGTAGAGTAGGCGGGAGGTAGAGTAGGGGGGGCGTAGAGTAGGCGAGGCTTAGAGTAGGCGGGATGTAGAGTAGGCGGGAGGTAGAGTAGGGGGGGCGTAGAGTGGGCGGGGCGCAGAGTAGGCGGGGCGTAGAGTGGGCGGGATGTAGAGTAGGCGGGGTGTAGAGTAGGCGGGATGTAGTGTAGGCGGGAGGTAGAGTAGGGGGGGCGTAGAGTGGGCGGGGCGCAGAGTAGGCGGGGCGTAGAGTGGGCGGGATGTAGAGTAGGCGGGGCGTAGAGTAGGCGAGGCGTAGAGTAGGCGGGATGTAGAGTAGGCGGGACGTAGAGTAGGCGGGATGTAGAGTAGGCGGGGCATAGAGTAGGCGGGATGTAGAGTAGGCGGGGCGTAGAGTAGGCGGGATGTAGTGTAGGCGGGGCGTAGAGTAGGCGGGATGTAGAGTAGGCGGGACGTAGAGTAGGCGGGATGTAGAGTAGGCGGGGCGTAGAGTAGGCGGGATGTAGAGTAGGCGGGGCGTAGAGTAGGCGGGATGTAGTGTAGGCGGGGCGTAGAGTAGGCGAGGCGTTTTTTTTTTTGCTTCTGATTTTTTTTTTCCAACGTCTAAAAATATTCAGTGTGTAAAAATTCAACGTGTCTAAAAATTCAGCTGCAAAAAACGAATTCAGCTGCAAAACAGCCAGAATCTCTGTCTCATCAGGACGATGCAATCGATGCCTGTCTCCTTCACCCAACATCCAATCAGGGGAAGCTCTGTTGGTCACGTGACCACTGCAACACTGAGCCAATCGGCCGTGGCGGCCAGCGGCAGTGACGGCGCTTCGCTGAGTATTTATATCTGTAAATTCTGCAAGAGACATTAAACCACACAGTAGAAGTTATGAAACAACATTGTTATGGCAAAAACACATTTTAACAAACACAACCAGGTCACTGACGCTGGTGCGAGAAGCACGATTGCAGCGGGAGGTTAAAATTTGTTCTTGCCAAAAATCAAACAGGAGACAATTTAACTATTTTCTGCATGTAAAACATTCCATACATCAGAGTTTCTCCACCTCTGGTGTTTCCTCCAGATCGTCAGCTGAGCCGTGGGAAATTATCACATTTCACATTATTTTCTAAAAAAAAAAAACCTTTGATCTCACAGCGACAGTGTGTTGCAGAGTAATCATGTATAAATACTCTTCACCACTAGAGGGCAGCACAGAACTTTGCCGGTGAAATGTAAAGCGACAGACGTCAGTGTGGTTCATCTCCACCTCCTGCTACCATCTTGTATCAAAGTACTGTGTCAGTGACAGTGATGGAGAAGTTTTTGAAAACCAGGATCTCAGCTCTTCATCCATCAGGTCCAGGTTTCACACTGACGGAGGCACTATTAAAAAAAGTCCTTGCTTTCTGGATTTACTGGATTCCTGTTGATAAAACTTTGATGAGAAAGACTTTGATGTCTTTGATGACAATGACTTTGATGTCTTTGATGAGAAAGACTTTATATTGTTAATAGAGGCTACAGAGTTTAACTTTTTAACATTTTCGGGTGGAGGTGGTGGTGTGACTCGAAATTTTTCCCAAACAAAAAAGTGTGTTTTGGCTCAAAAAGGTTGAAAAACACTCATAAAGAAGGATGTGTAAAGAGTGTTCTGTGGGAATACGAGATTTGTTCTAAAGTTCTTCAGATGACATCATCGCCTTCCCCGTGTCGAGGCCAGACGCCTCATTTAACCCCGGAGTTTTAAAACCCGGGTCTGCTGGAGCCGGTGGGACGGACATGGTGGACATGATGGACATGATGGACATGGACACGTTCAATAGGAACAGCAGGACAGCGGACACTGACCCCTGCTGGTCGCCAGCTGGTACTACACTTAAACTCCATGCCCCGTTTGTCACACAGCAGTGAGGAAGTGTGAACAGGAAGTCGAAACAGGAAGTCCCATAGGGTCTCCTCAGGTGCACCTGGTCTCACCTGGTCTCCTCGGAGGAGCTCTGCTGGTCTCGGACCCGAGGAGGTTCCTGGAGAACTCTGCGGCCCGACGTTCTCAGCCGTTCCACGCGGCGGCGCCGTGGCAACGCTCTCGCCTTCACACCTGGGTCACGGGTTTAAATCCACCTGGGTCAAGTCTTTGTTTTTAACAAACTCAGTCACCGCCCCTTTAAGAGTCTGGCTCGGCCAATGGAAACCCGCCGACGCCAGCCTTCCGTTAGCGTTAGCGTTAGCGTTAGCAGAGAGCGAGAATAAGACGAGGGAGTCCAGATGTTTCCACACTTTGTTTTTAATCCGTCAGAACAAAGGCTGACTCTGTAGAAACGTCTCCATGGCAACACAGACCACAGATAAAAAGAAGCTGATGATAAATTACCGCCGACACCGCCGAGTACACAGGAGGTGAAACCAAAAAAAAAAAAAAAAAAAAAAAAAAAAATGGAATGGAAGTTTAACAAAAACGTTCGGCTTCTACTGCACGAGGCGCAACGACAAGTCCACAGTGCACCTCCTTCCTGCACCTCCTCAAACCCCCCCCCCCCCACCTTCATGTGGGACTCGTCAACCGGAAGGAGAAGCCGGTAGGGGGGGGGTGAAGCCAGATGAGGAGGGGGGCAGAGGGGGAGGAGCAAGGGGAGGGGGAGAAAAGAACAAGGAGAGGAGGGGTGTGGGGGGGGGGGGTAGGAGGAGGCCGACACTGGTACATGGGAGGTGTCTGATGAGCAGGAGGAGGAGCAGCGGGGGTATTTGAGGGCAGTTCTTGGGGGCGGGGCTGAGGGCAGTTCTTGGGGGCGGGGGCTGAGGGGGGGCGGGGCTGAGGGGGGGCGGGGCTTCCTCTCCTTAAAAGGTCTTCCTGTGGATGGCTCGCGCCCGGTCCTCCTCGTACTCCCGCTTGGAAACCCACATCTTCTTAAAGGTGTCCAACGAGGCCAGGATGGAGCCGCTGGAGGAGAGAGGAGGAGGAGGTGAGGAGAGGAGGAGAGGAGGAGGAGAGAGGTGGAGGAGAAGGAGGTGGTGGTGGTGGTGGTGGTGGGGAGAGAGGAAGAGAGAGGAGGAGGTGGTGGTGAAGAGAGAGGAGGAGGAGGAGGTGGTGGTAAAGAGAGGAGGGGGAGGTGAGGAGGAGAGAGGAGGTGGTGGTGAGGAGGAGAGAGGAGGAGGTGGTGGGGAGGAGAGAGGAGGTGGTGGTGGGGAGGAGAGAGGAGGTGGTGGTGAGGAGGAGAGAGGAGGTGGTGGTGGGGAGAGAGGAGGGAGAGGTGAGGAGGAGAGAGGAGGTGGTGAGGAGGAGGAGAGAGGAGAGAGGAGAGAGGAGGTGGTGGTGAGGAGGAGAGAGGAGGTGGTGGTGAGGAGGAGAGAGGAGGTGGTGAGGAGGAGGAGAGAGGAGGTGGTGGTGAGGAGGAGAGAGGAGGTGGTGGTGAGGAGGAGAGAGGAGGTGGTGAGGAGGAGAGAGGAGGTGGTGGTGAGGAGGAGAGAGGAGAACAGTTCTTACCCGATCCACGTGGAGTAGAGTCTCTCCTGAGGAGCTGAGATCTGTGAAGGAACACAACAAAGTCAAAACAACAACAACAACAACAACAGTCCAGGTGAAGCACCAACCTTGATCTTCACGTCTTTTGGTGCCAGTTTCTTCACTTCAGTTAGTAACCGCTCACCGAAACCTGAGGACACAACGAGTCAGAGTCACCGGGTCAGAGTCAGTGTGAACGAGTCACTGAGTCAGAGTGAACGAGTCACTGAACGAGTCACTGAGTCAGAGTGAACGAGTCACTGAACAAGTCACTGAGTCAGTGTGAACGAGTCACTGAGTCAGAGTGAACGAGTCACTGAGTAAGTGAACGAGTCACTGAACAAGTCACTGAGTCAGCAGATGTATTAACCTTTAATGAAGGTGGAGCCTCAAGAGAGTGGGAGGGGCTAACCTTTAATGAGGGTGGGGCCTCCAGAGAGTGGGAGGGGCTAACCTTTAATGAGGGTGTAGCCTCCAGAGAGTGGGAGGGGCTAACCTTTAATGAGGGTGGAGCCTCCAGAATGGGGAGGGGCTAACCTTTAATGAGGGTGGAGCCTCCAGAGAGTGGGAGGGGCTAACCTTTAATGAGGGTGGAGCCTCCAGAGTGGGAGGGGCTAACCTTTAATGAGGGTGGGGCCTCCGGAGAGTGGGAGGGGCTAACCTTTAATGAGGGTGGAGCCTCCAGAGAGTGGGAGGGGCTAACCTTTAATGAGGGTGGAGCCTCCAGAGAGTGGGAGGGGCTAACCTTTAATGAGGGTGGAGCCTCCAGAGAGTGGGAGGGGCTAACCTTTAATGAGGGTGGAGCCTCCAGAATGGGGAGGGGCTAACCTTTAATGGGGGTGGAGCCTCCAGGGAGTGGGAGGGGCTAACCTTTAATGAGGGTGGAGCCTCCAGAGTGGGGAGGGGCTAACCTTTAATGAGGGTGGAGCCTCCAGAGAGTGGGAGGGGCTAACCTTTAATGAGGGTGGAGCCTCCAGAATGGGGAGGGGCTAACCTTTAATGAGGGTGGAGCCTCCAGAGTGTGGGAGGGGCTAACCTTTAATGAGGGTGGAGCCTCCAGAGTGGGAGGGGCTAACCTTTAATGAGGGTGGAGCCTCCAGAGAGTGGGAGGGGCTAACCTTTAATGAGGGTGGAGCCTCCAGAGTGGGAGGGGCTAACCTTTAATGAGGGTGGAGCCTCCAGAGTGTGGGAGGGGCTAACCTTTAATGAGGGTGGAGCCTCCAGAGTGGGAGGGGCTAACCTTTAATGAGGGTGGAGCCTCCAGAGAGTGGGAGGGGCTAACCTTTAATGAGGGTGGAGCCTCCAGAGTGGGAGGGGCTAACCTTTAATGAGGGTGGAGCCTCCAGAGAGTGGGAGGGGCTAACCTTTAATGAGGGTGGAGCCTCCGGAGTGGGAGGGGCTAACCTTTAATGAGGGTGGAGCCTCCAGAGTGGGGAGGGGCTAACCTTTAATGAGGGTGGAGCCTCCAGAGAGTGGGAGGGGCTAACCTTTAATGAGGGTGGAGCCTCCACACAGCACGATGGTGGAGAAGAGCGTGCGGCGGAGGTCCATGTCGGACTTCTGGATGGCGAAGGACAAAACCTCGTGGATCCCTGAACTCTCGTCTCCGATCAGGTCCGGTCTGAACAGAAGCTCCGGAGCTCGGAACCGGGCCGGTCCGATCTGAAGGTGGGGGGGGGGGGGGGGGAGGTGGAGGTGAGAGAGGGTGGAGGAGCAGGAGGAGGTGATGGTGTAGAGGACTCACGTTCAGTGTGCTTCCGTCAGGGAGGACATATTGAGCTTTCTCCGTCTCCAAAGTCTCGTCTTTTTGAGGATTCAGGGACAGATAACAAGCTCTCTGTTGGGGGGGGTGGGGGGTGGAGAGAGAGAGAGAGGTGGGTGGGGGGGGTCAGTTTTCATGTAGTTTTCAACAGTACACAGGCACACAGGAGAACATCAGCCAATCAACACATGTACAGACGGGATACAAGCGCAACAATACGATCAATATTGATCACATGATACATAACCATCTATAGCCCCTCCCCCCACAGTTGTAGCCCCTCCCCCCCACTGCCCTGATGGTTATAGCCCCTCCCCCTCACAGTTGTTGCCCCTCCCCCCACTGCCCTAGTGGTTGTAGCCCCTCCCCCCCACTGCCCTGATGGTTGTAGCCCCTCCCCCTCACCTCCCCGATGGTCATAGCCCCTCCCCCTCCCCGATGGTTGTAGCCCCTCCCCCTCAGTTGTAGCCCCTCCCCCAAACCTTACCGATGGTCGTAGCCCCTCCTCTCCCTGATGGTTGTAGCTCCTCCCCCTCACAGTCGTAGCCCCTCCCCGACGGCCATAGCCCCTCCCCCTCACAGCCGTAGCCCCTCCCCCTCCCCTTCCCAACGGCCATAACCCCGCCCCTCACAGTCATAGCCCCGCCCCCTCACCTTAACGATGGTCGTAGCCCCTCCTCTCCCTGATGGTTGTAGCCCCTCCCCCACACAGTCGTAGCCCCGCCCTTCCTCTCCCTGATGTCATAGCCCCTCCCCTCACAGTCATAGCCCCTCCCCCTCACAGTCATAGCCCCTTCCCCTCACAGTCGTAGCCCCGCCCCTCCTCTCCCTGATGTGGTAGCCCCTCCCCTCACAGTCGTAGCCCCTCCCCTCCCCTCACAGCCGTAGCCCCGCCCCCCCCTCACCTCCTTGATGGTGCGCACCACCTCGAACTCGGCGGTGGTGTTGAAGTTGTAGCCCTCCTTGCGCAGCAGCAGCCTGAGGTACCGCGACACGTCTCGCCCGGCGATGTCGACGCGCATGATGGAGTGCGGGATGGCGAAGCCCTCGTAGATCGGGACCACGTGGGTCACGCCGTCCCCGGAGTCCAGGACCACGCCGGTGGTGCGGCCCGTGGCGTACCTGCAGGGAAGGGGGGGAGCGGAGTCAGGCCCCGTTTCCATGGCAACACTGTGCATCAAAACCCCGTTTCCAAGGCAATGTCGCGAAAGCGACGCTAGTTTTCATGTTGGGCCACCAGTTGGTGTTTGTAATGAAACCACACACACACACACACACACACACACACACACACACACACACACAGTGGGGTGCAGAGTGTGTGTGTGCTCACAGGCTGAGCACGGCCTGCATGGAGATGAAGAGCGCCGGGACGTTGAAGGTCTCGAAGAAGATCTCAGCCGCTTTCTCTCGGTTCTTACTGGGATTCAGGGGAGCTTCAGTCAGGAGCACCGGGTGCTGGAACACACACACACACACACACGCACACGCACACGCACACGCACACACACACAAAGATAAATACACACACAGATGCAGCTTCATAGCGTGTCCTCCTCATCCTCCTCCTCTTCTTCCTCCTCTTCTTCCTCCTCTTCTTCCTCCTCTTCCTCCTGCTCCTGCCCCTCCTCTTCTTCCTCTTCCTGCTCCTCCTCCTCCTGCTTTTCTTCCTCCTCCTGCCCATGCTCCTACTCTTCTTCCTCCTCCTGCCCCTCCTCTTCTTCCTCTTCCTGCTCCTCCTCTTCTTCCTGCTCCTCATCCTCCTCCTCCTCCTGCTCTTCTTCCTGCTCCTCATCCTCCTGCTGCTCCTCCTCCTCTTCTTCCTCCTCCTCCTCTTCTTCCTGCTCCTCCTCCCCCTCCTGCCCCTCCTCCTCCTGCTGCTCCTCCTGCTCTTCTTCCTCCTCCTCCTCCTGCTCTTCTTCCTCCTCCTGCCCCTGCTCCTCCTCTTCTTCCTCCTCCTGCCCCTCCTCCTCCTCCTCCTCTTGCCCCTCCTCTTCTTCCTCTTCCTGCTCCTCCTCTTCTTCCTCCTCCTCCTGCTTTTCTTCCTCCTCCTGCCCATGCTCCTCCTCTTCTTCCTCCTCCTGCCCCTCCTCCTCCTCCTCTTCCTCCTCTTCCTCCTGCCCCTCCTCTTCTTCCTCTTCCTGCTCCTCCTCTTCTTCCTGCTCCTCATCCTCCTCCTCCTGCTGCTCCTCCTGCTCTTCTTCCTCCTCCTCCTCTTCTTCCTCCTCCTGCCCCTCCTCCTCCTCCTCCTACTGCTCCTCCTCCTCCTCCTCCTCCTCCTCTTCCTCCTGCCCCTCCTCTTCTTCCTCTTCCTGCTCCTCCTCTTCGTCCTGCTCCTCATCCTCCTCCTGCTCCTCCTCCTGCTCCTCCTGCTCTTCTTCCTCCTCCTCCTCTTCTTCCTGCCCCTCCTCCTCCTCCTCCTCCTCCTCACCTCCTCAGAGAAGGTCTGCAGCTGCTCCTTGGAGTACACGTACTGCCAGATCCGCTCCATGTCGTTCCAGTCCTTCACGATGCCGTGTTCCATCGGGTAGCGGACCGACAGCAGGCCGCGGTGCTCCTGACACACACACACACACACACACACACACACACACACACACACACATTTATATATTTATGACTGGCTCCTGTGTGTGTGAGAGAGAGAGAGAGAGAACATACTTCTGCCTTGGGCCCGATGAAGAGGTCTCCCTCCAGAGCTCCAGCCATCACACGCACATGCTTAGGACGACCCACACTGCAACACACACACAGCTAACTGTCAGGAGGAGGTGCAGCAGGAGGAGGAGGAGGTGCAGCAGGAGGACTTACTAGTTGGGGAAACAGTATTTGGGGATCTGGTCTCCAGCAAAACCAGCCTTGATGACTCCTGAACCCTGAGGAGCAAAAAAAAAAAAATAGAAGAGTCACAGGATGAAGACGAGGAGGTCATGAGAACACGCTGGAGGCTGCAGCATCAGCTGACACACACACACACACACACACATTTATATATTTATGACTGGCTCCTGTGTGTGTGTGTGTGTGTGAGAGCGAGAGAGAGAACATACTTCTGCAACAGGTGGAGATGGGACTGTGTAAACATGTATAGAGGCGTTACACACACTGGAGCGCTCCAGGTGTGTAACGTCCAGATGTTGAGCTCTGGAGTCCAGATGTTCCTACAACAGTTGACTCGCTCCAATTGTCAATCATCTTCTTTGATTTCCCGTCCACGCAGTACGGTATGTCGCGATATGACGTCATACCGGGATGAAAACAAAGCTAGCGGGGTGCTGACCGAGGGAAGCTCAGGCCCGGGGGTGTCGGTGCTAAAGGCCCGGGGGTGTCGGTGCTCAGGCCCGGGGTGTCGGTACCAAGCAGGCGGTTCCGCCATGACGCCCCTGCGGCTCCGCGGCTCCGCTCGCCGCAGCCAGGAGGAGCAAGGAGCTGCGGCCTCAGCGAGCGTCCCCCATCCGGCTGCACACTCGCCGGGAGCCCCACTGGGTGGAGGCCCGCCAGCAGAGCGCGTGGAGCCGCGGCAGGCGGACACACGGAGCGGGTTCATTCCCGACCACAATGGCACCGCTGCAGTCGGCTAGCCGCCGCTGCTAACTGCCGCTGCTAGGCGCCGTTCCGACACAATGGTGCCGCTGCTAACAGTTAGCCGCCGCTGCTAGCGGCGGCGGCGGCGGCCTCGGTTTGGGTGTGGATGATGACATCATCATACTCACGTTATCGATGACCACCGGCTGGTTGGCCAGAATGTCGTAGGACTCCATGACGGTGTGCGGCTTCAGTCGCTCTGTGGATCCGTGCGGTTCTGCTCGCGCCGCGGTGTTTTCACCATGAACAGAAGCACCGGATAACGCTCCGTCACTCCCCGCTCCGCCGTGTCTGCGCCGCCGCCGCTCCGGTCACCGCCCACCGCCCAAACTGACGGGACCGGCCGGCCAATCAGCTGCAAGAACACGCTGACTGACGGCACCGAGAGCCAATCACGGCGCAGGGCAGGGTGGCCACGCGCCCGCTGTCAACGCGCATCGAGAGGTGTTGAGTAAAATTATGTGCCGACGTCACAACGTCACAGGATGGAAGGATTGAATGTAAAATCACCAAAACAAACCCCAGTAAACTCACAAATAATCACAGAACATCCGAATGGACACAGAAATGACAACAGGAAACACAACAGGAGCACAGAAAACTCACAACAGTCACGATAAAAACAACTTTTGTGTTGATTTCATATCAAATTACTTTCAGTTATGGATGTTTCACTTGGTTTCTTGTCACTCTGTGTTTTTTTTCTCACGCTGTTCATTTATATCTTCTCTAAAAGCTCATTTTGCGTCTTCATTGGGTCAATATAGAAATTTTCCAAGGTTCCCTGAATGCGGCGCAAACTCGCGCAGCCGTCGACCAATCAGAGAGCAGCTCCTGTGGAAAGAGGCGGGGCTTGTGCCGCGGAGATTTTGAAGGGCTTCAGGTATGGAAAGGAGCCGCTTCGTCAGGTGAACTGACCACTTCCGGTCCAGCCAGACCTGCAGAACCAGAGACCAGAACCAGAGACCAGAACCAGACACCGGTCGCACCGAAGCCTATTGGTATTATTATTATTATAAGTATACTATTGGTATTATTATTATTATTATTACTGATATATATATATATATATATAGTTGTTATTGTTATATTATTGCTACCATTATTAGTAGTACTATACACGAGTATTATACACTATTTCACACTTATCTGTATTATTGTTATTGTTACTGATATATATATATATATATAGTTATTTTATTGCTACCATATTGTTATTGTTACATTATTGCTACCATTATTATTAGTACTATACACGAGTATTATACACTATTACACATTGTTGTTATCTGTATTATTGTTGTTATATAATGCCTACTTCTAATGGCTCTGCCACTGCACCTTACTATTTATTTATCTTGCTTTTATCTCGTCTTATTTCTAAGTGCCCATGTTCCGTTCTGTGTTTTACTTTATGTCTTATACCCAGATATTTGTATTTCTTACTTTTATTACTATTCTATTGTATTTTATAATATTCGTATGTACCAGATTGCTGCAACAAGACAATTTCCCTTCGGGGATGAATAAAGTAATTATCTATCTATCTATGTAAGAAATAAAAACAAGAAATGATCCACGAGACAATTTATTTCTCACCTTAAAGATGTGTTTACAGCCTGTTACTGCGGTGATGTCACAGCCAAGATGGCGGCGGTTCAGAACGCTCGCGACTTAATTTCTTTTTTAATTCGTTCGTGACATGAACACAGGAGTTTACACACACAAAATCTTTTTTTTTATTTTTTATTTTGTTTATTTGCATTTTAGAATTTTGAACAGGTGTTTGTACATGAACTGTGAGAGACACACCCTCCTTTACACACACACACACACACACTCACTCACACACACACACACACACACACACACACACACACACACACGGGCCTTCAGAACTTCACCACCTTGACCTTTGACCTTTGAGCTTCACTTTTCTTCGCAGGCACCAAAACGTCTTCGTGGTCGGCGCTCATGTTGTTGGACAACCAGCCGAGTGTGACGGAGTGAGCTGGAGACACAGTGAGACATGGTGAGATGGTGAGACACGATGAGACATGATGACACAGTGAGACATGGGGACACGGTGAGACATGTTGACACAGTGAGACACAGTGAGACACGGTGAGACATGGTGAGACGGTGAGAGACATGGTGACATTGTGAGAGACATGGTGACATGGTGAGAGACATGGTGAGACACATGTTGACACAGTGAGACACGGTGAGACATGATGACACAGTGAGACATGGTGAGACATGTTGACATGGTGAGACATGTTGACACAGTGAGACATGGTGACATGGTGAGACATAGTGAGAGACATGTTGACACAGTGAGACATGATGACACAGTGAGACACAGTGAGACATGATGACACAGTGAGACACATGGTGACATTGTGAGAGACATGGTGACATGGTGAGACACATGTTGACACAGTGAGACACGGTGAGACATGATGACACAGTGAGACATGTTGACACAGTGAGACATGGTGACATGGTGAGACATAGTGAGAGACATGTTGACACAGTGAGACACGGTGAGACATGATGACACAGTGAGACATGGTGACATGGTGAGACATGTTGACACAGTGAGACACAGTGAGACATGATGACACAGTGAGACACGGTGAGACAGGGTGACATGGTGAGAGACATGTTGACACAGTGAGACACACTGAGACACGGTGAGACATGATGACACAGTGAGACATGGTGAGAGACATGTTGACACGGTGAGACACGGTGAGACATGGTGAGAGACATGTTGACACAGTGAGACATGATGACACAGTGAGACACAGTGAGACATGATGACACAGTGAGACACATGGTGACATTGTGAGAGACATGGTGACATGGTGAGACACATGTTGACACAGTGAGACACGGTGAGACATGATGACACAGTGAGACATGGTGACATGGTGAGACATGTTGACACAGTGAGACACAGTGAGACATGATGACACAGTGAGACACGGTGAGACATGTTGACACAGTGAGACACAGTGAGACATGATGACACAGTGAGACACGGCGAGACAGGGTGACATGGTGAGAGACATGTTGACACAGTGAGACACACTGAGACACGGTGAGACATGATGACACAGTGAGACATGGTGAGAGACATGTTGACACGGTGAGACACGGTGAGACATGGTGAGACATGGTGAGAGACATGTTGACACAGTGAGACATGGTGAGACGGTGAGACATAGTGAGAGACATGTTGACACGGTGAGACACGGTGAGACATGGTGAGAGACATGTTGACACAGTGAGACATGGTGAGACGGTGAGTCTCACCTGAGGCTTGACGTTCTGGACAGTCCCTCTGAAAATGTTCCACTGAGCCACAGACCCGACAAGAACCACCTGCAGACAAGGAGGAACAGTGAGGACCAGGACCTGGACCTGGACCTGGCTCTGGTCCTGGTCCTGGTTCTGGCCCGGTCCTACCTGTGGCGTACAGTCCTCGGGGGTTCTCTGGACAGGACCGGCTCAGGTGTCCCGTCTGACCACAGGTGAAGCACTTGGCGAACGGAAAGTCACCTGACAGGAAACACAGAGTCACACAGGGCCGGTGCTGGTTCTGATGGTTCTGATGGGTCTACTGGCTCTGGTTGGGTCTACTGACTCTGGTGGGTCTACTGGTTCTGCTGGGTCTACTGGTTCTGGTGGGGTCTACTGGTTCTGCTGGGTCTACTGGTTCTGGTTGGGTCTACTGGTTCTGGTGGGTCTACTAGTTCTGCTGGGTCTACTGGTTCTGGTGGGGTCTACTGGTTCTGCTGGGTCTACTGGTTCTGCTGGGTCTACTGGTTCTGGTTGGGTCTACTGGTTCTGGTGGGTCTACTAGTTCTGCTGGGTCTACTGGTTCTGGTGGGGTCTACTGGTTCTGCTGGGTCTACTAGTTCTGGTTGGGTCTACTAGTTCTGGTTGGGTCTACTAGTTCTGGTGGGTCTGACGGTTCTGCTGGGTCTACTGATTCTGGTGGGTCTACTGGTTCTGGTTCTGCTCACCCACAGCCGGGTCCAGTTTGGCTCTACACCTGGTGGCCTCGTGTTCAGTGGAGCCACAGCGGTAGCAGATCCCCCGACCCAGGTCCTGGTCCCGGTCGGCCTCGGGACAGTCCGTGAGACCGTGACCGGGTTTCCTGCAGAGGAAACACAGCTGGGGGGAGGCGGGGGGGGGGGGGGGGGGTAGATTACACTTTGAAGTTTCTCTTTGTTGTGGAATGAAAGCATATTTTTACAAGATCAAAGAGTTTGTACTGAAAATGAGTACAATCTCAACATGAAGTCAATTTTAATGAAACATTCTGGTGCAAAACACAATAAAATGTCAAAATAAAACTAGTATAAATCCTCCATGCTTTTATTATGTGTATATTTTGTGTACTTCTGTACATATTATATTCATATAGTATACATCTTTATATTGTGCTTTTAAATTTTCTTCCATAACCTATCTGGTGTTTGGTTCAATAGTTCAACTCGTCCTACGTCACAATGTAGTATTTAGTCGTACACGACGCACTAGAACGCACGATATATGAAATATTCAAAAACAAAACGTGTTTCAATTCCGACCAATGAGAGACGAGGATTCTCACCATGTGATCCTTCTTGTTGTTCTGCCTCTTCAGCCGGCGCTGCTCCCTCCTGTCGTCCTTCCTCAGCGCCTCCTGCACCTCCTCGCGGAGCCCCCGCTGCTCCTCGCTACGCCCCCCCGCCCCCGCCCCCGCCCCCGACCCCGCCCCCGCCCCCCCGCCGCTCTGCTGCAGGAACTCCAGGAAGCCGTTGACGTCCTCGTTGGTGTAGTCCTTCTTCTTCCGGGCGGGTTTCTGCACCGTCCTCCTCAGACCTGGACCTCCTCCACCTCCTCCTCCTCCTCCTCCTCCACCTCCTCCTCCTCCTCCTCCTCCTCCACCTCCACCTCCACCTCCACCTCCCTTCATCTGGCTCCACGGAGTGGCGTCTGCCGCCTTCTGTCTGTTGACGGTGTTGGCTCTCGCCCACCTCGTCATGGCTGCAGACAAACTGAGACACAAACAGGAAACGTTCAGGTTTTCAGGGTCGGTTCAGAACTTTGCCTCCGTCACCTCCAGCCTTCTTTCTCCCGTCGGTCTTAAAAAGTTCCCCGTTCACGTGAAACATCAGCAGCGTCCACGTCACCATAAAATCCCCCTTTTAACAGGGTGTAGTTCCCCTCCAGGCCTGCAGGAGGCGCCGTGACTCAGGAACCCAGCAGGAACAGAGAAGAAGAGACGGAGCAGGAAAGAAGGTAGAACAGGACAAATCCAGCTTGTGTCCTTATTAAAGCATCAGCAGCTCCTGCAGCAGGTAGTCCACCATGCTGCTGCTGCTCATGACGTCACGGGGAGGGGGCGGGGCTAGAGGTGGAGAGGCGGGGCTAGAAGCTATATATATGACATCATCGTTTTCAGATCACGTGCATCTTGACCCTCCTCACGTCAAAGCCGAGGCGGCGTCTTCTAATTCATCCTCAATGAAACGTGATTTAAAAAACAACAACAATGTTTTCAGGCTCCTAAAACGTCGCGTTGCGACGGTAACCATGGTTACGTGAAACGGCATAGTGTCGACAGGAAGTCAGTCGACGTTCGGAAACAGAACCTGAGAGATCAGCTGAACCGACGGAAACGTTCTGAAGTTCACAACAAAACACAAAACTGTGAAAGTGATTCCAACATACTGAAACTAATAAAAACAAGAAAGATTACAAATACTTTCAACTATGATCAAAACACAATAAAACATTAAATGGAAATAACCTTAATCTAATCAAATATGCTCACACTAAGAGCGAATTAATATAAAACGGTAGATTAAAGTCTCAAGAGTTTATTCTGAAAATAATTATAAAAACTGATTAATCTTCTGATAATCTCACACGACACTGAAAATTACCGTTTACTCATCTTCTCAAGTTTCACATAATCTTTGACTGAATCCTCGTCTTTAGTCACAAAATAAGCAGATTTATGAAGAAAAGCTTTATAATAAAAAATGCATTTAAAGTTTGTGCAAAAAGCAGCAGAATAAACTTTAATCCTCGTCAATCGTCCTGCTCGTCAAACTGCTTGTCGGATCCGATGTGAAAACTGAAGCTTTTTACGCGAAATTGAAGAGCGAAAACATGTTTTTAACGCGTGTTTGTGTCTACGGGGTTAGCTACATGCTAATGCTAACAGCTAAACACGTCGCGTGCGTTTCCTCTCACATTTCAACGTAACTTCCACGAACACCGCAGAAAAACCTTCCTTTTCTCCGCCTCGCGGCTGTAAAACGCGAGACTCTAAACGTTTTAAATCGTAACTTTTGTCACCTTTAAACGAGTCGCTCACGTGTTACTTCCGGACTCTTCTTCTTTATTCGGCTGGTCTTTGGCGCTGTGGGTGAACGAGCGCCGCCGCCGCTCCCACAGGCCGCAGGAGGAACTGCACCCTGCTCTGACAGTTTTAAATCCCGAGTCAAGTCCCCATTTCCATGACAACGTTTCAAGTGAAAACATTGGTTTCTGAAAAATACCTGTGTTTCCAAGGCAACATTTCGAAAATGACGCATTTTTTCCTGCTGGTCCGACTCAGTAGTGACGTTGTTAGTTTTATGAATGAAAGCTCAGCAGAGAACAATGAGCTCTAAATATGAACAATGGGAGAATGAGTTTAGATAGATAGATAGATAGATAGATAGATAATTACTTTATTCTTCCCCGAAGGGAAATTGTCCTGTTGCAGCAATCTGGTACATACGACTATTATAAAATACAATAGAATAGAAATAAAAATCTACAAATATCTGGGTATAAGACATAAAGTAAAACACAAAACAGAACATGGGCACATAGAAAAATATAATAATAATATAATACTCGTGTATAGTACTACTAATAATGGTAGCAATAATATAACATTAACAATATGGTAGCAATAAAATAATATATATATATATCAGTAATAATAATAATAATAATAATAATACCAATAGTATAAATATATGTATATGTACATGCAATATGCAATATGAAATATATGATATAAGTATCAATGTAATTTAGTCCAGGTGATGATTGAGGCTCTGACCGAGGTCGAAGAGTTAAAAAGTCTTATTGCAGTGGGGAGGAACAATTTCCTGTAACGTTCCTTAGAGCAAGTAGTAGTTACTTTAAAGAAGTAAAAGTATCAATAAAGTATCAGTACTAATAAAAAAAAAAAGTATTGAAGTCTTATTTATAGTCATAAGGTTTTGTTAAAGTAATAGTATTAGTTACAAAGTGTCAAACTTCAAAAGGTGTCAATTAATTACCAGTAACACTGAAAAATTAGAATAATAAAGTATTGATAGAAGCTCAGATGTTTGGATAAAAAGTTTTAAAGGAGGCAGTTGATCAATTGTCCTGCAGAACCAGAAGAACTCTAGAACCGGAACAAACACTGAAGAACGACACGAGGCTCTCCTGTTGGGTTACTTTTTTATTTTGTTTAATGTTTAAACTTTGTCCCAAACAGTCCCAGTTAACAGTTTTCCTCCAACGTCACTGAAACACTATTAGCCAACAACATTCAAATGACCACAAACTATTTTCCTGCGGATGAAGGTGAACTCTGCAGTACCGCGTTGCGCCACCAGGTGGTACAGCGTACGGCTGCACTGCTGCCCTCCGGCAGCAGTGGGTTGGAGGCTCAGACGGGCTTGCTGGTGTCGCCCGCTGCACAGCGGAGGCATTGCAGAGCGCCGGGGCGTTGATAAGGCACGATGTACAGCGCGGGTCGTAGGGGGGGGGCCTGAGCGCGACGCGGTCGAGGCTTCACAGCTTGGCTTTGCTCATGCGGCCCATCAGCTTCTCCAGCTTGATGGCGAGCGTCATGTCGCCTTTGATCCGCAGCTTCCCCGACATGAAGGCGAGCGTCGGCTTCAGCTTCCCTGAAACACACCACGATAGCATAGCATGGGGCTCGCTGACGTAGCATAGCATGGGGCTCGTTGACGTAGCATAGCATGAAGCATTCTGAAGTAGCATAGCATGGAGCACGCTGACGTAGCATAGCATGAAGCATTCTGAAGTAGCATAGCATGGAGCACGCTGATGTAGCATAGCATGAAGCATTCTGAAGTAGCATAGCATGGAGCATTCTGAAGTAGCATAGCATGTAGCACGCTGATGTAGCATAGCATGAAGCATTCTGACATAGCATAGCATGGAGCACGCTGATGTAGCATAGCATGGGGCTCGCTGAAGTAGCATAGCATGGGGCTCGCTGACGTAGCATAGCATGGGGCACGCTGACATAGCATAGCATGAAGCATTCTGAAGTAGCATAGCATGGAGCACGCTGATGTAGCATAGCATGAAGCATTCTGACATAGCATAGCATGGAGCACGCTGACGTAGCATAGCATGGGGCTCGCTGAAGTAGCATAGCATGGAGCACGCTGATGTAGCATAGCATGAAGTATTCTGACGTAGCATAGCATGGAGCACGCTGACGTAGCATAGCATGGAGCACGCTGACGTAGCATAGCATGGGGCTCGCTGAAGTAGCATAGCATGGAGCACGCTGACGTAGCATAGTATGCGGCTCGCTGACATAGCATAGCATGGAGCACACTGATGTAGCATAGCATGAAGCATTCTGAAGTAGCATAGCATGGAGCACGCTGATGTAGCATAGCATGAAGCATTCTGAAGTAGCATAGCATGGAGCATTCTGAAGTAGCATAGCATGGAGCATTCTGAAGTAGCATAGCATGGAGCACACTGATGTAGCATAGCATGAAGCATTCTGACATAGCATAGCATGGAGCACGCTGACGTAGCATAGCATGGGGCTCGCTGAAGTAGCATAGCATGGAGCACGCTGAAGTAGCATAGCATGGAGCACGCTGATGTAGCATAGCATGAAGTATTCTGACGTAGCATAGCATGGAGCACGCTGACGTAGTATAGCATGGAGCACGCTGACTAAGCATAGCATGGAGCACGCCGACTTGGCGTCAGTACACCGCCGGTCCTCCACCACCATCAGCTCACCTGCAAACATCTTGCTGAAGTCGTTGGAGCTCATCGTCATGACGACGTCAGCTTTGGTGGCGGGCTGACCCCGCCCCGCGCTGCCGGCGCCACTTTTCAGGTCCAGGAACCAAACGCCTTCGTGCTCGCCTTATGTGGACATGACAACACAACTGTTAGACACGCCCACAGGATGTCCTCATATGGACAAGCATTGTAAGACACGCCCACACGATGTCCTCATATGGACACACGTCCGTAAGACACGCCCACAGGATGTCCTTATACGGACACACGTCCGTAAGACACGCCCACAGGATGTCCTTATACGGAACCCGCTCTTTCCCGGTACCTGACAGGTCGAACTGGTAGATGCCCTGCGTCGACTGGACGACGTCTTCATTGATGACGGCCCTGATGACGTCAAACGTGCTTTCTATCGGCGAGCCGGAGGTGGGCGGGGCCTCGGCCGAGGGCGGGGGCTTGAATGCCGGCGTGGCTCCTAACAGAGACGACGGTCAGAGGCCGCTTTCGAGGGGGGGGGGCGGGGTCACGCCGGGCAAGCGTCGCCGCAGACTTACCGTGCTGCTCCATCTGCTGGGCCAGACTCTCCGGGGTTTCGTCCAGGAAGAAGTCCGGCAGCAGAGGATGACCTGTCGACCAATCAGAAAGCAGGGTGAGCGACGCGTCGCTGCCACGTTCCCCCGCGTCGGCTTAGCGGGCGCCGGTGTGCGTCTTCTGCAGCGACCTGGCTGGACGGCGTAGTGGTCGAAGTCCTGGACCCCCTGGGCTCTCAGGACGTCGTCGTCCACCAGGAAGTGACCCGTGTAGTCCTTGGGTTGGGTCAGGATGGCGTAGGCCGCGTCGGCCATGATGTCGGCGGTGCGACACTGCTTGCCGATGCCGTCGCCGCCCAGCATGTCCATGGCCGCCGTCTGGATCGCTAGGGCGGCAGGGACACACGCGGCGTTAGCGTTAGCATTAGCGCAGGGGAGATGGTTAGCATCGCGAGGCTGCTGGCCACACCGACCTGTCCTGGGCCAGAGGGCGTTGACGGCGATCTGACCCCTGAACTCTTCGGCCATCCCCAGGACGCACATGGACATGCCGTACTTAGCCATCGTGTACGCTAGCAGACAGAGACAAGACGTAATCAGCGGCGCGTGTTTACCGCGCCGGGACGCCCGCTCGCACCTGGTTGCCGCGGTTACCAGTGTGGTTCTTGAACCAGACGGGGTTGAGGTTGAGCGGCGGCGACAGGTTCAGGATGTGCGGGCGGCGGCTCTTCAGCAGGTGCGGGATGACCAGCTTGGACCTGGACGGAACGCGAAACCCCCGTTAGCGCCTCGTGTAAAAAGCGGCGCGCGGGCCGAGGGAGAGTGGGCGGGGCCGCCTTACGTCAGGTAGGTCCCCCTCAGGTTGATCCCGAGCATCAGGTCCACCTTCTTCATGGGCGTGTCCAGCGTTCCCGTCAGGTTGATGGCGCTGGCGTTGTTCACCAGGATGTCGATGCCTGCCAATCAGACGCAGCCGTTGTGACGCAAAACCGACGGGGGGGGCGGAGCTCGGTGCTCGGCGGCCAATCGGACGTCGGCGTTACCTCCGAAGGTCTCGACGGCCTTCTTCACGGCGTCTCCGACCTGCTGCTCATCTCGGATGTCGACGATGCACGGCAAGGCCCGCCCCCCGGCGGCCTCCACTGAAACAGGAAGTACGTCAGACAAGGCCGCGCGCTAGCCGTATGCTAGGAGGCGTGTTCCGTTCTGGCTCACCCTCCTGCGCGGCGGTGTAAATGGTCCCGGGCAGTTTTGGGTGCGGCTCGGCGGTCTTGGCGGCGATCACGATGTTGGCGCCATCTCTGGCGGCTTTCAGGGCGATGGCCTTGCCGATGCCGCGACTCGCTCCCGTGATGAAGAGCGTGCAGCCGGCGAGCTTCCTGCAACCAGACCAGACGACACAGTGTGGACCAGGACCAGGACCAGGACCAGGACTAGGACTAGGACCAGGACCAGGACCAGGACCAGGCGGGTGAACTTCTGCCCACCAGTCTCACATTCTGTTTCCTTCAACGACCAATCACATCGCAGCTGTGCTGAGATACCAGGTATGTTATCTGTGATTCAGTTACTGGAGGAAGAGGCGGAGCTTATCTGAGATTGACTGATGACATTAACACACACACACACACACACACACACACACACACAGAGAGAGTAACACAAGCAGTACACACACACACACTAACTCACACAGTAAAACACACACAGTATCACAGGCAGTACACACACACACACACACACACACACACACACACACACACTAACTCACACAGTAAAACACACACAGTATCACAGGCAGTACACGCACACACACACACACGCGCACACACACACACACACACACACACACACACACACACTAACTCACACAGTACACACACACACACACACAAAGTACACACACACACACAGTAACACAGGCAGTACACACACACACACACACCAACTCACACAGTGCGCACGCGCGCGCACACACACACACACACACACACACACACACACACACACACACACACACACACACACACACACACACACACACACACACACACACACACACACACACACACGGTTCGGCTCGGCTCGGTTCGGACTCACCCAGTGTTCTGCAGCATGTTGCGTTCAGGTGAGTTCAGCTAAACCAGTTGATCACAGCGCAGCTCGAGACCCAGTCGCCTTCACCTTTCACCCAGTTCAGCTGCTTCCGGCGGGGGCCGTCGGGCCTCGGGCGGAGCGGCGCCCCCCTGCCGGCGGGGAGGAGGAACTGCAAGCGGCTGGGTTCTACTTATTTATTTATTTATTTATTTACACCAAACAGAAATGACAATTCATCAGGTAATCGTGTCGCGGCAGCATCGTTTTTACATTTTGAAAAGACAAGCGTCACAAAACACAAGGTGCTGCGGAGTGGAGCTACAAGATAAAGGCTCCAGAATAAACAGGAAGTGTTTCTCTGCCTGTCGTGTGTGTGTCTCTGTGTGTCTCTGTGTGTGTCTCTGTGTGTGTCTCTCCTCTCGGTGTGTGTGTGTGTTGCTTTATTGTCAGGCGTGTCCGCGAGCCGCCATGTTTGTGTGCCGACGTCACCAAGCCGGAAGTGCCCAGTGTTTGTGTGCGGCAGCTCGCGGACGGAGGCTCGCGGACCAGAACATCTGTCCAGCTGTTCCTGCACGCGGACGATGGACGGGTGAGCGCGACAGATGTTCCCGAACCGGCTCCGGACCCGGCCGAACCTTCCCGAACCCCCCCCCCCCCCCCCCCCACCCCACCCCCGTTGTTTGTTCTGCTCCGGTTTCCCTGAGACCGGACACCACCCCACCCCCCCCCCCCCCTCCTCCTCCTCCTCCCTCCCCGGGGTTTGTTGTTGTTTACTTGTTTACCCGTCTCCCGCAGGGCCGCGCGGTTCGCGCGTTCGTCGCGCTGCAGGTTTGACAGGCTTGAAGTCTCGCAATACTTCAGCCGCTGCTGCTGACGCGCTGATCCGGTTTGGTGACGTCACGTGAGACCATAACCGCCGGGATCGTAGCGACACATGTTAGCAGAGATGTTGACGAGATGTTCACGCCGCGTTTCTGAGTGAAAACCAAAACCAAAAACGAATTTTTGGAAAAACGCTCCGATTCCATCTCCATGGAATACGGGGGGGGGGGGGGGGGGGGGGGGTGCTTAGAAACGCAACTTTTCGAAAACAACGTCCCTGTAAAGATGGAGGTGGAGACGTGGCTACTGAGCATGTGCACCATGTTGGTAGTAGCTGGTTACTACTGCACATGCTCAGTAGAGACCCATCAGAACAGGCTCCGCCTCCAGGGGTTCTCCTGAGGCCTCATTATAATACATTAATAATATTAATTCCATCAGCACTGTGTCACTCAGTTCGGACTTTTATTAATTAATCGCCGTGGCGACGGGAGAGGTTCTGGTTCCATTAATCCACGTTTCTGCAGTTGCGTCAGCATCATTATTATTATTTTATTATTATTATAATTATTAACTGGTTATTCTAGATT
>NC_137664.1:239055-254055 GCF_963422515.1 Blennius ocellaris | reverse complement strand
TAGCGAGGCTACGTGCTACAAGCTAACGAGCTGAGAGGCTCACACAGTAGCGAGGCTACGTGCTACAAGCTAACGAGCCGAGAGGCTCACACAGTAGCGAGGCTACGTGCTACATGCTTACGAGCCGAGCGGCTCACACAGTAGCGAGGCTACGTGCTACAAGCTAACGAGCCGAGAGGCTCACACAGTAGCGAGGCTACGTGCTACATGCTAACGAGCCGAGAGGCTCACACAGTAGCGAGGCTAAGTGCTACATGCTAATGAGCTGAGGGGCTCACACAGTAGCGAGGCTACATGCTAACAACCTGAGAGGCTCACACAGTAGCGAGCATACATGCTAACGAGCCGAGAGGCTCACACAGTAGCGAGGCTAAGTGCTACATGCTAACGAGCTGAGAGGCTCACACAGTAACGGGGCTACGTGCTACATGCTAATGAGCCGAGAGGCTCACACAGTAGCGAGGCTACATGCTAATGAGCTGAGAGGGTCACACAGTAGCGAGGCTACGTGCTACATGCTAACGAGCCGAGAGGCTCACACAGTAGCGAGGCTACGTGCTACATGCTAACGAGCCGAGAGGCTCACACAGTAGCGAGGCTACGTGCTACATGCTAACGAGCCGAGAGGTTCACACAGTAGCGAGGCTACGTGCTACAAGTTAACAAGCTGAGAGGCTCACACAGTAGCGAGGCTACATGCTAACAACCTGCGAGGCTCACACAGTCGCGAGGCTACATGCTACATGCTAACATTTCTTCCCTGTGATGTCACAGGAAGGACAGGAAGATGGCGCTGCTGCAGCTGTCGTCGGTGGAAGAGGCCATCGAGGCGCTGGTGAAGCTGCACGACCATCAGCTGGACCACAACCAGCACCTCCGCGTGTCCTTCTCCAAGTCCACCATCTGACCTCGGCCGGCCGGAGCTGCCCGCAGCAGGGCATTGTGGGAGACGCAGTCCCGGGGCCCGGCGCAGCCTCCCGATTGGGCCGCGGGCCCCCGTGCTCTCCCCTGATTGGCTGATCTGTGGTTGTGTTTGTTTTTCCGGATGCGGCTGCCTGTGAGCTCAGACTTTCTTCTGTGCCTTACTTTTCAGGATTTTCTGTGTCTGTGGTTTTTTTTTCGGGTGGAGGGACGACTTCGTACATGTTCCGACTTCTATTTTAAATTTTTTTTTCCTTTTTAAATTTTTTTTTTTTTTTTAGAGTTTTTTTAACTTTGTGAAAAAAATATTTGTGGTTGTTTGGTTTGTCGTGGGTCAAAGTTTTTTAATGCTGAATGTATTTATACTGTAAACAGGTGATGCTCTGGAAGCCCCGCCCACCTGTTGCACCTGTGACTGTGTGTGTTTACGTGTGTGTGTGTGTGTGTGTGTGTCTTCGTCCCTGGAAGTCGAATTAACGTTGCGACAGGAAGCTGCTGGTTCCAGTTTGCCTTCTGGCCTTCATCTGAATGGCTCCATAATAAATTCCACATAATTCTCTTTAGTACTGGGATAGTTTTTTTGTTTTTTTTCATTAGCGGTGGATATTTCATGATTTTTGAATTTTAAATCCATAAAATAGTAAACTTGCTCAGGTGGGCGGGGCCAAAGGTAGCGTGCCTTGTAATTGGACCAAGTCATTATCGTCACTTCCTGTTTGGACGACATTTTTTAAAGCTCACTCCTGATACAGCCCTGCTCCCAAACAAGCCCCACCCGTTTCGTAATTGTCCGTGAAGCCCCGCCCACTTTCCCCATAACGTTAGTTTTTTTACTTTCAGTTCGTGCATTAATGTTCATTTTCATGATTTTTTTTTTTTTTTTTTTTTTTTTATGATGACAGTCCTTCCTGTCACTCTTTCACAATAAGGTGACGACGTGCGTTTTGTTTTGAAGCTGAATGTAACGTCCTGGTGGTGCATTGTGGGTGCTGGGGGAGGGGGTGGGGGGGGGCGGGGAGCAGTGCATGCTGGGAAATATGTTTTTATTTATCGGGGTCGTAGCATGAATAAAGAGAAACGGCACCTCCTGCTGCGTCGTCACTTCCTGAGTCACATCGTCACGCATCACCACCGACCAATCAGTGTTTCCTAGGCTAAAGGAAGCGTCGGTGTTTCGTTGGCTAAAGGAAGCGTCTGTGTTTCCTAGGCTAAAGGAGGCATTGGTGTTTCCTAGGCTAAAGGAGGCATCGGTGTTTCCTAGGCTAAAGGAGGCATCGGTGTTTCCTAGGCTAAAGGAAGCATCGGTGTTTCGTTGGCTAAAGGAAGCATCGGTGTTTCGTTGGCTAAAGGAAGCGTCAGTGTTTCCTAGGCTAAAGGAAGCGTCGGTGTTTCCTCGGCTAAAGGAAGCGTCAGTGTTTCCTAGGCTAGCCTAGGTGTTTCCCAGGCTAAAGGAGGCATCGGTGTTTCCTAGGCTAAAGGAGGCATCGGTGTTTCCTAGGCTAAAGGAAGCATCGGTGTTTCGTTGGCTAAAGGAAGCGTCAGTGTTTCCTAGGCTAAAGGAGGCATCAGTGTTTCGTTGGCTAAAGGAAGCGTCGGTGTTTCCTCGGCTAAAGGAAGCGTCGGTGTTTCCTCGGCTAAAGGAAGCGTCGGTGTTTCCTCGGCTAAAGGAAGCGTCGGTGTTTCCTCGGCGAAAGGAAGCGTCGGTGTTTCCTAGGCTAAAGGAAGCGTCGGTGTTTCCTCGGCGAAAGGAAGCGTCGGTGTTTCCTAGGCTAAAGGAAGCGTCGGTGTTTCCTCGGCTAAAGGAAGCGTCGGTGTTTCCTAGGCTAAAGGAAGCGTCGGTGTTTCCTAGGCTAGAGGAAGCGTCGGTGTTTCCTCGGCTAGAGGAAGCGTCGGTGTTTCCTCGGCTAGAGGAAGCGTCGGTGTTTCCTAGGCTAGAGGAAGCGTCGGTGTTTCCTAGGCTAGAGGAAGCGTCAGTGTTTCCTAGGCTAAAGGAAGCGTCAGTGTTTCCTAGGCTAAAGGAAGCGTCGGTGTTTCCTCGGCTAAAGGAAGCGTCGGTGTTTCCTCGGCTAAAGGAAGCGTCGGTGTTTCCTAGGCTAAAGTAAGCGTCGGTGTTTCCTAGGCTAAAGGAAGTGTCGGTGTTTCCTAGGCTAAAGGAAGTGTCGGTGTTTCCTAGGCTAAAGGAAGCGTCGGTGTTTCCTAGGCTAAAGGAAGCGTCGGTGTTTCCTCGGCTAAAGGAAGTGTCGGTGTTTCCTAGGCTAAAGGAAGCGTCGGTGTTTCCTAGGCTAAAGGAAGCATCGGTGTTTCCTAGGCTAAAGGAATCATCGGTGTTTCCTAGGCTCAAGGAGGCTCTCAAGGAAGCAACAAGCCTCCTTTCCTTCCCTCATTGATGATTCAGACGGTCGTTTTCACGGCCGCCACACCAAACCCTTCCAGGAGAAGTGAAAGTGGCCAGATAAGGAGAGAGGAGGGAGGAGGGAGGAGGGACTTCCCGGACGCACCCAGTGAGTCAGTGTGAGTCAGCGGGTCGGCAGTTCCCCACGTGAAGCAACAGAGCGTAGCAATGTAGCGTCAGACGGCCGGAACCCTTCGGTTCTCAGGAAGACGAACGTCTGAGGGAGATTCCAGAGTCTCGTGGGTTTCTGGGGTCCAGACGAGTTCCACGGGATTCATCTGGTTCAGTTAGAAAACCAACCCACCCGACGGGTTCTGACTCGTTTTTGTCACTTGGGTCTGCTGGTGCTCAGAGCGGCAGGTGACGGAGGTGACGGAGGCGAAACAAACAAGACGGAGATGTTGGAAATGAGCGACTGTTCATTTCTTACCTGAAGCTTGTCGCCTCGTCGTCCCGCTGCTCCGTTCACTCCCGTTAAGGTGACTAGCTAACTAGCTAGGCTGTAACTAGCGGGAGCGCTAACCACTGCGCCACCGTGTGCAGGTGGTCCAGAGGGGCGGGGCTAAGGCCTCACCTCTGTGTGTGTGTGTAAATCCCATGATCCTCCAGGAGAAACTCTAAGCTCCACCCACCCCCCCCCCCCCTCCCCCCCTCCTCCACCCCGCCAGCCAATCAGAGAGCAGAAAGTCCCGCGGGTCTTGTTGACAGTTTAAAACTTTATTGTTGTTGTGTTGACACAACGCTCCACTGTGATTGGTCGCCTCGCACATCATCAACCTAAAGATCTGATTGGACGACACCGACAGGCGCTCGTCCGACAAGTGATGTCATCAACCAAACACCCAGCGGCTACGTGAACAGCTAACGAGAAGCAACACACACGCACGCACGCACACACACACGCACGCACGCACGCACACACACACACACAGTGTTTCAGACGTCAAAAACAAAACTTGAGAAATGTGAACTACTTTAGATTAAATTGGTCCGTCTTCCTGGAACGTGAAATGCTTCGACCGTTCGTCACAATACTGTAAATGATCATCAGTGCTCGCTAAACTCAACAGCTGCGCTCTCATTGGCCGGTTCGCCTTCTCCTCGCGTCTCTATGGCAACCGGAACCGCGGTCCCGTCGGACCCGGAGGGTGTTTGGCGGCGCGCCGACCGTTTCTGAAGTTCAGATTGTTTTTTTTTTTAAAAAGTTCAGATGGTTTAGCGGGACTCGTGTCCCCGGGTTTTTTTTTTGTTTTTTGTTTTTTTCACATTTAGATTTTGGAAGCTGCCATGTTTGATCGGGTCGTTTTGTCGGAGGTCTTTCAGTCTTCTGAACCCGTCGGCTCCGACCAATCAGCCGCGTCGTTCTGGAATCCGTCTGAATTAAGTCGCCGGCAGAATAAATAACATCGGGGTGCTAAAGTTTCTCCATGTGTGTGTGTGTGTGTGTGTGTGTGGGGGGGGGGGAGGGGGGGGGGACTTCAGATGGATTCCAGAACCAAACGTGTTTTCCCTCTCCGCTTTTTTTTTTGGGGGGGGGTGGGGAGGGTTCCGGACACCGAACGCTCCGCCTTGTCCCGATTGGCCGAGCTTGCAGTGGAGGTGCGGTTGGGTTGGGGTTTCCTGCGCTCTCATTGGCTTGTTGTGGCGTCGTTTCAGTTTTAGCACCAAAAGAACATAAATAGTTAAAAACACGCTTCAGTTTCTTCTCATAAAAAAACAAAACAAAACAAAACAAAACAAAAAAACAAACAAACATCAGTCTCTGTGGCGTCCTCGCCATCTCCATGGCAACGGGTCGGAGTGGGGGGTTGGGGGAGGGGCTAGACGTCGAGGATCTCCTCGGCCGTGCCGCCGCAGCGCAGCCGGTAGCGCCCGGTCCTCCAGCTGATGGTGGGGTCCCACAGGGCCGACAGGAAGATCTGCACCGCCATGGACTCCCGGATGAACCACGCCACGGCGAAGTCCAGCTTGGAGAAGCAGAGGGCGCCGCCCTGCAGGCGGGGGGGGGGGAGGGGGGAGGGGGGGTAAGAGTCAGTCGACGGGGGGTCAGACGCTCGTCAACACACGACGAGACGCTCAACTTTACCTGAACGCCCCTCAGCTGGATGTAGTCGGACAGGAACCAGGCCAGACAGTGACACATGAAGAAGACCATCATGTCCCACCTGCAACACAACACACCCCGTAAGACTGGGGGGGTCTGAGGCTACCCAGACTGCGGAGGGGGTCTGAGGCTACCCGGACTGTGGAGGGGGTTTGAGGCTACCTGGACTGTGGAGGGAGTTTGAGGCTACCTGGGCTGTGGAGGGGGTTTGAGGCTACCTGGACTGTGGAGGGAGTTTG
This sequence comes from Blennius ocellaris, assembly GCF_963422515.1. Taxonomy (NCBI): domain Eukaryota; kingdom Metazoa; phylum Chordata; class Actinopteri; order Blenniiformes; family Blenniidae; genus Blennius; species Blennius ocellaris. The sequence goes on along the minus strand of NC_137664.1, from coordinate 248,399 downwards.
AGGCTACTCAAATGCGGAGGGGTTTGAGGCTACACAGATTGGAGGGGGTTTGAGGCTACTGAGACTGTGGAGGGGGTTTGAGGCTACCTGGACTGTGGAGGGAGTTTGAGGCTACCTGGACTGTGGAGGGGGTTTGAGGCTACCTGGAATGTGGAGGGAGTTTGAGGCTACCTGGACTGGAGGGGGTTTGAGGCTACTGAGACTGTGGAGGGACTTTGAGGCTACCTGGACTGGACGGGGTTTGAGGCTACACAGATTGGAGGGGGTTTGAGGCTACCTGGACTGTGGAGGGAGTTTGAGGCTACCTGGACTGTGGAGGGGGTTTGAGGCTACCTGGACTGTGGAGGGAGTTTGAGGCTACCTGGACTGTGGAGGGGGTTTGAGGCTACCTGGACTGTGGAGGGAGTTTGAGGCTACCTGGACTGGAGGGGGTTTGAGGCTACTCAAATGCGGAGGGGTTTGAGGCTACACAGATTGGAGGGGGTTTGAGGCTACTGAGACTGTGGAGGGGGTTTGAGGCTGCCTGGACTGGAGGGGGTTTGAGGCTACTGAGACTGTGGAGGGGGTCTGAGGCTACCTGGACTGGAGGGGGTTTGAGGCTACCTGGACTGGAGGGGGTTTGAGGCTGCCTGGACTGGAGGGGGTTTGAGGCTACTGAGACTGTGGAGGGGGTTTGGGGCTGCCTGGACTGGAGGGGGTTTGAGGCTACCTGGACTGGAGGGGGTTTGAGGCTACCTGGACTGGAGGGGGTTTGAGGCTACTGAGACTGTGGAGGGGGTTTGAGGCTACCTGGACTGGAGGGGGTTTGAGGCTACTGAGACTGTGGAGGGGGTTTGAGGCTACCTGGACTGGAGGGGGTTTGAGGCTACCTGGACTGGAGGGGGTTTGAGGCTACTGAGACTGTGGAGGGGGTTTGAGGCTACTGAGACTGTGGAGGGGGTTTGAGGCTACTGAGACTGTGGAGGGGGTTTGAGGCTACCTGGACTGGAGGGGGTTTGAGGCTACCTGGACTGGAGGGGGTCTGAGGCTACTGAGACTGTGGAGGGGGTTTGAGGCTACTGAGACTGTGGAGGGGGTTTGAGGCTACCTGGACTGGAGGGGGTTTGAGGCTACCTGGACTGGAGGGGGTTTGAGGCTACTGAGACTGTGGAGGGGGTTTGAGGCTACTGAGACTGTGGAGGGGGTTTGAGGCTACCTGGACTGGAGGGGGTTTGAGGCTACTCAAATGTGGTGTATTGTTTGCGTTCTGGTGTATAAATCAAACTGAAGCAGCGAACCAAGTAGAATTTAAAGGGAATCAAATTGGTTGAAGCCCCGCCCACTGATGAACTGCCCACACTGTGATTGGCCAATACCTGAATACATAATGAGCCGCCCAGCCAATGATGAGACTGGCCAGGAAACACTCTGAGACCGGCTCCAGGACGGTGGCAGGAAGCATGTTGACCCTCAGCTTGGTCCACCTGGACACAAAAAGCTTTATTAACACCAGTCGGTCCACCTGGACACAAAAAACTTTATTAACACCAGTCGGTCCACCTGGACACAAAAAACTTTATTAACACCAGTCGGTCCACCTGGACACAAAAAACTTTATTAACACCAGTCGGTCCACCTGGACACAAAAAACTTTATTAACACCAGTCCAGTCCACCTGGACACAAAAAACTTTATTAACACCAGTCGGTCCACCTGGACACAAAAAACTTTATTAACACCAGTCCGGTCCACCTGGACACAAAAAACTTTATTAACACCAGTCGGTCCACCTGGACACAAAAAAATTTATTAACACCAGTCGGTCCACCTGGACACAAAAAACTTTATTAACACCAGTCCGGTGTACCTGGACACAAAAAACTTTATTAACACCAGTCGGTCCACCTGGACACAAAAAACTTTATTAACACCAGTCGGTCCACCTGGACACAAAAAACTTTATTAACACCAGTCCGGTCCACCATGGACACAAAAAACTAAAAAACTTTATTAATACCAGTCGGTCCACCTGGACACAAAAAACTTTATTAACACCAGTTCGGTCCACCATGGACACAAAAAACTAAAAAACTTTATTAACACCAGTCCGATCCACCATGGACACAAAAAACTAAAAAACTTTATTAACACCAGTCGGTCCACCTGGACATAAAAAACTTTATTAACACCAGTCGGTCCACCTGGACATAAAAAACTTTATTAACACCAGTCCGGTCCGCCATGGACACAAAAAACTAAAAAACTTTATTAACACCAGTCCGGTCCACCATGGACACAAAAAACTAAAAAACTTTATTAACACCAGTCGGTCCACCTGGACATAAAAAACTTTATTAACACCAGTCCGGTCCACCATGGACACAAAAAACTAAAAAACTTTATTAACACCAGTCGGTCCACCTGGACACAAAAAACTTTATTAACACCAGTCCGGTCCACCATGGACACAAAAAACTAAAAAAACTTTATTAACACCAGTCCGGTCCACCATGGACACAAAAAACTAAAAAACTTTATTAACACCAGTCCGATCCACCATGGACACAAAAAACTAAAAAACTTTATTAACACCAGTCGGTCCACCTGGACATAAAAAACTTTATTAACACCAGTCGGTCCACCTGGACATAAAAAACTTTATTAACACCAGTCCGGTCCGCCATGGACACAAAAAACTAAAAAACTTTATTAACACCAGTCCGGTCCACCATGGACACAAAAAACTAAAAAACTTTATTAACACCAGTCGGTCCACCTGGACATAAAAAACTTTATTAACACCAGTCCGGTCCACCATGGACACAAAAAACTAAAAAACTTTATTAACACCAGTCGGTCCACCTGGACACAAAAAACTTTATTAACACCAGTCCGGTCCACCATGGACACAAAAAACTAAAAAACTTTATTAACACCAGTCCGGTCCACCATGGACACAAAAAACTAAAAAACTTTATTAACACCAGTCGGTCCACCTGGACATAAAAAACTTTATTAACACCAGTCGGTCCACCTGGACATAAAAAACTTTATTAACACCAGTCCGGTCCACCCGGAGCCAATAAACTTTATGAAACTTTATTAACAGCTGTTCTTCGATAGTGAACTTTACTGACAGTAATAAGTTTTACCGTCAATAATCAACCTTATCGACCGTAATAAACTTTATTGACGTAATAAACTTGATTTCCAGCCATTGTTGTTGAGTATTAAATTCCAGCGCGGCGGCGGCGGGGGCGGCAGGAGGAAGTGTAAACGGCTGCGTTTGTGTCTGCAGGTTGTACTTAGAAGCGTTTTGAACGTTTGCCGCTAATCGGCGCTCGGTGGTCACCTGATCATGCGGGACTGGAACTGCCCGATGGAGTAGGAGCCCGAGTTCTGCATCGCCACCTGCGTCGCCATAGAGAACTTCCACCCTCTGCGGGGGGAGGGGGTGTGGGGGGGGGGACAAGGACAAGGACAAGGACAAGACGAGGTGTTACGAAACCCGTCGCCGCCGCCGCTCCGAGCGGCCCGAAGGCTAACGTGCTAACGTGCTAACCTGTCGGCGATGGCTTTGGCCATGAAGTAGTCCTCGGCGATGTACTGGGCGAAGGCCACCAGGCCGCCGGCCTGGTCCAGCACGTCCTTACGCATCAGACACGACATCCCCGTCACGCACTTGATCCCCGTCACGTTGGCGGAGATGTAGGAGCGAGGGTGCGACGTCCCGAAGTACACCTGCACACACAGGGACCGGCCCGGTCAGCGTCCGGGCCAGCCGGGAGGGGCGGCTAGCCCGCCGGCGCACCGTTTAGCGTCACCTGCTCCAGCGTGGCGGCGAAGCCCTGGCGGTCGGCGACGTACGGCAGACCGTGGACCAGGCCCACCTTCTCCGTCATCTGATTGGTCATGTCCGTCAGCGTGTCGGGCTTCACTGCGGAGACAGCTAGCGTTAGCGGTGACGGGCGCGAGTGTTCGTGCGGGTCAGGGGCTAGCGGCGCCGGCTCTGACCTCGGATGCCGCTGTCGCAGATCCACACCAGGCTGTACTTGGCCCCCTCGTAGCCCGGCATCAGGTTGTTGATTTTGGGGTTGATTCCGACTTTCTTCCCGCCTGAGACCCGGGACAGAGTTTTGCGCTAACGTTAGCGGTCCGTTAGCGGCTGTTAGCAGGCGACAGTGAGGGGAAGCGCGCGTCTCACCGGTGAACAGCCTAGCGTCCACGTTGGGGTACTTCCCCAGCAGCTTCTTGCACACGTCCACCGCCGGGTCGTCCTGGTCCTGGACGCACAGCAGGAGCTCGTACTGCAACACCAGGACACCACCCGTCAAGCTACGCCCAGACACAACCACACTGCAGCCACTGGTCTGTCGCTGGTCTGTCGCTGGTCACTGGTTAGTTGGTCTGGTTGGTCAGTGGTTGGTCAGTGGTTGGTCTGGTTGGTCAGTGGTTGGTCAGTGGTTAGTTGGTCTGGTTGGTCAGTGGTTGGTCAGTGGTTAGTCAGTAGTTGGTCAGTGGTTGGTGTGTTTGGTCAGTGGTCAGTGGTTGGTCAGTGGTTAGTTGGTCTGGTTGGTCAGTGGTCAGCGGTTGGTCTGGTTGGTCAGTGGTTGGTCAGTGGTTAGTCAGTGGTTGGTGTGTTTGGTCAGTGGTTGGTGTGTTTGGTCAGTGGTTGGTCTGGTTGGTCAGTGGTTATTTTGTTTAGTCAGTTGTTAGTCAGCTGTTGGTCAGTGGTTTGTCGGCAGTTGGTCTGGTTAGTCAGTGATTGGTCAGTAGTGGGTCTGGTTAGTCAGTGGTTGGTCAGTGATTGGTCAGTAGTGGGTCTGGTTGGTCAGTGGTTGGTCCGTGGCCAGCGGTTGGTCAGTAGTTGGTCAGTAGTTGGTCAGTGGTGGGTCTGGTTGGTCCGTGGCCAGCGGTTGGTCAGTGGTTGGTCTGTGGCCAGTGGTTGGTCAGTGGTTGGTCAGTAGTTGGTCAGTGGTGGGTCTGGTTGGTCCGTGGCCAGCGGTTAGTCAGTGGTTGGTCAGTGGTCAGTGGTTGGTCAGTGGTGGGTCTGGTTGGTCCGTGGCCAGCGGTTGGTCAGTGGTGGGTCTGTACTGCACCTTGGGGTAGTCCAGGGTGAAGAAGGTCTCCAGGTTGGAGATCAGGTTCGGGTCGACGCCCTTCAGAGGCTTCAGCAGAGAAACTCCAGCAAGCTGAACGAAGGGCTGTTTGACCTCTGACCTCTTCCTGTGGAGGTGGAGCCGCCTGGGAGGAGGAAGAGGAGGAGGAGGAAGAGGAAAGTCATCACAGGTCCTCAGAACCTCCACGTCAGCCAAAGACCATTAAGGCCCATTTCCACTCCGTAAGACTTCAGCAACTTGAGGACCTGCTGAACAAAACGACCTCGTTTCCGTCGTCCAGCTGCTTCTGGCCACAGAAACCTCTGGCCGGCCCCAACATCTGTCCCAGGCTACTGATGACCACCAGTCATAGTTAACTAGTAACCTGGCTACTGCGCGAGACCTGCAGAGACTCACTATGGACTCGGAGGGCGGATTTACGTGATGCACCTGAACGCACCACTCAGCTCAGACCCTGGACCATTTTCTAACCCAGCTGATGGAGGTTTACTGATGGAGGTTTGCTGATGGAGGTTTAGACTCCAATAGCATCAGTCCCCATCGTCACGAGCCAAAACCGTCTTCTTACAGAAACATCACCATGACAACCCCTCAACACGGTGTAGTACACCTGTCAGGCCTATAGGTGGCGCTGTAAGACGCGGAGCTTGAAAAAATGTTTTTTTTTTTCAAATGAAGCAGGTAGTCTGCCATGTTGTTGTTGTTAATTGATGTTTGTGGAGAAGGAGGCGGGGCCATGACATCATCGTGTTCAGCCAATGTGCATCTTGTCCGTCCACACGTCAACGCCGAGGCGGCGTTTTCTAATTCCTCCACTCTGGAACACGTTTTCCCAAAAAAAAAAAAACTTTCCAGGCTAAAACGTTGGACGACCCGACAGAAACCATGGTTACGTGAAGCGTCGCTGTCGGTGTCGGAGTGGGCGGGGCCTGAGACTCGTCTCGTGTTTACACCACGACGTGAAAACGACGCAGTTTCCATGTTGGACCACTAGTTGGTGCTGTTTGTTTTGGTACTGAAGTCTCACACACACACACACACACACACACACACACACACACACACACACACACACACACACACACACACACACACACACACACACACACACACACACACACACACACACACACACACACACACACACACACACACACTCTCGTGGACAGACCACCAAGTTGGATTGTTATTACGGTGCCTGTCAAAATAAAACTACCAAGTTCGATTGCTATTACTGTGACTGTCAAAATAAAACTACATTGTCGTCACGGTGACCGCAGCCGAATTAAAGCCAGACCCGGGACGCCCCCGCCAGCCGGGAAGGGGGGGTCCGGGGGTCCCTGATAGATGCAGTAAATCCAACAAAACCACTAAATGGGACGCTTTTTAAACGAAGTTCCGCAGCAACCAGGAAATGAGCTCGTGAGCCAGACCGGAGCCCCGGCAGCCCGGTCCCGGTGGCTCCCGGTGGCCCGGTGGCTCACCAGCTCCCGAGCGGGGGGGGGCCGGGAAAACGCCCCAAGGCTCGCCGAAGCTACACGGATGTTTTCCGGCTGGCTCGTGTTCAGGAAGCCGCTCGGAGGAGCGACAGCCGCGGCCTCCTTCCCCGGGGCTGAGCCCCCGGGGGTCCAACCCGCTCCCCAGTTAAGAACCATCCCCCCCCCCCCCCCCCAACCCCCCCACGGGGACACTCACACGTAGATGATGGACATGAAGTGCATGAGCCACAGCACCAGGAACAGGACCAGGCCGAACACGGCCAGGCCCTGCATGGCCAGCTCCAGCACGGCCATGGCGGAGCGGTCCCGGTCCGGTCCGGGGTTCCGGTCCGGGGTTTCCGGGGTTTCCGGGGCTCCGGTCCGGGCGGTACGAGTGGGGGGGGTCACGCGGTCTCGGAGCGGGACGAGCCGAGTCCGCGGCTCGGGGAAGCGACGCACTCCCGGCTGCTTCCGGCAGGAAGGCCCGGGCCTCTGGCGGGCGCGGCGTTGCGGAGCGGTCCGGCACGGGAGCTCCGCCGGCGGTCACTCGGGCACCGGCTCAGCTCGGTCCGGGTTACGGCGCGAGGTTCGGGGGAAGGGGGGGGGGGGGGTCTGACAGTCAGCAGACCGGCCCTCGGTCAGCTGACCAGCCGGGGGAGGGAGGGGGGAGGGGACAGAATGGCAGGAAGCGGAAATGCTCCTGTTCAAACGCTTACATTATTATTTTTTTTCAAAATAAAAGCACACAGACACTCTGGGCGATGAACAGTTTATTCCTTCGGATTCTCTGCAGACGATGTGATTGGACGTTGGCTGCTAGGCCCCGCCCACAGACACTCTGCGTTCGCCTTCCAGCTGGCTTCCTGCGTGTCGTACACCTCCTGTGGGGACAACAGACAGACAGTCAGGATGACAGACAGGCAGGTGGGCGGAGCCACAGGCGCCGTCTGTTGCTCACCTTCTTCCAGATGGGGACGGCGGCCTTCAGCCGGCTGATGCAGAGCGTCACCGCCTGCTGGGCGTCCTGCCTGTGAGGAGATGAGATCGCCATGGCAACGCTGGCCTCGCCCACCTTTACCCACCTGAGAGTCGGGGGTCAAAGGTCAGCCACGGTTTAATCCATGATCCATCAACAGTATGAAACTGGATTAAAATGTTCAAAGAGTCAGAATCAATTTCAATTTGAATCTCACAACCTGTCTGTGGTACTACGGTACCGTCTGTAGCTCTGTCTGTGGTCCTACGGTACCGTCTGTAGGTCAGTCTGTGGTCCTACGGAACCATCTGTAGCTCTGTCTGTGGTCCTACGGTACCGTCTGTAGGTCAGTCTGTGGTCCTACGGTACCGTCTGTAGCTCTGTCTGTGGTACTACGGTACCGTCTGTAGGTCAGTCTGTGGTACTACGGTACCGTCTGTAGCTCTGTCTGTGGTCCTTACACTACCTACACTAAACACACCATACACTCTCGTCATGAATACTTCAGTAGCGTCTGTAGCGCTGGTAGCGTCTGTAGCACCATTAGCGTCTGTAGCACCAGTAGCATCTGTAGCACCATTAGCATTTGTAGCACCAGTAGTGTCTGTAGCACCATTAGCATTTGTAGCACCAGTAGCGTCTGTAGCACCAGTAGCGTCTGTAGCACCATTAGCGTCTGTTGCACCAGTAGCGTCTGTAGCACCAGTAGCATCTGTAGCACCATTAGCATTTGTAGCACCAGTAGTGTCTGTAGCACCATTAGCATTTGTAGCACCAGTAGCGTCTGTAGCACCAGTAGCGTCTGTAGCACCATTAGCGTCTGTTGCACCAGTAGCGTCTGTACCCGAGTCGGTGGTGGACACAGATGCGGGCGACATCTGGCCATCGCGCTCTGATGTCAGCACACAGCTTGGTGAACTCTGATTGGACCATGGACTCGTACGCCTCGTACTCCAGGCCAATCACCTTCCTGCTCTCCACCACGTCCTCACGGGTCATACCTGCAGCACAGGAGGTCAGGGGTCAAAGGTCAGGGACAGACATGCAGGGAGTTTGAGAGACAGGAGGTCAGGGGTCAAGGGTCAGGGATAGACAGGCAGAGAGCGAGGAGATAAGGGGTCAAAGGTCAAGGGCAGGGAGAGAGACAGGGGGTCAAGGGTCAGGGACAGACAGGCAGGGAGAGAGACAGGAGGTCAGGGGGTCAAAGATCAAGGGACAGGGGCCGACAGGCAGGGAGAGAGACAGGAGGTCAGGGGGTCAAAGGTCAAGGACAGACCTATGAAGACTGAAACGGCCCCGCAGGAAGGACTGCTGACGGCGTCCACCACGTCCTGCACATTCAGCCAATCACGGCTCAGGACGCAGACGTCTCTCGGCTCGGACATCTGAAACGGAACGCACCGTGAGGACCGACGGTCACGACAGCACGCCGATGACATCACTGTCCCGCTGGCCACTCGCCTTCGGATTTAGCCTCCGCTGAGCGGCGGCACCACCGCGACCTCGTCTCCGTCTCCGAGTGTCACCAGCTGGTCACCGACGGCGACGTACTGCTGACGCACCGCCAGGACGACGTGGTCGCGCAGCGCGGAGAGCCTGGACACGTCAGGAGGCGTTACGTCTGTTACGTTGTTGTTTTGATACGTTGTAACATTGTTTTTAAGTTAGCTACATTGTGACGGTTGTATGGTTACGTTTAACACTGTTTTGTTACGCTATAACACTGTTGCTATGTGACGTTGTAACACTGTTGCTATGTTATGCTGTAACACTGTTTCTATGTTACGTTGT
>NC_137664.1:221555-236555 GCF_963422515.1 Blennius ocellaris | reverse complement strand
TGAAGTGATGAAGAGGTGACGTGGTGAAGTGATAAAGTGATGAAGAGGTGAAGTGATGAAGAGGTGACGTGGTGAAGTGATAAAGTGATGAAGAGGTGAAGTGATGAAGAGGTGACGTGGTGAAGTGATGAAGTGGTGAAGTGATGAAGTGGTGAAGTGATGAAGGTCACCAAAGGGTGAAGCAGGAAGTGGATTCCTGGACTTCCTGTTCCTCACTTGTGTCTCTGGATGTCCTTCACGCCGTTCTTGCGGCTGCCGAGTCTCTCAGAGGGGTTGTCCCTGGAACACAGGAAGTGGTTTTAGGGCCCAGCCAGACCGCGACACATGTGGTCCCGCGGGAACCAGCAGGACCAGCAGGACCAGCAGGACCATCGAGACCAGTAGAACCAGCAGGACCAGTAGAACCATCAGGACCAGTAGAACCAGCAGGACCTGCACAGGCGCTTGATGAGGTTGGCGGCGCTCTTGGGGATCTTCTTGGGGAACTCGATCATGTCGATTCCTCTCAGGATGATGTTGTAGGTCTTCATGGGGTCCGAGCCGGAGAACGGGGGACTGGACAGGAAACAGGTTTTAAGACTCGACAGGACCCGGATCTTAATCTCCGGAGGGGGGGGGGGGGGGGGGGTCCGGGGGGGGGGGGGGGGGGGGGTACCTTCCACTGAGCAGCTCGTAGACCAGGATCCCCAGGGACCAGCAGTCGGCCGAGGGGTCGTGACCTTTGTTCAGGATGATCTCCGGGGCCACGTACTCCGGGGTCCCGCAGAAGGTCCAGGTCTTCTTCCCCAGACCCACCTTCTTGGCAAAGCCAAAGTCCACCTGCGGGTGGAGGAGACCGGGTTCACACCAGGACCTCCGTCAGCTGGCGGCGCCTCACCAGCTTGGCGGTGACCTCCGTCACGTGGACGTCACACCGTGACCTCCGTCAGCTGGCGGTGCCTCACCAGCTTGGCGGTGACCTCCGTCACGTGGACGTCACACTGTGGCCTCCGTCACGTGGACGTCACACTGTGGCCTCCGTCAGCTGGTGGCGCCTCACCAGCTTGGCGGCGACCTCCGTCACGTGGACGTCACACCGTGACCTCCGTCACGTGGACGTCACACTGTGACCTCCGTCACGTGGACGTCACACTGTGGCCTCCGTCACGTGGACGTCACATCGTGACCTCCGTCAGCTGGCGGTGCCTCACCAGCTTGGCGTAGCCCCGGCAGTCCAGGATGATGTTCTCGGGCTTCAGGTCTCGGTAGATGATTCCTCTGGAGTGGAGGAAGGCCAGAGCCTCCAACACGCAGCCGGTGTAGAATCGGGTGGTGCCGTCGTCAAACGAACCTCTGCAGCACAAACACCACCCTGCTTCAAGTCGTTGTTAGCAGCTGGCATGCTGTTAGCGGGGTGTTAGGGTGGTGTGGGTGGTGTTAAGGTGGTATTAGGTGGCGCTAAGGTGGTGTTAAGGTGGTATTAGGTGGTGTTAGGTGGTATTAGGTGGTGCTAGGTGGTATTAGGTGGTGCTAGGTGGTGTTAGGTGGTGTTAAGGTGGTATTAGGTGGTGTTAAGGTGGTATTAGGTGGTGTCAGGTGGTATTAGGTGGTGTCAGGTGGTATTAGGTGGTGTTAAGGTGGTATTAGGTGGTGTTAAGGTGATATTAGGTGTTAAGGTGGTGTTTAGGTGGTATTAGGTGGTGTTAAGGTGGTATTAGGTGGTGTTAGGTGGTATTAGGTGGTGTTAAGGTGGTATTAAGTGGTGTTAAGGTGGTATTATGTGGTATTAGGTGGTGTTAAGGTGGTATTAGGTGTTAAGGTGGTGTTTAGGTGGTATTAGGTGGTGTTGAGGTGGTGTTAAGGTGGTATTATGTGGTGTTAGGTGGTATTAGGTGGTGTTAAGGTGTTAAGGTGGTGTTAGGTGGTGTCAGGTGACCTGCCCTGCAGCAGCGACCACAGTTCTCCACCCAGACAGGCCTCCACCAGCATGTAGAGGAACTTGGAGTCTCTGAAGGTTCGGTACAACCTGCAGGAGGACAGACCCGGTGAGGGGGGCGGGGGGGTCGGTTCAGGGGTCAGAGGTCGACGGGGGGGCGGGGTCAGAGGTCAGCGGGGGCGGGGCCTGCCGACCTGATGATGAAGGGGCTGTGAACCTCCATCATGATGCGGCGCTCCGACAGGATGTGACCCTGCTGGCTGGTGTCCAGGATGTGACGCTTCTTCAGGACCTTGAGGGCAAACGAACGAGTCGGGTCGTTCTTCAACTGGACCTACACACACACACACACACACACACACACACACACACACACACACACACACACACACACACACACACACACACAGTTATTTTACTCAGTTGTGTTGGAATAAATGTTTCTGTCAGTCGACTGTCAGTGATTTGATGTTAAGAACCAACCGTGAATCTAAACACTGTAAAGGTACCATACCGTACTGTACTGTACCGTACCTTCCCCTACCATACTGTACCTTCCCCTACCATACCGTACTGTACTGTACCGTACCTTCCCCTACCATACCGTACTGTACTGTACCGTACCTTCCCCTACCATACCGTACTGTACTGTACCGTACCTTCTCCTACCATACTGTACTCTACCACACCATACCTTCCCATACCATACCGTACTCTACCACACCATACCTTCCCATACCATACCGTACTGTACTGTACCGTACCTTCCCCTACCATACCGTACTGTACTGTACCGCACCTTCCCCTACCATACCGTACTGTACTGTACCGCACCTTCCCCTACCATACCGTACTCTACCACACCATACCTTCCCATACCATACCGTACTCTACCACACCATACCTTCCCATACCATACCGTACTGTACTGTTCCGTACCTTCCCTTACCATACTGTACTGTACTGTACCGTACCTTCCCCTACCATACCGTACTGTACTGTACCGCACCTTCCCCTACCATACCGTACTCTACCACACCATACCTTCCCATACCATACCGTACTCTACCACACCATACCTTCCCATACCATACCGTACTGTACTGTACCGTACCTTCCCCTACCATACCGTACTGTACTGTACCGTACCTTCCCCTACCATACCGTACTGTACTGTACCGCACCTTCCCCTACCATACCGTACTGTACTGTACCGTACCTTCCCCTACCATACCGTACTGTACTGTACCGTACCTTCTCCTACCATACTGTACTCTACCACACCATACCTTCCCATACCATACCGTACTGTACTGTACTGTACCTTCCCCTACCATACTGTACCTTCCCATACCATAACGTACCGTACTGTACAGTACCTTCCCCTACCATACTGTACTCTACCACACCGTACCTTCCCCTACCATACTGTACCTTCCCCTACCATACTGTACCTTCCCCTACCATACTGTACCTTCCCATACCATAACGTACCATATCTTCCCCTACCATACTGTACTCTACCACACCGTACCTTCCCATACCATACTGTATTCTACCGTACCATACCTTCCCCTACCATACTGTACCTTCCCCTACCATACTGTACCTTCCCCTACCATACTGTACCTTCCCATACCATAACGTACCATATCTTCCCCTACCATACTGTACTCTACCACACCGTACCTTCCCATACCATACTGTATTCTACCGTACCATACCTTCCCCTACCATACTGTACCTTCCCCTACCATACTGTACCTTCCCATACCATAACGTACCATATCTTCCCCTACCATACTGTACTCTACCACACCGTACCTTCCCATACCACACTGTATTCTACCGTACCATACCTTCCCCTACCATACTGTACCTTCTCCTACCATACTGTACCTTCCCATACCATAACGTACCATATCTTCCCCTACCATACTGTACTCTACCACACCGTACCTTCCCATACCATACTGTACTCTACCGCACCATACCTTCCCCTACTATACCATACTGTACCGTACCGTACCTTCCCATATCATACCATACCGTACCCTCCCATACCATACATGCCATACCATACCGTACCGTACTGTACCGTATCGTACCGTATCATACCATACCTTCCCATACCATACTGTACCGTACCTTCCCATACCGTACCGTACCGTGCCGTACCATACCATACCATACGTATCATACCATGCCTTCTCATACCGTCCCATACCATACTGTACCGTACCTTCCCATACCGTACCGTCCCGTATCATACCATACCATACTGTATCATACCATACCATACCATACCGTACCGTACCGTACCGTATGGCGAGGTGAAAGCAAGGCAGGACAGACTCACCAGCTCCACCCGACTGAATCCTCCGAGTCCCAGAGTGGAAATGATGTTGAAGTCAGAGAGAGAAACATTGGAGAAGAAGTCTGCTTCAGCCTGGAGCCTGCACACACACACACACACACACACACACACGCACGCACGCACCCACCCACCCACACACACACACACACAGAGTTACACACTGAGACACAAAAACTGGTGTATGTGTGTGTGTGTGTGTCCTACTTGGCCTGCAGCTCATCACTGTCCTGCGCTCCGTCTCGTCCGTCTTCCAGACCTCCGATCAGCTGTTTGAAGGATCTGGACCGAACAAAGGTGGTGTGTGAAGCTGCTGGGGCTCCAACACGACACACGACGACACACGACGACACACAACACACAACAACACACGACGACACACAACACACAACAACACACGACGACACACAACACACGACGACACACGACGACACACAACACACGACGACACACAACACACGACGACACACAACACACAACAACACACGACGACACACAACACACGACGACACACGACGACACACAACACACGACGACACACAACACACGACGACACACAACACACGACGACACACAACACACGACGACACACGACGACACACAACACACGACGACACACAACACACGACGACACACAACACACAACAACACACGACGACACACAACACACAACGACACACAACACACAACAACACACGACGACACACAACACACAACAACACACGACGACACACAACACACGACGACACACAACACACAACAACACACGACGACACACAACACACGACGACACACAACACACAACAACACACGACGACACACAACACACGACGACACACAACACACAACAACACACGACGACACACAACACACGACGACACACAACAACACACCACGACACACGACGACACACAACACACGACGACACACGACGACACACAACACACCACGACACACAACACACGACGACACACAACAACACACGACGACACACGACACACGACGACACACAACACACGACGACACACAACACACAACAACACACTACGACACACAACAACACACGACGACACAACAACACACGACGACACACGACGACGACACACGACGATGACACACGACGACGACACACGACGACACACGACGACGACACACTACAACACACGACGACACACGACGACGACACACGACGACACACGACGACGACACACGACGACACACGACGACGACACACTACAACACACGACGACACACGACGACGACACGACGACACACGACGACACACGACGACGACACACGATGACACACGACGACGACACACGACGACGACACACGACGACGACACACGACGACACACGACGACGACACACGACGACACACGACGACGACACACTACAACACACGACGACACACGACGACACACGACGACACACGACGACGACACACGATGACACACGACGACGACACACGACGACGACACACGACGACGACACACGACGACGACACACGACGACGACACACGACGACGACACACGACGACACACGACGACACACGACGACGACACACAACACACGACGACACACGACGACGACACACAATAACACACGACGACGACACACGACAGCGACACACAACAACACACGACGACACACGACGACGACACACGACACCTGGACTCACTCTCTGTCGATCACCAGGCAGGTCACGTCTCCCACCGCCGTCACACTGGCCGTACGCACATCCTCCCTGCAACACACACACATAGAAACACAGACGTCCTGGAAATCACTCTGTGTGTGTGTGTGTGTGTGTGTGTGTGTGTGTGTGTGTGTGTGTGTGTGTGTGTCACCCTTTCAGAGCCTGCTCTCCAAACCAGCCTCCTTTAGAAAGACTCTTCACCTCCTGCTGCTCGTCACTGGAGGTCTGCTGAGAAACCTTCACCTGGAGACACAAACACACCTTCCCTCAGGTCCCTGAACGCACCATTTAAACTGGTCTGAATCAGTCTGAACCAGTTTGAGCCAGTTTGAACCGGTTTGAAACCGTTTGAACCAGTGTGAACAGGTTTGAACCAGTGTGAAACAGTTTGAACCAGTTTGAACAGGTTTGAACCAGTGTGAACCAGTTTGAACAAGTTTGAACCAGTTTGAACCAGTTTGAACAGGTTTGAACCAGTGTGAACCAGTTTGAACCAGTTTGAACCAGTCTGAACCATTTTGAGCCTTTTTGAACCAGTCCGAACCAGTATGAACCAGTCTGCACAGTTTGAACAGGTTTGAACCAGTTTGAACCGGTTTGAACCAGTTTGAACCAGTCGGAAACGGTCTGAACCAGTTTGAACCAGTCTGAACCAGTTTGAACCGGTTTGAACCAGTTTGAACAGGTTTAAACCAGTTCAAACCAGTTTGAACTGGTCTGAACCAGTCTGAACCAGTCTGAACCAGTTTGAACCAGTTTGAACCATCAGAGGGCGACGCAACTCGTCTTCCTCACCTGTCCCTCACTGATGATGAAGAAGGTGTCTCCGGTGGCGCCCTGGCGGATGATGTAATCGCCGTCGCCGTAGTGAGTCTGAGAGACGGCGGAGTTAGATGGCCATCGGCTAACAGCTAGCGGCTAACAGCTAGCAGGCGACAGCTAGCCGAGGCCCCACCTCCTCCAGGACGTCGGCCAACTTGCTGAGGACGTCTTCAGGGAGAGACTGGAAGGACGGAACGCTGGCGGGGGAGGAGTTTATAGAGTGAGTGTCGCAGAGCGTGACGGAGCGTGACGTAGGCGTGACGGAGTTTCTCCGCCCGGTACCTGCGCAGGAAGTCGGTGTACTGCGAGTGTTTGATGAGGCCGGTCCTCATCATGATGGTCTGGAAGCCTTGGCGGTCGATGGCCCACAGCTTGATGTCGGTCAGAGCTGAGCACACGAAAACGTCACGGTTACTACGGTTACCACGGTTACCATGACAACGGTCACGTTTTGCTACGAAACCGCAGTCTAACAGAACGCCGTCACAAACGATCGACGCGGGAAACACCTGAAGGAAAGTGTGTAGTATGGTGCGTGTGTGTGTGTGTGTGTGTGTGTGTGTGTGTGTGTGTGTGTGTGTGTGTGTGTGTGTGTACCAGTGACGTTCGCTGTGCGGGTGCAGTTGTAGAGAATCGCCAGTTCTCCAAACACCTTCCCCGGACCGATGCTGCACAGCTTCTTCCCCTGTTTGGTCACTTCCACCATCCCCTCTACACACACACACACACACACACACACACACACACACACACACACACACACACACACACACACACACACACAGTGACACTCCAGAACCTGAAGGTCACATCCAAACGAGCCACAACGGTTTCACCATGAACTGGTCTCAACAAGGCCTCGGGGCTGCAGTACCCTGCCAGGCCTTGAGGGGCGCTGTGACCCACCACACACACACACACACACAGAAGGAGACAGAGGACGTCCCCCAGGAGACAAGAGGACGTCCTCCAGAGCAGAACACAGCAGAACCAGGTCCACAAGGTGTTTCACCCTCCAGAACGTAAACAGTCGACCCGTCGTCTCCTTCCTGAATCACGCAGCAGCCTTGAGACAACGACGTGGGGCTCATGCAGTCCATGATGGTCAGGATCTGACTCACACACACACACACACACACACACACACACACACACACAGGTTTCAATTAGACCATCAGTGTGTGTGTGTGTGTGTGTGTGTGTGTGTGTGTGTGTGTGTGCTACCTGTCCATGCTCCAGGTGTTTCATGAAGTCATTGTCCAGCAGCGCCCTCTGGATCAGCTCACGGGACCTACACACACACACACACACACACACACACACACACACACACACACACACACACACACACACACACACATAGAGACACATAGTCATAGTGTAGTAGGGCTGTTGTAGGAGTGTCGTAGTAGTGTAGTAGGGGTGTAGTAGGGGTGTAGTAGGGGTGTAGCAGTAGTGGTGAAGTATTGGTGTAGTAGGGCTGTAGTAGTGTAGTAGGGGTGTAGCAGGGCTGTAATAGGGGTGTAGTATTGGTGTAGAAGTGGTGTAGCAGGGTGTAGTCGTGGTGTAGCAGGGTGTAGCAGGGCTCTAGAAGGGGTGTAGCAGGGTGTAGTAGGGGTGTAGCAGGGTGTAGTAGGGGTGTAGCAGGGCTCTAGAAGGGGTGTAGCAGGGTGTAGTAGGGGTGTAGCAGGGTGTAGTAGGGGTGTAGCAGGGCTCTAGAAGGGGTGTAGCAGGGTGTAGTAGGGGTGTAGCAGGGCTCTAGAAGGGGTGTAGCAGGGTGTAGTAGGGGTGTAGCAGGGTGTAGTAGGGGTGTAGCAGGGCTCTAGAAGGGGTGTAGCAGGGTGTAGTAGGGGTGTAGCAGGGCTCTAGAAGGGGTGTAGCAGGGTGTAGTAGGGGTGTAGCAGGGTGTAGTAGGGGTGTAGCAGGGCTCTAGAAGGGGTGTAGCAGGGTGTAGCAGGGTGTAGTAGGGGTGTAGTAGTAGTGGTGTAGTATTGGTGTAGTAGGGCTGTAGTAGTGTAGTAGGGGGTGTAGCAGGGCTGTAATAGGGGTGTAGTATTGGTGTAGAAGTGGTGTAGCAGGGAGTAGTAGGGGTGTAGCAGGGTGTAGTCGTGGTGTAGCAGGGTGTACTCACTGCTGGCTCTTGCAGTAGCTCTTCAGGGTGACGTCAGTCAGCTGATTGGGGTCGAGGGCTGAAGGTTCTGCGGAGATCGCCTGTCTCTTGGTTCTCTGGGGCTCGTCGCTCACCTGAGACTCACCGGGAGAACCAGGACCACCTGGAGAACAGGTGACGCCAGTCAACACACACACACACACACACACACACACACACACACACACACACAGACACACACACCTGTGGTCCCCGGCGGGCCCCCCGTGCCCCCGGCCTGCGAGCCGGCCCGGTGCTGGTTCTGGTTCCGGTCCAGCTCCAGGTGCAGCTGCCGGATCAGCTCGTCCTTGGAGTCCAGCTCCAGTTCCAGCTCGTCGATCAGAACGTCTCGCTGCTGCAGCTCCTCGATTTTCAGCCGCAGCGCCGCCTGCAGGTCGGCCAGGGTCCCGCGGTGACCCCCGGCCATG
Source organism: Blennius ocellaris (assembly GCF_963422515.1). Classification (NCBI taxonomy): domain Eukaryota; kingdom Metazoa; phylum Chordata; class Actinopteri; order Blenniiformes; family Blenniidae; genus Blennius; species Blennius ocellaris. The sequence continues at coordinate 227,168 of NC_137664.1, read as the reverse complement.
GTCCTGCCAACCGGTCCAGCAGGAGGTCCAGCAGGAGGTCCAGCAGGAGGTCTACCAGGAGGTCCAACAGGAGGTCTACCAGGAGGTCCAACAGGAGGTCCAACAGGAGGTCCAACAGGCTGAGTTGTCGGGATGCACATGAGAGGCTCCGCCCACACTGTCAGAAACACACCATGAAGGGGGGAGGAGGAGGGGGATGGGGGGGGGGGAGGGGGGGGGGGGGTGGCAGCTGAATGTGACAGGTACCTCAGAAAGCCTCCCAACAGGTTTCTACACCCTGAAGTTCCCGCTATCGTCACGATGGAAAGCTTTGCTTTAATTAAAATGTATTTTAATAAAAAAAAAAAAATACATGTTCCTCTTTTGTTTTTCTAAATTTACCTTTACATTTTTCTGAAGTTAAATACAAACATTAGTGTAATAAATCAAGATAATTTCGCTCTTTCTACGTGTTTCTACAATAATGTAGTAATTAAGTGACTTTGTTAAGGTTATAAATGTGTTTAACTCAAAAAAACAAAAATACAAAAAAGTTGCTGTAATTCGCCTGTGTGGCTCCTGCAGTACCGGCTTCCACCGCTTGAGGGCGGAGCAGCACGCTGCGCCCTTTTTCTCAACCTCCTCAACGTGAAGAAGAAAACGTCACGTCCGGTGGTTGAATATGGCGGCGGAGGAATCGAGTCGGATGCTGGAACTGTGAGTTGAATCAGATCGTTTACAGTCCAGGTTTAGAGTTTTAAAGAGCGGGAGGAGGCGGGAGAGTTTAGAAAGGTTTAGTCGGCGCTGTGAGCGTTATGGCGACGGGAGGCACCGGTTAACACAGACACCAACACATCCGAAACACCCAGTTCGTCTACTGGTGTCAGGAAGAAAAGAAAGTCTGTTAGTGAGAGAGGAGGAATGGTAGAGGAAGAGAGAGAGGAGGAATGGTAGAGGAAGAGAGAAAGAGAGGAGTGATAGAAGATAGAGAGGAGTGACAGAAGAGTGAGAGAGGAGTGATAGAAGAGGAGAGGGAGGAGTGATAGAAGAGTGAGAGAGAGGAGTGATAGAAGAGTAAGAGAGAGAGGAGTGATAGAAGAGTGAGAGAGAGAGAGAGAGAGAGTAGTGATAGAAGAGAGGTAGAGGAGTGAGAGAGAGAGGAGTGATAGAAGAGGAGAGAGGAGTGATAGAAGAGAGAGGAGTGATAGAAGAGAGAGGAGTGAGAGAGAGTAGTGAGAGAAGAGAGGTAGAGGAGTGAGAGAGAGGAGTGATAGAAGAGTAAGAGAGAGAGGAGTGATAGAAGAGTGAGAGAGAGAGAGAGAGAGTAGTGATAGAAGAGAGGTAGAGGAGTGAGAGAGAGAGGAGTGATAGAAGAGGAGAGAGGAGTGATAGAAGAGAGAGGAGTGAGAGAAGAGAGAGGAGTGATAGAAGAGAGAGAGGAGTGATAGAAGAGAGAGAGGAGTGATAGAAGAGGAGTGATAGAAGAGAGAGGAGTGATAGAAGAGAGTGAGGAGTGATAGAAGAGTGAGGAGTGATAGAAGAGAGAGGAGTGAGAGAAGAAAGAGAGAGGAGTGATAGAAGAGGAGAGAGAGGAGTGATAGAAGAGGAGAGAGAGGAGTGATAGAAGAAAGAGAGAGGAGTGATAGAAGAGGAGAGAGAGGAGTGATAGAAGAAAGAGAGAGGAGTGGTAGAAGAGGAGAGAGAGGAGTGGTAGAAGCGTGAGGAGTGATGGAAGAGGAGAGAGAGGAGTGATAGAAGAGAGAGAGGAGTGATAGAAGAGTGAGGAGTGATAGAAGAGAGAGAAAGAGGAGTGATAGAAGAGTGAGAAAGAGGAGTGATAGAAGAGGAGAGAGGAGTGATAGAAGAGTGAGAAAGAGGAGTGATAGAAGAGTGAGAAAGAGGAGTGATAGAAGAGTGAGAAAGAGGAGTGATAGAAGAGGAGTGATAGAAGAGTGAGAGAGAGGAGTGATAGAAGAGTGAGAGAGAGGAGTGATAGAAGAGTGAGAAAGAGGAGTGATAGAAGAGTGAGAGAGAGGAGTGATAGAAGAGTGAAATGTGAAGAAGGGAAAGAGGTGAGACAAAAACACCAAGAATGATGTCTTTTGTGTCATTCTTACTTTTTGTCCTTCTCGTCACTTCCTGTCTGTCCTCGTTACTTTGCCTTCATCACTTTGTCCTCCTCGCCACTCCTTGCCTTCATCACTTCCTGTCTGTCTTCATCACTTCCTGTCCGTCCTGCAGTTGTCTGGACGTCCCCTTCCCGTCGGCCCGCGAGGCGTCCATCGCCCTGCAGTCCCTGTCTCCGGACCGAGAGCCTCGGCGAGGAGGAATCAGGAAGCAGCTGAGCGTGACGGAGAAGACGCTGTCTGTGTGAGTCCTCCAGGTCCTGGTCCTGGTCCTGGTCCAGTCTGTCCCCTGTCCTCCAGGTACCTGGACCCCCCAGCGTCTGACGGTCTGTTTCAGCAGGTGGAGCGCCGACGAGGCTCGTATCCTCCGTGTGTCTGTCTCGTCCTTCTTGGACCATCTGTCCCTGGTCCTGGAGACCATGGAGATGTTCGGCCCTCCGGGGGACGTCTGACGCTCCTGGAACATCCCTGGAACATCCCTGGAATGCTCCTGGAGTCTCGTGGAATGCTTCTGGAACGCCCCTGGAGTCTCCTGTAACATCCCTGGAATGCTCCTGGAACACTCCTGTAACATCCCTGGAATGCTCCTAGAGTCTCCTGGAACACCCCTGGAACATTCCTGGAACATCCCTGGAATGCTCCTGGAGTCTCGTGGAATGCTTCTGGAATGCCCCTGGAGTCTCCTGTAACATCCCTGGAATGCTCCTGGAACACTCCTGTAACATCCCTGGAATGCTCCTAGAGTCTCCTGGAACACCCCTGGAACACTCCTGGAATGCTCCTGGAACTCTCCTGTAACATCCCTGGAATGCTCCTAGAGTCTCCTGGAACACCCCTGGAATGCTCCTGGAACATCCCTGGAATGCTCCTGTAACACTCCTGGAGTCTCCTGTAACATCCCTGGAATGCTCCGGGAACACCCCTGGAATGCTCCTGGAGTCTCCTGGAACATCCCTGGAATGCTCCTGTAACACTCCTGGAGTCTCCTGTCACATCCCTGGAATGCTCCAGGAACACCCCTGGAATGCTCCTGGAGTCTCCTGGAACATCCCTGGAATGCTACTGGAACATCCTTGGAATGCTCCTGGAACACTCCTGGCACAACCCTGGAATGCTCCAGGAACAGCTGGACTGAGGAAGTGAAACGAGTTTCATTTCAAAAAGTCGATTTTCAGCTTAAAGTTTTGAAAAAAACCTCAAAAACACTTTCTGAAGAAAATCAAGGTTTCCTGGAATAAACGTAAACTTCACAATGTTTGTCTTTTATTGAAACGTGTGTGTGTGTGTGTGTTCCAGTGGTCCTGCTAATCAGACCACACGTTGTAAAAGGCTTTGAAGTGGGAATTCCCAGTTGGATCGTTCGGCTCCGTACTCCATACAGACATCAACCGGAACGCTACCATACAATGATTCCGAGGCGGAAATTCACAAGCTTTCCCAAAGCGGCCGGATCACATGGTGTTTGGTAACGACGCTAGCAGGAGGAGGAATTCCCAGTTCAAACTCCGGACAACCCAACATGGCCGCCGTGGCGGGAATTCCTCCTCAACAACCGGAACGCTCCCCGGACAAAGTGGGAACGCGAAACTTTATCTCACACCGATACGATCTCGTGGTCGTTCTTCGTGTAGGGCGATTCGTTTCCACTTCCTGTCTCTGCTGCCGGCCCCCCCCCTCTGCCTCTGGCCCCGCCCCTCTAGCTCTGGCTCCGCCCCCGGACTCAGAAGTCGTCGTCGTCGCAGATGTCCAGATAAACGTCGAACGCCTCGCGGTTGCAGTTTCCGTCGGGGGTGAAGACGTACTTGTGGAAGGTTCCGTCCACGCAGATCGCTGCCGACGACAAACAAGTTTCAAAATAAAATGTTACAGTAACGGACTCAATTATTGTTGCAAGTTACTTTTGCGGAGGGACTCGGCGAGTTACTGCAGATAAAATGTAACTACTTCCTTTGTGAACTTCAGGGTTTATTGGTAGTTAATTTGAGGAACGAGTTACTGGGGGTGTAAAGTAACCAGTTACTTTGGGTTACTTAGTTCTGTGTTACAGTCAAGCATTAGCAAAACTTTCAGATAGCTTTAGCAGCTAACGCTAACAGTGAGCAGTGTCTTATTTTGATGAGGAGAGGAAGTGGACTGAGGGGGACAGGAAGTGGATTAAATGGGGTCAGGAAGTGAACTGAGGGGACAGGAAGTGGACTGAGGGGGGACAGGAAGTGGACTGAAGGCGGACAGGAAGTGGCTTAAATGGGGACAGGAAGTGGACTGAAGGGGGACAGGAAGTGGATTAAATGGGGACAGGAAGTGGACTGAGGGGGCACAGGAAGTGTATTAAATGGGGACAGGAAGTGGACTGAGGGGGGACAGGAAGTGGACTGAAGGCAGACAGGAAGTGGCTTGAATGGGGACAGGAAGTGGACTGAAGGGAGACAGGAAGTGGATTAAATGGGGACAGGAAGTGGACTGAGGGGGAACAGGAAGTGGATTAAATGGAGACAGGAAGTGGACTGAGGGGGGACAGGAAGTGGACTTTTGGCAGACAGGAAGTGGATTAAATGGGGACAGGAAGTGGATTAAATTGGGACAGGAAGTGGACTGAAGGGGGACAGGAAGTAAATTAAATGGGGACAGGAAGTGGACTGAGGGGGGACAGGAAGTGGATTAAATGGAGACAGGAAGTGGACTGAAGGGGGACAGGAAGTGGACTGAAGGTGGACAGGAAGTGGACTGAAGGAGGACAGGAAGTGGATTACATGGGGACAGGAAGTGGATTAAATAGGGACAGGAAGTGGACTGAAGGGGGACAGGAAGTAAATTAAATGGGGACAGGAAGTGGACTGAGACGGGACAGGAAGTGGATTAAATGGAGACAGGAAGTGGACTGAAGGGGAACAGGAAGTGGACTAAGGGGCAACAGGAAGTGGACTGAGGGGGGACAGGAAGTGGATTAAATGGGGACAGGAAGTGGACTGAGGGGGAACAGGAAGTGGACTGAAGGCAGACAGGAAGTGGACTCACCGATGACGGAGTTGACGTTCTTGGACGTGTTCTTGCCGAAGGCACAGATGCAGGCGCACTCGGCTGGAACCGTGAAGCTCGCCAGAGACCACTGACTGTCCACGTACTGACCAATCACAGGACCCACCTTCCCCACACGGGCCAGCCTGACACACACACACACTGTTGTAATGTCTGTGTTACGTGTGTGTGTGTGTGTGTGTGTGTGTGTCTCACGCGGAGCGGCGGTTCAGCTTGGTGTCCTTCAGGGCGAAGATGTGGACGGTCCCTTTGTCACTGGAGGCGCAAAGAAACGAGGAGTCGTGGCTGAAGTTGATGCTGGAAGAAGATGGAGAACAAACTGTTATTACTATTATTACCAGTACAGGTGTGTTATTACCAGTACTGGCTTGTTATTACCAGTACAGGTTATTACCAGTACAGGTCTGTTACTACCAGTACAGGTGTGTTATTACCAGTACTGGCTTGTTATTACCAGTACAGGTTATTACCA
>NC_137664.1:181526-221355 GCF_963422515.1 Blennius ocellaris | reverse complement strand
CCAAGAGAAACACTGGAAATGTATTTTAAGTGTTGGTCCAGTTGATAATTGTAGTAACAAACAGACACACAGCAGAGAACAATGGACTCTAAACAACAGTGAGAGAACCGTGACCCAAAATACTGTGACTGTTCACTTAATAAAGTTGACATATAAACTATAAATAAGTATTTTCTAGTGGTAGGAGAGAAGAAGTGCTCCAGAAAGCTGCCGACGTTCACCTGCATCCTCGTTTGAAATGAAGCATGGAAACAGTTTTTGGTTTTAAAAAGTTTATTCTGTGTCTCATACTGCTGGAAGCCCCGCCCCCAGCCCTCTGGCCCCGCCCCCTCCGCCGGGGGTGTCACTGCGTTGACGTGCCGGCCGACGTTGTGGCGTTGTGCGTCGAGACGTCGTCCCCCAGTTTCATGGTTCCGTCCTTCGTCGGAGGTCTGAGCGCGTCTGGAAGCAGAGCGAGCCGTTATGTCACCACACGGTAAGGTAAGGAAAGGTAAGGTAATGACCCCCCCACAAAGACCCACCACATTTGTAGAGCTGTTTGACTCTCTGGACGTCGGTGTCGCTCATTTGGACTCTCTGTCCCATGTCTTGGGCGTCTTTCTTGGGGACGATGGTGGGCAGGCCGTTGGATGAGAAGAACTTCCTGTGTGACACACACACCGAGTCACACACTGGGAGCAGGACCGGTGGGGGGGGGGGGGGGGGGTGACCTCTGACCTTCCGTAGTGCATGATGGACTTGATGTCATACGGCAGGCTGAAGGTCTCTCCGTCACGCTCCTTGAAGTTGTTCTCCCTCCCTGAAACGAAACTCATGTTTCCATTGAGGTGACAGAAACGACCCCCCCCCACCCCCCCGCACCCACCACCACCACTACCGAGCCCCCGCCACACCCCACCACCACCACTACCGAGCCCCCGCCACACCTGATAGGATGTTCTGGTGCTGGATGGAGACGTGCTGGTCGCGGTCCGTCCGGGTGTGTTCGTGGTGGAACCCCAGGCCGTGCAGGATCTCATGGACGATGTTACCCATGGTGCATTGGGGCCCGACGAAGACCGACTGAGGGCCTCCCATGAAACCCACGTACGACGCACAACTAACGCACACACACACACACACGGTTACTGTTGTGTCTCCCCCTCCCCCCCCTCCTCCACCCCCACCCCCACCTCACCCCTTCCCGGTGGTGAACAGCAGGTGGTCCCTCTCCGTCGTCCGCCGGTGGAAGTGCACACAGGTGTGTTTGGACACCATCGCTATGGCAGCCAGGATGTCGCTCGTCCGGCCGGCTGGAAAACAAAAGGCACGCTAAGCTAACATGCTAAGCTAACATGCTAAGCTAACATGCTAAGCTAACATGCTAAGCTAACACCACGATTTCCCCCACGCCGACGCTCGGCTACCTAACTCCGGGCTGACGTCGTAGGGAATCTCCAGCGTGGGCCAGACGCTGCCCACGGCGTTCCGGTCCATCTGGAACAGAACCGACGGGTCAATCAGAACCAATGGAGCGGGTTCGAAGTCGGTCGGGAGGTCAAAGGTCACTCACGGACTGGATCATGTCTCCCTCCAGCAGGACGTACTCGTCAGACTTCAGCTCTGCAGAGACAAAGGGTGGAGGAGGAGGAGGAGCCGTGGCCGGTGGAGCTCTGATCCAACATGGCCGCCCAGGTGACGGGTTCTGCTCTGAACTCACCTTCCAATGTCTCCGGGTCCAGTTCTGGTGTGGACGCTGGAAGACGAGGACACGTCAGCGGGGACTTATTTGAAATATAGATTGTTTTGTTTTTTTAAATGTGTTGAATGTTGGTTCACTGGAGTTGAAATATATTAACATTATGAATCAACCCTCAATTGTAACGACTTGAAAACCCACCGAATCACATGTCAGATTAAAACACCAGGATTTTATTGTGATATATACATATATATAAATAAATAAAAGAGATGCTAACCTGTGGTCTTCAGGGGAGCAGAACTCCCTGAAACAAACGGACAAAAAGAATCAGAGAAGCATCGAGATAGAACCCAGAACCCAGACCTCCACCCAGATCTCAGACCTCCGCCCAGAACCCAGACCTCCGCCCAGAACCCAGACCTCCACCCAGAACCCAGACCTCCACCCAGAACCCAGACCTCTACCCAGAACCCAGACCTCCACCCAGAACCCAGACCTCCACCCAGATCCAAGTCCTCCACCCAGAACCAAGTCCTCCACCCAGAACCCAGACCTCCACCCAGAACCCAGACCTCTACCCAGAACCCAGACCTCCACCCAGATCCAAGTCCTCCACCCAGATCCAAGTCCTCCACCCAGAACCCAGACCTCCACCCAGAACCCAGACCTCTACCCAGAACCCAGACCTCCACCCAGATCCAAGTCCTCCACCCAGATCCAAGTCCTCCACCCAGATCCAAGTCCTCCACCCAGAACCCAGACCTCCACCCAGAACCAAGTCCTCTACCCAGAACCCAGACCTCCACCCAGATCCAAGTCCTCCACCCAGAACCAAGACCTCCACCCAGATCCCTGAACCCCACTTCCAACATGACTCAGCTCGTTTCCAGCAGCTGCTCGTCCTCACGGTGTCTGGTCAGGTCAGAGACCTGCTGACTGCTACCGGCTAACGGCTAACGGCTAACGGCTAATTGAGCAGAAGGACAAACTAATGACTAGTTAGCTGTTAGCAGACAAGCTACCTAGCAGTTAGCTCACGGTGACGTAGACGGGCTGTTAGGCGTTAGCTCACCAAAGATGAAATTAGACATTTTATTCAAAATAAAGTGAAAGTGATTCTGACACAAAAATCAAAGAATGAATGTCAGTGAAGTATTTTTCCTGAATCTGATGACTTTTATCGTCAAAATCAACTTTAAAAAGTGAGTTTAAACGACATTTCCGTTACAGGGAACTTTATACTGAAGGAGTGAAATTCTCACCGTCTGAGAGGAAGAGGAGCGAGACGAAGAGCAGCAGCATGGTTCTGACGAGCAGGAGGACTGAGGATCTGCTGCCTCACCAGCTGTGAGGAAGATGAGGAGGCGGAGGAGGAAGAGGAGGAGGAGGAGGCGGAGCTAAAGTCAAACCCGGAGTTCCACAGGGTTCAGTGTCAGGGCCTCTTCACTTTCTACCTGCTTCCTGCAGGACGATCGTCAGGAAACATCCACTTCCTTTGTCGTTTCATTTTTCATGTCATTTATTTTATTTTAGACAATTGTGCACATTTAACACATGATTTTAATACGAGCAGTGAATTATTAACTTTAATAATAATGATTAATTAGCAAAATCTATAAAGATGGATTCCAAGAAGCTTCAAACTTGTTGTGTTGGGGTCCAACTGATGAATGAATGAATGAATGAATGAATGGATGGATGAATGAATGAATGAATGGATGAATGAATGAATGAATGAATGAATGAAACTGAGTTGAGTCGTTGGTTTTCAGTCAACAGGAACTTTAAAACTTCCTGTTTGGATTTTTTTTTCACCTGAAAGGAAAGTTAATGGAAAGTGAAGGAAGATGGTTATCACACACACACACACACACACACACACACACACACACACACACACACACACACACACACACACACACACACACACACACACACACACACACACACCTCCAGGACCAGAGGAACTGAGTACTTTTACTGCAGTACTTTGAATTCCAGTCACGTTGAGAGTTTCCTGAGTGGAAGAAAACTCTTTTCCCACTGCTGCTATTTATGGTGAGGTTACACATTAAACTGACACACACACACACACACACACACACACACACACACACACACACACACACACACACACACACACACACACACACACACATCAGGATCAGCTGTTTAAATAGCAGTAGTGGGGTCCTGGGGGTCTCTGGTGAGTAGTGTGTGTGTGTGTGTGTGTGTGTGTGTGTGTGTGTGTGTGTGAGAATTCCATTGTGTATTAACCATTAACGCGCCCTGCGGCCGCCGGCCCCTGATTGGCCGTCCTCCAGGATAAGAGTCCAGCGCGGCGGCCGGGGGTCAGTCAGCGTCCAGCGGACCGACCACAGTGAGACCATGTTGTCCATCGTCCTCGTCCTCGCCGTCTCCTCCTCCGCCGCCTTCGAGCTGCTGCCAGAGGAAGCTGCTCCGCGCCGCGCTCGCTTCTCCGCCAACAGCCCCAGTGAGTACTGTACTCTCTGGTACTGGTACTGGTACTGTCTGGTACTGTACCGTCTGGTACTCTCTGGTACTGGTACTGGTACTGTCTGGTACTGTACCGTCTGGTACTCTCTGGTACTGGTACTGGTACTGTCTGGTACTCTCTGGTACTGTACTCTCTGGTACTGGTACTGGTACTGTCTGGTACTCTCTGGTACTGTACTCTCTGGTACTGTACTCTCTGGTACTGGTACTGGTACTGTCTGGTACTCTCTGGTACTGTACTCTCTGGTACTGCTACTCTCTGGTACTGGTACTGGTACTGTCTGGTACTCTCTGGTACTGTACTCTCTGGTACTGTACACTCTGGTACTGGTACTGGTACTGTCTGGTACTCTCTGGTACTGTACTCTCTGGTACTGTACTCTCTGGTACTGGTACTGGTACTGTCTGGTACTCTCTGGTACTGTACACTCTGGTACTGTACACTCTAGTACTGTACTCTCTGGCACTGTACTCTCTGGTACTGTACACTCTGGTACTGGTACTGGTACTGTCTGCTACTCTCTGTTACTGTACTCTCTGGTACTGTACACTCTGGTACTGCTACTCTCTGATACTGCTACACTCTGGTACTGGTACTCTCTGGTACTGTACTCTCTGGTACTGTACACTCTGGTACTGCTACACTCTGGTACTGGCACTCTCTGGTGCTGTATACTCTGGTGCTACTACTCTCTGTTACTGTACTCTCTGGTACTGCTACTCTCTGGTACTGCTACTCTCTGGTACTGTACTCTCTGGTACTGCTACTCTCTGGTACTGTACTCTCTGGTACTGCTACTCTCTGTTACTGTACTCTCTGGTACTGCTACTCTCTGATACTGCTACTCTCTGGTACTGCTACTCTCTGGTACTGTACTCTCTGGTACTGCTACTCTCTGGTACTGCTACTCTCTGATACTGCTACTCTCTGGTACTGTACTCTCTGGTACTGGTACTCTCTGATACTGCTACTCTCTGGTACTGGTACTCTCTGGTACTGCTACTCTCTGGTACTGCTACTCTCTGGTACTGTACTCTCTGGTACTGGTACTGTACTCTCTGGTACTGCTACTCTCTGATACTGCTACTCTCTGGTACTGCTACTCTCTGGTACTGCTACTCTCTGATACTGCTACTCTCTGGTACTGTACTCTCTGGTACTGGTACTCTCTGATACTGCTACTCTCTGGTACTGCTACTCTCTGGTACTGTACTCTCTGGTACTGGTACTCTCTGATACTGCTACACTTTGGTACTGCTACTCTCTGGTACTGCTACTCTCTGGTACTGTACTCTCTGGTACTGGTACTCTCTGATACTGCTACTCTCTGGTACTGTACTCTCTGGTACTGGTACTCTCTGATACTGCTACTCTCTGGTACTGCTACTCTCTGGTACTGTACTCTCTGGTACTGCTACTCTCTGATACTGCTACACTCTGGTACTGGTACTCTCTGGTACTGTACTCTCTGGTACTGTACACTCTGGTACTGCTACACTCTGGTACTGGCACTCTCTGGTGCTGTATACTCTGGTGCTACTACTCTCTGTTACTGTACTCTCTGGTACTGCTACTCTCTGGTACTGCTACTCTCTGATACTGCTACTCTCTGGTACTGTACTCTCTGGTACTGCTACTCTCTGGTACTGCTACTCTCTGATACTGCTACTCTCTGGTACTGTACTCTCTGGTACTGGTACTCTCTGATACTGCTACTCTCTGGTACTGCTACTCTCTGGTACTGTACTCTCTGGTACTGGTACTCTCTGATACTGCTACTCTCTGGTACTGCTACTCTCTGGTACTGTACTCTCTGGTACTGGTACTCTCTGATACTGCTACTCTCTGGTACTGGTACTCTCTGGTACTGCTACTCTCTGGTACTGCTACTCTCTGGTACTGTACTCTCTGGTACTGGTACTGTACTCTCTGGTACTGCTACTCTCTGATACTGCTACTCTCTGGTACTGCTACTCTCTGGTACTGCTACTCTCTGATACTGCTACTCTCTGGTACTGTACTCTCTGGTACTGGTACTCTCTGATACTGCTACTCTCTGGTACTGCTACTCTCTGGTACTGTACTCTCTGGTACTGGTACTCTCTGATACTGCTACACTTTGGTACTGCTACTCTCTGGTACTGCTACTCTCTGGTACTGTACTCTCTGGTACTGGTACTCTCTGATACTGCTACTCTCTGGTACTGTACTCTCTGGTACTGGTACTGGTACTGTACTCTCTGGTACTGTACTCTCTGGTACTGTCTGGTACTGTACTCTCTGGTACTGTACTCTCTGGTACTGGTACTGGTACTGTACTCTCTGGTACTGTACTCTCTGGTACTGGTACTGGTACTGTCTGGTACTCTCTGGTACTGTACTCTCTGGTACTGTCTGGTACTGTACTGTCTGGTACTGGTACTGTACTCTCTGGTACTGGTACTGTCTGGTACTGTACTCTCTGGTACTGTACACTCTGGTACTGGTACTGGTACTGTCTGCTACTCTCTGTTACTGTACTCTCTGGTACTGTACACTCTGGTACTGCTACTCTCTGATACTGCTACACTCTGGTACTGGTACTCTCTGGTACTGTACTCTCTGGTACTGTACACTCTGGTACTGCTACACTCTGGTACTGGCACTCTCTGGTGCTGTATACTCTGGTGCTACTACTCTCTGTTACTGTACTCTCTGGTACTGCTACTCTCTGGTACTGCTACTCTCTGGTACTGTACTCTCTGGTACTGGTACTCTCTGATACTGCTACACTCTGGTACTGCTACTCTCTGATACTGCTACACTCTGGTACTGGTACTCTCTGGTACTGTACTCTCTGGTACTGTACACTCTGGTACTGCTACACTCTGGTACTGGCACTCTCTGGTGCTGTATACTCTGGTGCTACTACTCTCTGTTACTGTACTCTCTGGTACTGCTACTCTCTGGTACTGCTACTCTCTGATACTGCTACTCTCTGGTACTGTACTCTCTGGTACTGCTACTCTCTGGTACTGCTACTCTCTGATACTGCTACTCTCTGGTACTGTACTCTCTGGTACTGGTACTCTCTGATACTGCTACTCTCTGGTACTGCTACTCTCTGGTACTGTACTCTCTGGTACTGGTACTCTCTGATACTGCTACTCTCTGGTACTGCTACTCTCTGGTACTGTACTCTCTGGTACTGGTACTCTCTGATACTGCTACTCTCTGGTACTGGTACTCTCTGGTACTGCTACTCTCTGGTACTGCTACTCTCTGGTACTGTACTCTCTGGTACTGTACTCTCTGGTACTGCTACTCTCTGGTACTGTACTCTCTGGTACTGGTACTGTACTCTCTGGTACTGCTACTCTCTGATACTGCTACTCTCTGGTACTGCTACTCTCTGGTACTGCTACTCTCTGATACTGCTACTCTCTGGTACTGTACTCTCTGGTACTGGTACTCTCTGATACTGCTACTCTCTGGTACTGCTACTCTCTGGTACTGTACTCTCTGGTACTGGTACTCTCTGATACTGCTACACTTTGGTACTGCTACTCTCTGGTACTGCTACTCTCTGGTACTGTACTCTCTGGTACTGGTACTCTCTGATACTGCTACTCTCTGGTACTGTACTCTCTGGTACTGGTACTCTCTGATACTGCTACTCTCTGGTACTGCTACTCTCTGGTACTGTACTCTCTGGTACTGGTACTCTCTGATACTGCTACTCTCTGGTACTGTACTCTCTGGTACTGTACTCTCTGGTACTGCTACTCTCTGGTACTGTACTCTCTGGTACTGGTACTCTCTGGTACTGCTACTCTCTGGTACTGTACTCTCTGGTACTGGTACTCTCTGATACTGCTACTCTCTGGTACTGCTACACTCTGGTACTGCTACTCTCTGGTACTAGTACTCTCCTTCTACACTCCGGTACACTGATACAGGTACAGGGCTAAACTCATGTTATGTTTTGTGTGTGTGTGTGTGTGTGTGTGTGTGTGTGTGTGTGTGTGTGTGTGTGTGTGTGTGTGTGTGTGTGTGTGTGTGTGTGTGTGTAGGTGACGTAGCTCGCTGTCTGAACTCCGCCGTCTCCGTCGGTTGTGGTTTCTTCTCCTGTCTGGAGAATTCGACCTGCGACACCGACGGGATGCACGAGATCTGTGAGCTGTTCCTGCACTCTGCTGCCACCTTCAACACCGAGGTGAGGCCTGGTACTGCAGCTGGTACTGCTCCTGGTACTGCTCCTGGTACTGCTCCTGGTCAATGTTACTGTTCCTCCTCCGGCTGTTCCCTGAGGTAACTGTAATCTATTACTTGCTGCAGGGCAAGACGTTTGTGAAGAAGAGCCTCCACTGCATCTCTCAGGGAATCTCGGGGAAAATCTTCCAGACCATCAGGAGGTGCAACATCTTCCAGAGGATGATCGCAGAGGTGAGTCCTGGCAGCACGCCGCCCCACGCCACTGCACGCCGCCCCACGTTACCGCAGGGCTCAGCACGCCGCCAGACACCGCCACACGCCACCAGATACCACCACACGCTACTGCACGCCGCCCCACGCCACTGCACGCCGCCCCACGCCACCGCAGGGCTCGGCACGCCGCCAGATACCACCACACGCCACCAGATACCACTACACCTACAAGACACCGCCACACGCCACCAGATACTGTCACACACCACCAGATACCACAGCACGCCACCAGATACCACCACACGCTGCTGCACACCGCTAGATACCGCCACACGCCGCCAGATACCGCCACACACCACCAGATACCACCACATGCCACCAGATACCGTCACACGCCACCAGATACCGTCACACACCACCAGATAACACCACACACCACCAGATACTACCACACGCCACCAGATACCACCACATGCTGCTGCAGGCCGCCAGATACCACCACACGCCACCAGATACCGCCACACGCCACCAGATACCACCACACGCTGCTGCAGGCCGCCAGATACCACCACACGCCACCAGATACCACCACACGCCACCAGATACTGCCACACGCCACCAGATACCACCAGATACCACAGCACGCCACCAGATACCTCCACACGCCGCCAGATACCACCACACGCCACCAGATACCGCCACACGCCACCAGATACCACCACACGCTGCTGCAGGCCGCCAGATACCACCACACGCCACCAGATACCACCACACGCCACCAGATACTGCCACACGCCACCAGATACCACCAGATACCACAGCACGCCACCAGATACCTCCACACGCCACCAGATACCATCACACGCCACCAGATACCATCACACGCCACCAGATACCGCCACACGCCACTAGCTACCACCAGATACCTCCACACGCCGCCAGATACCACCACGCACCACCAGATACCGCCACACGCTACCAGATACCATCACACGCCACCAGATACCACCAGATACCACAGCACGCCACCAGATACCTCCACACGCCACCAGATACCATCACACGCTACCAGATACCACCAGATACCACAGCACGCCACCAGATACCGCCACACGCCACCAGATACCACAGCACGCCACCAGATACCACCACACGCCACCAGATACCACCACACGCCACCAGATACTGCCACACGCCACCAGATACCACCAGATACCACAGCACGCCACCAGATACCTCCACACGCCGCCAGATACCACCACACGCCACCAGATACCGCCACACGCCACCAGATACCACCACACGCTGCTGCAGGCCGCCAGATACCACCACACGCCACCAGATACTGCCACACGCCACCAGATACCACCAGATACCACAGCACGCCACCAGATACCTCCACACGCCACCAGATACCATCACACGCCACCAGATACCATCACACGCCACCAGATACCGCCACACGCCACTAGCTACCACCAGATACCTCCACACGCCGCCAGATACCACCACGCACCACCAGATACCGCCACACGCTACCAGATACCATCACACGCCACCAGATACCACCAGATACCACAGCACGCCACCAGATACCTCCACACGCCACCAGATACCATCACACGCTACCAGATACCACCAGATACCACAGCACGCCACCAGATACCGCCACACGCCACCAGATACCACAGCACGCCACCAGATACCACCACACGCCACCAGATACCGCCACACGCCACCAGCTACCACCAGATACCACCACACACCACCAGATAACGCCGCACGCCACCAGACGCCGCCACACGCTGCTGCCTGTTCCGCCCGGTGACTGGCTGCCTCTGCTCCGTCCTCAGGTCCAGGAGGAGTGCTACACCAGCCTGGACCTCTGCTCCGTGGCTCGGACCAACCCGGACGCCATCGGAGAGGTGGTGCAAGTCCCCGCCCACTTCCCCAACAGGTACCCACAGACCAATCGGCTGTTAGCCAGCAGTCGCTATGGCAACAGGTTCCTCTGCTTGAACTGCAGCGTTCTGTTTTTTCTGTTACTTTTTGAACGTGTGTTCACTGACGAACCTTCACGTAACATGCTATATGCAACATGCTAGTCCAGCTAACAATGCTAATCATCAAACTGAATTTAATGACGCGAGCTGTGCGTACAACATGCTAACGTTAGCTAGCGTTGAAGCTAAAATCAACACAGACGCGAGCGCCACGACGCAGCGATGCTAATCTGCGTCGTGACAACGCCCGAACACCAGCGACCATGAAAAACGCTAACTATGCTAAAGCTAAGACTGGGAGGTGGCGCCGCCCTCAGGTGACCCCAGGTGTTCTCGCCCCGCAGGTACTACAGCACGCTGCTGCAGACGCTGCAGGCGTGCGACGAGCAGACGGTGGCGGCGGTGCGCGCCGGCGTGGTGGCGAGGCTCGGCCCGGACCTGGAGACGTTCCTCCAGCTGGTCCAGAACAAACCGTGTGACGGCGGCGCCGACGGCGGCGGCGGCGGCGCCTTCAGCAGCCCGTCCAGCTGGAGGAACACGCCCGTGTTCAACGTGCAGCCCGGCTTCCGGGGGCGGGACCCAACTCACCTGTTCGCCCGCAAGCGGTCTGTGGACGAGTAGCCGGGGAGGGGGAGCGGGGGGGGGGGGGGGGGGGGACACGCCTACAGGAAGTGCCCCGTTACCAATGGCAACCACGGCTCTCTATTTATTTCCCTCCGCAGGTAGTTTGTGAGGCCGGGGCGGCGGCGGAGACGCTCACGCTGGTCGTGAAGCTCCGTCACTTCCTGTCGGTGAAGCTGGTTGAAAGTGTGTTTGAATAAAAGATGTGACAGAATCCGACTTCTTCATTCGTCACCTTCGCTCTGACCGGGTCAAAGCTAAACGCAGCCACTGCTAATGCTGGACGATGCTACCGCTAATGCTGGACCATGCTACTGCTAATGCTGGACGATGCTACTATTAATGCTAGACCATGCTACTGCTAATGTTGGACCATGCTACTGCTAATGCTGTACCATGCTACTGCTGGACCATGCTACTGCTAATGTTGGACCATGCTACTGCTACTGCTGGACCATGCTACTGCTAATGTTGGACCATGCTACTGCTACTGCTGGACCATGCTACTGCTAATGTTGGACCATGCTACTGCTACTGCTGGACCATGCTACTGCTAATGCTGGACCATGCTACTGCTAATGCTGGACCATGCTACTATTAATGCTAGACCATGCTACTGCTAATGTTGGACCATGCTACTGCCAATGCTGGACCATGCTACTGCTAATGTTGGACCATGCTACTGCTAATGCTGTACCATGCTACTGCTGGACCATGCTACTGCTAATGCTGGACGATGCTACCGCTAATGCTGGACGATGCTACTGCTAATGTTGGACCATGCTACTGCTAATGTTGGACCATGCTACTACTAATGCTGGACCATGCTACTGCTAATGTTGGACGATGCTACTGCTGGACCATGCTACTGCTAATGTTGGACCATGCTACTGCTAATGCTGGACGATGCTACTGATAATGCTGGACCATGCTACTGCTAATGCTGGACAATGGTACTGCTAATGCTAAACGTCACATAGCTAATGCACTGCTAATGCACACACACAGAAGCGTTGGACAATGCTAACGTTAATGCTTGAAGTAAGATTCGCGAACTGGAATGTAACAAATAGAAACGTCCAGCAAACAGTGAAAATAACTGGCTAATGCTAACTTTGGGGAATGCTAACGCTAAAGACAAGTCAAAAGCCAACAACGCTTGATGACAAGGATCTGAAAGTGGCTAAAAGATAATCAAGATAAACATTAGCGTCATCATGCAGGCTAGCATCTTTGGATCAGGCTAACGCTAACGTGTGTGTGTGTGTGTGTGTGTGTGTGTGTGTGTGAGAGAGACAGAAAAAATCCCGAGTCATTGTGTCATCAGTTTATTTGATAAAAGATTCCCAAACATTAAACAATTTCCCAATAAATTACTTTAAAACAGAAAGTGAAATAAACTTCAAACATTCAGAGACGGAATAAAGAAAAAATGTTAAGATATAGAACCTCTACCTTAAAAAATAAAGTTTTATCACACACACACACACACACACACACACACACACACACACACACACACACACACACACACACACACACACACACACTCCCTCTCTATTGGTCCCTTTGTTGTTGCCGTAGCAACACCACAGTTTAAACTCCAGTGTTTTAACAGATTGTCGTCATGAACTGCAGGTAAACGACTCGTCAGAATCCCCCGTTTCCCGGTTAGAACCTGATTATTGGATATGAGCCTCGGTGGAAATTGAAACTTAACGTTACGTAACGATGCATAACGTAACGATCCGTAACGTAACGAAACGTAACGTAACCATCCGTAATGTAATGGAACAATCCATAACATAACGTAACGATCCATAACGTAATGTAATGATCCGTAACGTAACGATCCGTAACGTAACATAACGATCCGTAACGTAACATAACGATCCATAACGTAACGTAACGATCCATAACGTAACATAACGATCCATAACATAACGTAACGATCCGTAACGTAACATAACGATCCATAACATAACGTAACGATCCGTAACGTAACGATCCGTAACGTAACGATCCGTAACGTAACGATCCATAACGTAACGTAACGATCCGTAACGTAACATGACGATCCATAACATAACGTAACGATCCGTAACGTAACATAACGATCCATAACATAACGTAACGATCCGTAAAGTAACGATCCATAACGTAACGTAATGATCTATAACGTAACGTAACGATCCGTAACGTAACGTTTGTTCAAATAACTGGTCCTACAATTTGAATGTTTTTTTTTAAACCGATTCATCGATTAATCTGCAACAGCCAGCGGGTTGTTGACGGTATTTCCCAGAATGCTTTGCTCACACGTTCAGACGACCTTGATAGAAGGATTGAGGTTTATTTTATCGTAACGGCTCCACAAAGTTTTGATTCCTTCTCATGTCATTTAAAATGTTTTTCTGTTTTATTTCAGTTTTTTGTTTTTTTCCCCCCATTTACTGTGATTTATTCTCGTTTTAGAGTTTTTTCACCATTTGTACTTTTTTCCTGTTTTTATTCTTTTCATCCAGTTTTCTTCACTTCCTGCTTCAGTCTGTCGCTGCTCCCTGATTGGTCATTTCAAACGGCCTCGCCCGATTGGCTGCCGTGTTAGCATTAGCGTTAGCCTGTCAGTTGATGACCACCCGGAAGGCGCTGATTTCCATTGGTCGGAGCTCCTCCCACCTCCCGGGCCCCTCCCCTTCCACAGGCCCCTCCCCTTCCACAGGCCCCTCCCCCCCCTCGGGCTCCTCGTGGTCTTGCAGGAAGGTGAGACCAGAACGACGCACAGACCCGAAGACCAGAGGAGAGAAGAGCTGGTCCAGGTTCACCTGTAAAGATCGGCACACACCTGGTCAGCACCACAGACCAGGACCAGGTCTACACACAGACCGGCACCAGGTCCTGGTCTGAGGAGCCGGATCACTGAGACGTTCTGGTTCAGATGAGAAAACATGGTGTGTGTGTGTGTGTGTGTGTCCACCTTCTCGTGCGTGCTCCACGTGCACGCTGGCAGGGGTTTGGGGGCGGAGCTACAGTCGAAGCCCTTCCTGTGGAGGAGGAGAGCCACTTCCTGTGAGGGACTTCCTGCTTCCTGTTTCCAAAAAGAATAAAAGTTCTTTAATTTTAAAAGACAGGAAAGGTTTGTCGATGATGTCACAAGTGACGTCAGCGTCCAGGTGCGTCACCTGGTCGTCCTCCAGCGTCCGCAGGTTCAGCAGGTGGACGTCGCACGGCAGCGACGAGCCGAGCGGCAGGAAGGGGCGGAGCTTAGGCTGCGGGCTGGCATCGGGGGCGACCATGGTGATTGGCGGGTTGCAGAGGGAGAGCGAGGCCAGGTGGGCGAGCAGCGACAGGTGTTCCACCGAAGCTCCTCCCACTTCCTGTGAGGTCATAGAACAGACTGAAGACAAACGATGGCGATCACAGTTACACGGCCCCGACCGGAACCCCGAAAGCCTCCAGATCAGCTGCCCCGCCCCATCTGACCACCTCCATCACCACCTCCCCCCAGCGTGACTCCGCCCCTAACCTGGCCCCTCACCGTAGCCCCGCCCCTTTATCCCTCATTTGGTCTCTATCGCTTAACTCTTGTCCGTCACATAACCGCGGCTCCTCCTCCTCACACGAGCCCCGCCTCTCACCGTAGCCACGCCCCTCACATGAGCCCCGCCCCTTTATCCTTCATCCCTCCCCCTTATCGCTTAACTCTTGTCTGTCACATAACCACGGTTCCTCCTCCTCACACGAGCCCCGCCTCTCACCGTAGCCCACCGTAGCCCCGCCCCTCACCGTAGCCCCGCCCCATTATCCCTCATTTGGGCTCTATCGCTTAACTCTTGTCCGTCACATAACCGCGGTTCCTCCTCCTCACCGTAGCTCCGCCCCACTCACACGAGCCCCGCCCCTCACCGTAGCCCCGCCCCCTCGGTCCTCCAGCAGCAGGTGGTACAGGCTGGCGGTGAGCTTGTTGTCGGTGACGCCCTGACCGAGGCCCCGGTTGTCATCCTGCTGCAGGCGGCGGTCCAACACCACCTCCAGCTCACCTGCGGCACAGGTCAGAGGTCAGAGGTCAGGGTGGGCTCGGGCGGGTCAGCGGCGGCAGAGGTCAGACTGACCCGGTCTGAGCGAGGCCACGCCCTGGCTCTGCGCCGACAGCAGCGTGAGGCGCGCGGCGGCGTCCTGCAGGAAGGACGAGGACGTCATGGGGTAGAAGTTGGCCTGCAGCGGCAGCTTGTCCAGCGTGCGGCGCTGCTGCATCTGCACAGGGAGCGCCAGAGTCAACGCCGGGAGGGGAGGGGGTGGGGGGGGAGGGGCCTCTCGGCAGCGGAGCCGGCCGATTGGCCGGGGAAAAACGAGTGAGCGGGAAGCGACCTGGAACCCGTTGAGGTCGGTGTAGAAACGGTTGCCGTTGGAGACGTCGCTCACGAGACGCATCACCAGCTCGCGGTTTGACTCCGACCTGATGTCCACGGTGTTGGACAGCTCCAGAGATCTCCCAGCATGCCCTGGGGCGCACACCGGCACAGTAAACACCTGCTGCTGTGTGTGTGTGTGTGTGTGTGTGTGTGTGTGTGTGTGTGTGTGTGTGTGTGTACCTTCCAGGTGAAAAAGTCGCACAGTGTGTGTGAAGTGTTTATAACAGGAAGTGATGTCAGAAAAGATGGGACCTCTGGAGACCCGAACCAACGGAGGCTCTGGAGACGTGTAGGGCTGCGAGGGGCGAGAGACAACGTGTCCAAGAGAGAGAGAGAGAGAGAGAGAGAGAGAGAGACACACACACAGTGAGAGAGAGAGAGAGAGAGACGGAGTCAAAGAGAGTGAGAGAGAGAGAGAGAGAGAGAGAGAGAGAGAGAATCAAAGAGAGAGAGGGAGAGAGAGTCAAAGAGAGAGGGAGGGAGAGAGAGTCAAAGAAAGAAAGAGAGAGAGTCAAAGAAAGAGAGAGAGCGAGTCAAAGAGAGAGCAAGAGAGAGAGAGAGAGTCAAAGAGAGAGAGTGAGAGAGAGAGAGTCAAAGAGAGAGCGAGAGAGAGTCAAAGAGAGAAAGAGCGAGAGAGAGAGTCAGAGTCAAAGAGCGAGAGAGAGTGAGAGAGAGTCAAAGAGCGAGAGAGAGAGAGAGAGAGAGTCAAAGAGAGAGAGAGAGAGCAAGAGAGAGAGAGTCAGAGTCAAAGAGCGAGAGAGAGAGTCAAAGAGAGAGAGAGATAGAGAGACAGAGATTCTGACACACAGTCCAGAACATCTGGAAGTGGTCCAGGTCCACGTGGACTCACCTGGGCCCCCTCGTCCCCCGGCAGGAACAGGTAGGCTCCGCTCCGGTCCCGGTTGGACCCGGTCGGTCCTGGTTCCGTACCACAGGAACTGGACCTGGACCTTCCGGACCAGTCCGGACCGCAGGCGGACTTTCTGCAGGAGGAGACGGGGATCAGGTCCTGCAGGGGGGTTCTAGGTTTGGAGAGGACCGTCACCTGTGCAGGACTCACCTGGACCAGGCCGCTGGCCGCCGAGCTCCACACCTCCAGGTGCTGGTTGCTAAGCAACACCGGGGTGTCGACCTCGGCCTCGGGGAGGCGGGTCACCAGGAAGTGCTTGTCCCGGACGGCCGGCGAGTCTCCCGGTCCGTGGAGGGTGTAGTGGGCCCGGGGGGCGGAGCCGGCCGCCGCCCCCGTCACGTAGTACACCGCCAGCGCCAGCGGGGGGAGCTCCGCCACGAAGGACAGCTGGGAAGCAGCGGGGCGGACGTCAAGGCGCTGCGAAGTCACCGGGACACACCGGCCAATCACAGCCCGGCTCCTCACCTGGAAGGCATCGGCGGAGGCTCGGCTCGGCTCCGCCCACACCGCGGAGACCTGGACCGGGACCGGCCGGCCGCTTTCGGCGTCGGTGACGTGGGCGTCGGGCCGGTCGATGACGGTGCTGATGACGGCGGTGCGGCGCTGCTCGGTGGGGTTGAAGACGACCAGAGACCTGACGCAGTGACCAGCAACCAACTACTAGTTAGATTACTGATAATCAGCCAACTAGCCAACAACCAGCTAACTAATCAACCAACAAGCTAACCAGTCAGGCCACCAGGCGAACTAACCAACCAACTAACCAACCAACCAACCAACCATGCATCCAAACCAACCAGCTAACTAACCAACCAATTAGCTAACAAATCAACCAACCATCCAGCTAATTAATGAACTAACCAGCTAACTAACCACCCAACCAACCAATTAGCTAACAAATCAACCAACCATCCAGCTAATTAATGAACTAACCAGCTAACTAACCACCCAACCAACCAATTAGCCAACAAATCAACCAACCAACCAGCTAATTAATGAACTAACCAGCTAACTAACCAACCAACCAGCTAATTAATGAACAAACCAGCTATCTAACCAACCAACTAGCTAGCCATCAAACCACAGAACTTGCTAACAACCAGCTAACTAACCAACCAACCAGCGAACAAACCAACCAACTAACTAATCAGCTTACTAACCAACCAACCAACCAACCATCCAAACCAACCAGCTAACTAACCAACCAACCAACTGGCTAACATATCAACCAACAAACCAGCTAATTAATGAACAAACCAGCTAACTAACCAACCAACTAGCTAACTAATAAATCAACCAACCAACCAACCAGCTAACTAATCAACCAACCAACCAACCAACCAGCTAGCCATCTAACCACCGAACTTGCTACAACCAGCTAACTAACCAACCAACCAGCGAACAAACCAACCAACTAACTAACCAGCTAACCTCCACCTTGTTACCTGGGCTTCTCGCCGAGCCGCAGCGTGGTTTTCCGTGGCAGAGCGTCCTGCGCCGCGACCGTCTCGTCCTGAAAGAGAGGCGGCGGCAGTGTGACGCGTTGGCCTGCAGTACCTCACCACACCTGCGGGTGTGAGGCGTTGGCCTGCAGTACCACACCACGCCTGCGGGTGTGAGGCGTTGGCCTGCAGTACCTCACCACGCCTGCGGGTGTGAGGCGTTGGCCTGCAGTACCTCACCACGCCTGCGGGTGTGAGGCGTTGGCCTGCAGTACCACACCACGCCTGCGGGTGTGACGCGTTGGCCTGCAGTACCACACCACACCTGCGGGTGTGAGGCGTTGGCCTGCAGTACCTCACCACGCCTGCGGGTGTGACGCGTTGGCCTGCAGTACCACACCACGCCTGCGGGTGTGAGGCGTTGGCCTGCAGTACCTCACCACACCTGCGGGTGTGAGGCGTTGGCCTGCAGTACCACACCACGCCTGCGGGTGTGAGGCGTTGGCCTGCAGTACCACACCACGCCTGCGGGTGTGAGGCGTTGGCCTGCAGTACCACACCACACCTGCGGGTGTGAGGCGTTGGCCTGCAGTACCACACCACGCCTGCGGGTGTGAGGCGTTGGCCTGCAGTACCTCACCACGCCTGCGGGTGTGAGGCGTTGGCCTGCAGTACCTCACCACGCCTGCTGGTGTGACGCGTTGGCCTGCAGTACCACACCACGCCTGCAGGTGTGACGCGTTGGCCTGCAGTACCTCACCACGCCTGCGGGTGTGAGGCGTTGGCCTGCAGTACCTCACCACGCCTGCGGGTGTGAGGCATTGGCCTGCAGCACCACACCACGCCTGCGGGTGTGAGGCGTTGGCCTGCAGTACCACACCACACCTGCGGGTGTGAGGCGTTGGCCTGCAGTACCACACCACACCTGCGGGTGTGACGCGTTGGCCTGCAGTACCTCACCACGCCTGCGGGTGTGAGGCGTTGGCCTGCAGTACCACACCACGCCTGCAGGTGTGACGCGTTGGCCTGCAGTACCTCACCACGCCTGCGGGTGTGACGCGTTGGCCTGCAGTACCACACCACGCCTGCAGGAGGCCAGAACAGCGGGACAACATCAGTTTACCGTCAGCAGGAAGGGTTTGGACTCGTCATGGCGGAACTCGCTCTTCTCCCGGAGGACCAGCCAGTGGGCGGAGCTCTGCAGAACCTTCCGGAGGTTCAACATGGCGTGAAACAGCCTGAAACGAACATCGGCCAATCAGACGGCAGACAAAAAGAGCCGAACGCGCTCCAAACAACATGCTAGCAACACGCTCGTTACAGGGACTGATGGGAAGGTCAATGTTAGAGGATAATGCTAAATGAGTTGGGTTGATGGGAGGCTAATGCTACATGCTAACTGTTCACACTGATCAAGGCGGTACCTGTTCGCATTGACGATAGCGACGCCGTCCTTTAACAGAGAGCATGGAGGGAAAAATGAGACAAAGAAACAAGTGGTGCTAACAACGCTAATGACACGCATCTGCTGTAAGTAGTACGCTAAAAAAAACAACAAGTTTCTGTTAAATCCTAGCATTTTACAAAATTCATACAGGCTAACCCGCTAACAGATCATCAGGCCAACTCGCAAACGCTAAAAGTGTAAAATGTAATAACTTCTGGCTATGCTAAGAGGCAAATGTGCTAACACATTTAGCATGCTCACGGATTAGCACAGTTTAACAAGGTGCAACACTAAAGTAGCCCGATGATACTAATCAGCAAAAATATAAACATACTAACATATTAGCATGCTAACAGGACAGGAAGCTAACTTATCGTGGCAAGCATGCTAACGACCGGCGCCGACCTGGTGCCGTAGTCGACGACGACGGGGTCGCGGGCCGTCCCGGTGACGGCGTCGTGGTGCTGGAACAGCGCCAGGCTCCGCCTCCCCTCGACCAGCCGCTGGAAGTGTTCACGGGCGGGGAAGGCGGCCGCCAGACGGCCATCGCCATGGAAACGACGCATCTCAGCCAGCGTGAGGCTGAAGAGGATTTCCGTTGCTCTGCGCGGCAACAAAAAAAAAAAGGGGCGTGAGGATAAACGAGTGATGAGATGGAAAACAAGAGGCGCTAGCGGCTTGGCTAACCGTAGCGTGGCCTCCAGCACGCGGTCCATACGCTTGTAGAACGGCCGCGACGTGAAGTAGCCGCTCCAGTAGTGGTCGTCTCGGTCCGCGTACGTGAAGAAGTCCCCGCGGACAGTCGGCAGCGTCGCTCCGGCGTCGCCCAGCCGGCGGTGGAACGCCTGGAAGTAGTCCGACAGGGTCCCGAACCGGGCCTGGAAGCGGCACGAGAACCGTCCAAAACGGCGGGACGTCAGCGGGTCGTTTGGAAGAACTTCTGGGTCTGCTTGGGTTTGGTTCTGGGTCCGGGTCCAGTGGATCCAGTTCTGGACTGGCTCACCTTGACACAGCGCTCCAGGTTCTGGTTCTGGTCCACTCACCCTGATGTGTAGCTCCGGGTTCTGGTTCTGGTCCACTCACCTTGATCCGGAGCTCCGGGTTCTGGTTGTGGTTCTGGTCCACTCACCTTGATCCGGAGCTCTGGGTTCTGATTCTGGTCCACTCACCTTGATCCGGAGCTCCGGGTTCTGGTTCTGGTTCTGGTTCTGGTCCACTCACCTTGATCCGGAGCTCCGGGTTCTGGTCGAAGTAGTCGAAGAGTTTCTGGTAGTTGCTGAACTGGACGTCCCACTCGCTGGACTCCACGAAGCGGAAGTCGTCTCCCAGAGGGACCAGGAGGACCGGGGACCGGAACAAGAGGGACTTCTGCCGGTACTGGTCCAGGAGGAGGAGGGCCCTGTGCGGGGCGGGGGCGGAGTCAGGGGGCGTGGTCAGGGTGAGGGGGCGTGGTCAGCACAAGAGAGGAAGTGAAGCATATAAAAAGTGTGTTGAAGTAAAAAAAAAGCTGCAGTTGGCCCCGCCCCCCCAGGCGCACCTCTCCTGGACGTTCTGCTCTGTGATTGGCTGAGGCGGGACCTTCCAGGGGCAGAAGACCCGCCTCCCCGGCAGGCGGTGGAAGTCGAACTGGCAGCACACCGCCGGGTTCGGGCCGCAGGTGTGCGGAACGTCGTAGCTGTAGAACGGCATCATGTGACACGTGATGTCATTGCGGGAGGAGGAGTCTGCAACAGGAAGTGGGTAACGGGAGGGGGAGGGGTTTAGAAAAACTGCGTCCGGTTTCTTAAAAGATCCCGCGCCCATCGCCCCCCCCCTCCCCCCCCCTCACCCCAGCTCTGTCGCCATAGAAACTCCAGCGTCTTCTGCTTGGCGAAGTGCTTCTTGACGGCGTAGTGAACCCTCTGGACCACCATGTTGCTAAGCCCCGCCCCCTTCAGCAGGTAGGTCATGGAGGGGGAGTGGCCAAACGGGTCGATGGCCCAGCCACTGCTCGGCTTCACGCCTGCACACGCACACACACACAAACACACACACACGGTTACAACGCGGTGGCGGCGGCGAGCGCGGCGGCCATCTTTGCGGCGGCGACAGGTGCGTGACGTGACCCAGGTGCGTCTGCAGCCACTGGTGTCCCTCCGTCAGCTGGTCCAGCAGGGCGAAGTAGTGGGCGTTGGCCTCGTCCGGCATCACCCAGCCGCCCGTCACCAGCTCCAACTGCCCCGCCCCCACCAGGCTGGCCAATCACAGCACAGGGAGCTAGCGTCACACAGACGCCGCCTCAACGGGCGGAGGTCGGGCGGCGGCGGCGGCGGCCTCACCGTTTCACCATCGCCCTTTTCTGCTCGTCGATCTCGTTCCACCATCGCGAGAAATAACTGACCTCCGCCCAGATCATCTTCCTCCTGAACAACAAACATGGCCGCCGTAAACGACAACATTTAAATAGCCGGTTAGCAGAGAGCCCCCTAGTGGTGAGATTTATAGTACTTTTTAAATACCAAGTGACCAGAGAGCCCCCTAGTGGTGAGATTTATATTACTTTTTAAATACCAAGTGACCAGAGAGCCCCCTAGTGGTGAGATTTATAGTACTTTTTAAATACCAAGTGACCAGAGAGCCCCCTAGTGGCGAGATTTATATTACTTTTTAAATACCAAGTGACCAGAGAGCCCCCTAGTGGCGAGATTTATAGTACTTTTAAATAGCCAGTGACCAGAGAGCCCCCTAGTGGCGAGATTTATATTACTTTTTAAATAGCCAGTGACCAGAGAGCCCCCTAGTGGTGAGATTTATAGTACTTTTTAAATACCAAGTGACCAGAGAGCCCCCTAGTGGCGAGATTTATATTACTTTTTAAATACCAAGTGACCAGAGAGCCCCCTAGTGGCGAGATTTATTTTACTTTTTTAAATACCAAGTGACCAGAGAGCCCCCTAGTGGTGAGATTTATATTACTTTTTAAATACCAAATGACTAGAGAGCCCCCTAGTGGTGAGATTTATAGTACTTTTTAAATACCAAGTGACCAGAGAGCCCCCTAGTGGCGAGATTTATAGTACTTTTTAAATACCAAGTGACCAGAGAGCCCCCTAGTGGCGAGATTTATAGTACTTTTAAATAGCCAGTGACCAGAGAGCCCCCTAGTGGCGAGATTTATATTACTTTTTAAATAGCCAGTGACCAGAGAGCCCCCTAGTGGTGAGATTTATAGTACTTTTTAAATACCAAGTGACCAGAGAGCCCCCTAGTGGCGAGATTTATATTACTTTTTAAATACCAAGTGACCAGAGAGCCCCCTAGTGGTGAGATTTATATTACTTTTTAAATACCAAGTGACCAGAGAGCCCCCTAGTGGTGAGATTTATTTTACTTTTTTAAATACCAAGTGACCAGAGAGCCCCCTAGTGGCGAGATTTATATTACTTTTTAAATACCAAGTGACCAGAGAGCCCCCTAGTGGTGAGATTTATAGTACTTTTTTAAATACCAAGTGACCAGAGAGCCCCCTAGTGGCGAGATTTATAGTACTTTTTAAATACCAAGTGACCAGAGAGCCCCCTAGTGGCGAGATTTATATTACTTTTTAAATACCAAGTGACCAGAGAGCCCCCTAGTGGCGAGATTTATATTACTTTTTAAACACCAAGTGACCAGAGAGCCCCCTAGTGGCGAGATTTATATTACTTTTTTAAATACCAAGTGACCAGAGAGCCCACTAGTGGTGAGATTTATATTACTTTTTAAATACCAAGTGACCAGAGAGCCCCCTAGTGGCGAGATTTATAGTACTTTTTTAAATACCAAGTGACCAGAGAGCCCCCTAGTGGTGAGATTTATATTACTTTTTAAATACCAAATGACCAGAGAGCCCCCTAGTGGCGAGATTTATATTACTTTTTAAATACCAAGTGACCAGAGAGTCCCCTAGTGGCGAGATTTATATTACTTTTTAAATACCAAGTGACCAGAGAGCCCCCTAGTGGCGAGATTTATATTACTTTTTAAATACCAAGTGACCAGAGAGTCCCCTAGTGGCGAGATTTATAGTACTTTTTAAATACCAAGTGACCAGAGAGCCCCCTAGTGGCGAGATTTATATTACTTTTTAAATACCAAGTGACCAGAGAGCCCCCTAGTGGCGAGATTTATATTACTTTTTAAATACCAAGTGACCAGAGAGCCCCCTAGTGGTGAGATTTATAGTACTTTTAAAAAGCCAGTGACCAGAGAGCCCCCTAGTGGTGAGATTTATAGTACTTTTAAAAAGCCAGTGACCAGAGAGCCCCCTAGTGGTGAGATTTATAGTACTTTTTTAAATACCAAGTGACCAGAGAGCCCCCTAGTGGCGAGATTTATAGCACTTTTTTAAACACCAAGTGACCAGAGAGCCCCCTAGTGGCGAGATTTATATTACTTTTTTAAATACCAAGTGACCAGAGAGCCCCCTAGTGGCGAGATTTATAGCACTTTTTTAAATACCAAGTGACCAGAGAGCCCCCTAGTGGTGAGATTTATATTACTTTTTTAAATACCAAGTGACCAGAGAGTCCCCTAGTGGCGAGATTTATAGTACTTTTTTAAATACCAAGTGACCAGAGAGCCCCCTAGTGGTGAGATTTATATTACTTTTTTAAATACCAAGTGACCAGAGAGCCCCCTAGTGGCGAGATTTATATTACTTTTTAAATACCAAGTGACCAGAGAGCCCCCTAGTGGTGAGATTTATAGTACTTTTAAAAAGCCAGTGACCAGAGAGCCCCCTAGTGGTGAGATTTATAGTACTTTTAAAAAGCCAGTGACCAGAGAGCCCCCTAGTGGTGAGATTTATATTACTTTTTTAAATACCAAGTGACCAGAGAGCCCCCTAGTGGCGAGATTTATATTACTTTTTTAAATACCAAGTGACCAGAGAGCCCCCTAGTGGCGAGATTTATAGTACTTTTTAAATACCAAGTGACCAGAGAGCCCCCTAGTGGCGAGATTTATATTACTTTTTAAATACCAAGTGACCAGAGAGCCCCCTAGTGGTGAGATTTATAGTACTTTTTTAAATACCAAGTGACCAGAGAGCCCCCTAGTGGTGAGATTTATAGTACTTTTTTAAATACCAAGTGACCAGAGAGTCCCCTAGTGGCGAGATTTATAGTACTTTTTTAAATACCAAGTGACCAGAGAGCCCCCTAGTGGCGAGATTTATTTTACTTTTTTAAATACCAAGTGACCAGAGAGCCCCCTAGTGGCGAGATTTATATTACTTTTTTAAATACCAAGTGACCAGAGAGCCCCCTAGTGGCGAGATTTATATTACTTTTTTAAATACCAAGTGACCAGAGAGCCCCCTAGTGGCGAGATTTATATTACTTTTTAAACACCAAGTGACCAGAGAGCCCCCTAGTGGCGAGATTTATATTACTTTTTTAAATACCAAGTGACCGGAGAGCCCCCTAGTGGCGACATTTATATTACTTTTTAAACACCAAGTGACCAGAGAGCCCCCTAGTGGCGAGATTTATATTACTTTTTAAATACCAAGTGACCAGAGAGCCCCCTAGTGGCGAGATTTATATTACTTTTTAAACACCAAGTGACCAGAGAGCCCACTAGTGGTGAGATTTATATTACTTTTTTAAATACCAAGTGACCAGAGAGCCCACTAGTGGTGAGATTTATATTACTTTTTAAATACCAAGTGACCAGAGAGCCCCCTAGTGGCGAGATTTATATTACTTTTTAAATACCAAGTGACCAGAGAGCCCCCTAGTGGCGAGATTTATATTACTTTTTAAATACCAAGTGACCAGAGAGCCCCCTAGTGGTGAGATTTATAGTACTTTTAAAAAGCCAGTGACCAGAGAGCCCCCTAGTGGTGAGATTTATAGTACTTTTAAAAAGCCAGTGACCAGAGAGCCCCCTAGTGGTGAGATTTATAGTACTTTTAAAAAGCCAGTGACCAGAGAGCCCCCTAGTGGTGAGATTTATAGTACTTTTTAAATAGCCAGTGACCAGAGAGCCCCCTAGTGGTGAGATTTATAGTACTTTTTAAATAGCCAGTGACCAGAGAGCCCCCTAGTGGTGAGATTTATAGTACTTTTAAATAGCCAGTGACCAGAGAGCCCCCTAGTGGTGAGATTTATAGTACTTTTGAGCTCTTATTAACGCTTTTATTAACACACTTGTATAAACAAGTCTCTTCTAGAAAGTTCCTCAGTTTTGTTTCTGGTTTACTGGAAATGACAGTCAGTCTGAGTTTCGTGGAGTTAAATCAACCTCAGGTAGATTCTCTCCCTGGCGCCCTCTATTGGCCAGTCAACACTGGTTTTAAACATTCGTTTCGGGAAGAAAAAAAAAAACGCTGGGACTCTGTTGCCGTGGAAACCAGGGAACGTGGCTGTTTCCTGCTGCTGTGTGGGAGTGGGCGGGGCCTACCTGCTGTCCTCGCTGAGTTTGGTCACCATGTTGTTGAGGATGTGCCTCGTCTGGTCGTGATAATAACCTTCGAACGTCTTCAGCCAGCCTGAAACCAGCACCGTTAGCCATTAGCAGCAGGGTTAGCCATTAGCCGTGGCATTAGCCATGAGCAGCAGGTTTAGCCATTAGCTGTGGCATTAGCCATGACCAGCAGGGTTAGCCATTAGCCGTGGCATTAGCCATGAGCAGCAGGTTTAGCCATTAGCCGTGACATAAGCCATGAGCAGCAGGGTTAGCCATTAGCCGTGGCATTATCCATTAGCAGCAGGGTTAGCTATTAGCCATCGCAATAGCCGTTAGCAGCAGGGTTATCCATTAGCCGTGGCATTATTCATTAGCAGCAGGGTTAGCCATTAGCTGTGGCACTAGCCATTAGCAGCAGGGTTAGCCATTAGCCGTGGCATTAGCCATTAGCAGCAGGGTTAGCAGCAGTTTGCAATGGCGTCAGCAGTTATTAGCAGGGCTAGCTGTTAGCAACAGCATCAGCCATTAGCAGCAAGGTTAGCCGCCGGCAAAAGTGTCAGCCGTTAGCAGCTCGATTGGCCATTAGCAGCAGCGTTAACGGCAGCGTTAGCCATGAGCAGAAGGGATAGCAGGTAGCAGCAGCGTTAGCCATGAGCGGAAGGGTTAGCAGTTAGCAACAGCATTAGCAGTTAGCAGCAGCGTTAGCAGCTCGCTCGGCGAGAGGAGAACTGTTCGTCCGTCTCGTCTTCGAACTCACCGGGGTCGTTGTGCGAATGTGGAACCAGGAAGAGCTCCAGCGGCTGCTCCGCCCACTCGTCGCCACGGTAGCCAATGTCAAAGCCCTGCTTCCAGGCGCCGCCGTCGAGGTTGTCGAAGGGCAGGAGGTCGTAAACGTCCAGGAGCTGCGAGCAAACGAATCCTCGTGAACGACGCCTCGCGTGGTAGAGTGGCCCCCCCCCGAAGAACCCTTGAACCGGCGCCAACCTGCACGCCGCCGGCGCCGTCCGTCAGCTCTTCGGCCAATCGGCAGCCAGGAAGCGGGCGGGCGGCGAGCGAGCTGCCGTTGGCCACGCCCCCCGGACGGCCCGCTGTACGCTGGAACAAGGAATCCCGCAACGCCGCCACCATCCGGTTGTTTTCGCTGAGGAGGCGTTCCAGCCGGTCGATCTTCTGCTGGAGGCGGAGCAAGTCCTGCAAGCAGACGCCCGATTGGCCCGTTTCCTCCTGAGGTCTTCAAAAATGGCGACGCGGGACGCACCTGGTCCGCCTGGCCGGCGGGCGGCTCCTCGCTCTGCTCAAGCTCCGCCTTCTGCATCACCTCCAGCATGCGGAACAGTGACATCACCGCCATACAGAAGACCACGCCCACCAGCACCGCCAGGACACGCCCCCTCTTCATCACTGTGGCAACCAACAGGCACAGGTGCATTGTGGGAAGTGTAGGAGTCGACAGAGGAGAAAACCAGCGCACACCAGAGTAAAACTACTGGATTACACGATGAGAGTACTCGGGAGTAAAAGTACTGGACTACACAGAGTACTCGGGAGTAAAAGTACTGAATTACATACAGAGTACTCCGAATTGAAAGTACTGGACTACACAGAGTACTCCAGAGTAAAAGTACTGGACGACACAGAGTATTCAGGAGTAAATTACTGGATTAATCGGAGTACTCCCAAGTTAAGCTACAGCATAGGTACTTCATTACTGAAGTACCTAGTACTCCAGAGTCTAAGTACTGAATTACATAGAGTACTCCGAATTGAAAGTACTGGACTACACAGAGTACTCCAGAGTAAAAGTACTGGACTACACAGAGTACTCAGGAGTAAATTACTGGATTACTCGGGAGTACTCCCGAGTTAAACTACAGCATAGGTACTTCATGTCAATGTGCTCTTAAACTCTTGTGCCAAAGTACTCCATTACGTTGTTGGAGTACTCCGTTACCCGAGTTAGGTTTGTTCCGATTTCGAACTTTGATTAAACTTTAATCTGACCTCTGACCCACAAACTGCTTCAAAACAAAGTACGAGTTAACATATTTAAACTTTTTGAGCGTTACTCCGCGTCACGTGACGTCTTTAAATCCACAACAACGACAATAAAACACCGCGGAGAATAAATTCCGCGAATTTAAAATCATTGACAGTTTTAACTGGAACCTGCTGCCGCTCACTTCCGGCCGGACACGCGCTGCACGCTTCCGCGGCCGGTCACGCGCTCCGCGGCTGGTCACGCGCCTGGCTCGGGTCTCCCGGGGACACGAACTTTCTTCAGCATTTATTCAAGCTGAAGAAATAGGATAAGTTTTAAAGTTCGTCTGGTCCGGGCAGCACGAGTGCGAACTGCTCCTGCGCATGCGCATCCGGGTTTGTTTTGCTTCCGGCGTCTCAGCTGACTCAGCACTCGCGTGACGTCATCACCGGAGACAGCGTAGACGTACAAGACATAGACATCACAGGCGTTTTAAAAAGAGAATAGACGTGAAGAGACGAACAGAAACGTAGAAACAAACATGTAAACATAAACATGTTGACATAGTTTCACTGGTAAACGACCCGTCGTGAGACTGGTTAGTTTAACCCGACCAAACAACCTCACTGAGTTTGATTGGCTCAGACACAGATCAATCATCACGGGACACGCCCACTTTTAATTATAACCAGGAAGTAAACAAAGACAAACTCAGGCTTTTGATCTTTTTTTAATCAACAGCAGCTCGAAGAGAAAACCTTAAAAATACTGATACAAAACGTGTGTGTGTGTGTGTGTCACAGCAGTGCACTCTTCGTGTACGACAGCAAGCACAGGGATTGGTTAAAGGAAGCCCGTAGCTCCGCCCACCCCGCCTCCAGCCGCGTCGACAGGCGGCTCAGCGCTTCCATGGCGACGGCGTCCTGCGACAGCGAGCGCAGGTGGAGCTGAAACAAAACAAACAAAAACAAACAAAGTGTTGACAAACGGGACGAGCGACGGCGTGGGCGGGTGCCGCCTTCCGATTGGCCGACCTTCAGGAACAGCGCCAGGTAGGCGTGCGCCAGATCGAAGTCCCGCCCGCCGGCCAGCATGCTGTCGATCATGTGGACGAAGGCCCGCAGCAGGCTGGTGGCTCCGCCCCCCTCGGGCGAGAGGCAGGCGAGCTCCACGGAGAGCGCCGACGGCCCACAATCCTTCAGGAGGCGCAGCGAGCGCCGGACTGCAAAAAAAAAACGTCCACCAGTTTAGAGGCGTTCAACGTTTTGAACACCGGAGGCGACGTGACGTCAGCAACTCACACGAGCCGGACTCCGCCTCCTCCTCCAGAGCGGCGCTGAACTTCGACCCCTGACCTCTGAGGAACGCCGACGTCAGCACCTTGGACTGACAGAGCGGACACGCGACGTCACCGACCGGCTCCCGGTCGGACGGCGACGCGCGTCGCAACCGATCGACCGCCTACCTCAGACTCCGCCGCGGCGGGAGACGCGAAGCGAGGGGCGATGCCCGGGACGGTGGGCAGGAAGAAGGGCGCCGTGGGCGGGGCCGAGGGGGGCGCCGCCGGACGGTTCCGCCGCTGGTTTGCGAAGGATAAGCAGACGGTAAACAAGCGATAAAAGCGGTAAACAAAACGGACCGTGAACGGAGAGTGAACGCACCTTGATGGTGTCCAGGTGCAGCAGACTTTTCCACCGGGACTCCGGCTGCAGCGACAGCGTCACAAGCTCCGCCCCCAACTGGTCGGCCGACTGGTACTCGTCGCCGGCCTCCTCCGCCGTGGCTTCCTCTTCGCTGTCGTCCGCGGCGACACCCGGCAACGTCTCCACGTCCGGCTGGTAGTCGGCCGGGAGGGGGCGGAGCCCCACGGGCCCACACAGACTCTTGTTGGTCCTGAGGGACGGAGAGCTGCTCTGTGATTGGCTGAAGCAACACACACGCGACTGAAGTGACGTCACAAAACGCTGTGATTGGTTCTGACCAGAGGAAAATGCCCAGGCTGTCCACGTGAGTGGTCGCCATGAAGTCTCCGGTGGGAGACATGGACACGCCCACCGGCGCCGTGGAAACCAGGAAGCAGTCCACGAGGCTGAGGACAGAACAGGAAGTGGTTCGTCGTGAGAACAGGAAGTACGGAGCGAGCGCGGCGGGACGGCCCATTCCCACCTTCCAGAGGGGAGGTCCCACGTCCGGATGGTACAGTCCATCGCCACGGTAACCAGCCAGCGACTGTCAGGGCTAAACGCCTGAGGAACATGAGAAACCGTGAGCCCCTGTCTGTTAGCATAGCTAGCATCGTTGCCACAAAACGCACCATGTCGTTAATGTTGCCATGGTGACCAGCAAACTTCCGGACGACCCGTCGGGTTTCTATGTCGACGACCGCCAGAGTGAAGTCATCCAGCGCTAATGCTAGCATCCCGCTGGAAACAGACACAACCGTTAGCAGGGCTGCACATGCGCTAACTGACGGCTAGCTGTCAGTTAGCTGTTAGCGTTCGTTCATCCCCCCCACCTGTCTCTGTGTAGCTTCATGCTAGCAGGCGCAGCGTTTAGCTTCAGCTGCTCCTCCAGCTTCCTTGTTTTGAAACGCCAGAACTTCAGCAGCCAATCAGAGGCGGCGGTCAGCGTCAGCTGGTTGAGCGCATCCGTGGCGACGCCTCGCACCGCTCCGCCGTGAGCTGTGAAGAGTTTGGCGTTAACGACGGGTACGACGCCGTGACGACCGATCGGTGACGGACGACTCGCGAGTGCACCTTTCTCGCCGTCGCCGTAGCAACCGCGGTGGAGGCCGGACTGCAGGTTGTAGACGTCGACGCGGCCGCAGGACAAACCGACCACAGCGAAGTTCCCGCAGGAAGTGATGTCGACGGCCTGGAACAGACGGGAGTCAGGTGACTCGGGGAGTGGGGCGGGGGAGGGGAAGGGGTTTTGGCTCTACAGGGACGACCGTTACCGTGGCGACAGTGTCCCGCCGGACGCCCGCAGGCTGCAGGTGGTGAGCTCCCATGGTGCAGCGCTGGTAGTTCCACGTGGTGGTTGCTAGGCGACCGCGGTGGCAGGCCACGATGCCGTCCCAGTCCGACTGGCGGGTGACAGCTGTCGATCAGAACACAAGCGGGAGGTCAGCGGTGGGGCGGCGGCGGCGAGAGAGTGGGCGGGGCCTGCGAGCGAGGGTGGCCCACCGGAGGAGAAGGAGGTGATGGCGGGGAGACGCAGCTCCTCGTAGGACAGCCCCTTCTTCTTCTTCTGCTCCTTCTTCTTGTTCACCGACCCTGAGAGAGGAAAGGTTCGGTGAGACGAGACGAATGGCGTCCGTCCAGAACGCCCGTCCCGAGAAGTCGGTCTCACCGTGACCCAGACACTTGTTGAATCTCTCGTGGACGGTGGAGAACGACTGCAGCGTCCCGTCCTGACCTGCGGGGGGCGCAAAGAACCAGAGGTATTTCATTTCAGAACTTTTTGTCACGAAAGTTCAAAGTTTGAACGTTCAGATTCCGTTTACCGGCGCTCAGGATGTTTTTCCCGTCGTTGCCATGGTGACGGACGCTGGTGGGCGGGGCGCTGTGGCCCTGGCGGCTCCGCAGCAGCCTGGCCCCGCCCCCTTCCCGGTCGAAGATCCACACCTTGATGGCGTTGTCGGCCCCGTTGGTGACCAGCAGCGGCTCGCCGTGCAGGAACGTCGCCGCGGCGACGGCCGTCTTGTGGGCGTGCCGGTGCTGGGTGACCAGCTGACGACGCTCCAGGTCCCACAGGGCGATGTGGCCCTGGGGACTGCCGGACGCCACGATGGGGGGTCCGTCTGAAAAGACGGGGGGGGGGGGGGGGGGTTAAAGAGAGCGGGGGAGGGGCCAGAGAGGAGCCACAGACCACTTCCTGTACCTGTCCTGAAAGCGAGCGAGCTGATTGGCCCCCAGTCCTGCGTGAAGCTCATCAGCGTCTCGTCCAGCCGGATGTTGTGGACGATGATGCGACCCGTTGCCGTGCCAACGCCCACCACATCCACCGCGGGACTCTGGGAAATGAAGGCAGAGCGCAAAGTTTCGTTCGAGTATTTGTTTCGAAACGTGGCGCGACCGACAGGAAGTCAAGAGTGCAGACAGGAAGTGCACTACGCGCTGACAGGAAGTGGTACCGACCTGCTGCAGGACAGTGACCCCCGCTGACCAGCCGGCGAAGGTGTAGAGCAGCGTACTGCGGACAGACGACGGTTCCGCCCGTTAGGACGCCACACTCACAATGCGGCGCAGCCCGGACGCTAACACGCTAACAGGCTAACAGGCTAACCTGGTCTTGACGTTCCAGAGCTGCAGTGCACCCTGGGAGCTGCCCAGCAGCACCTTGTTCAGGTACGTGCTCGGGTGCATCATGGCCGACACGTCGAAGGTCGCCGGTTCAAAGTGCAGCCTCAGGTAAATGTCTGGAGCAGAGAGAGGCATGATGGGTAACCGTGCAGGTGCTGAACAAGTGAGCCCCCCCCCCTCCCCCGTTCTGCTCACCGCCGCCCTGCACGTCCCACACGATGACATCACAGCCGCCGTCGGCGGAGATCAGCTGGTCGCCCAGCGGCAGCAGCAGGCGCACGTCGTGCTGGTGACCTTGGTAACGCATCACCACCTGCACACAGAGCAGCCGGGAGCTAAACAAGCTAACGGCAGGCTAACTTCTAAAAGTTATTTGAAGAAGGTTTAAAACGGGACAAAAACGGTTAAACTATTTTAAACTCTTAAAGCTTCGTTGAAAACGTTAACGGTTGCAAACCTCCTTGTTCCGAGCGAAGGCGCTGATGACTCGCCCGGCGGCGGCGAACACCAGCATCCTGTCCGCTGCCAAACATGTGATGTCATCTGGGAGGCTGTTACCTAGGCAACCAGAAACCTTTACATCCCGTTGACCAGAGAGAGAGAGAGAGAGCGAGCGAGAGAGAGAGAGTACTTACTGACGGAGACGATCCCCAACCGGCTCACCTGAAACAGAACCGCACACAGGTTTAGTTTAGCAGAGCAGCGGGTTTAGTTTAGCAGAGCAGCGGGTTTAGTTTAGCAGAGCACCAGCAGATTTAGTTTACTTTAGCAGAGCAGCAGCAGGTTTAGTTTAGCAGAGCAGCGGGTTTAGTTTAGCAGAGCACCAGCAGATTTAGTTTACTTTAGCAGAGCAGCAGCAGGTTTAGTTTAGTAGAGCAGCAGGTTGTTTAGTTTAGCAGAGCAGCAGGTTGTTTATTTTAGATTAGCAGAGCAGCAACAGGTTTAGTTTAGCAGAGCAGCAGGTTTAGTTTAGCAGAGCAGCAACAGGTTTAGTTTAGCAGAGCAGCAGGTTTAGTTTAGCAGAGCAGCAGGTTGTTTATTTTAGTTTAGCAGAGCAGCAACAGGTTTAGTTTAGCAGAGCAACAGCAGGTTTAGTTTAACAGAGTAGCGGGTTTAGTTTAGCGGAGCAGCAGGTGGTTTAGTTTAGCAGAGCGGTCGGTTTAGTTTAGTTTAGCAGAGCAGCAGCAGGTTTAGTTTAGCAGAGCAGCAGCAGGTGGTTTAGTTTAGCAGAGCAGCAGGTTTAGTTTAACAAAGCAGCTGGTTTAGTTTAGCAGAGCAGCATGTGGTTTAGTTTAGCAGAGCAGCAGCAGCTTTAGTTTAACAGAGCAGCAGGTTTAGTTTAACAGAGCAGCAGCAGGTTTAGTTTAGTTTAGCAGAGCAGCAGCAGGTTTAGTTTAGCAGAGCAGCAGCAGGTGGTTTAGTTTAGCAGAGCAGCAGGTTTAGTTTAACAAAGCAGCTGGTTTAGTTTAGCAGAGCAGCATGTGGTTTAGTTTAGCAGAGCAGCAGCAGCTTTAGTTTAACAGAGCAGCAGGTTTAGTTTAACAGAGCAGCAGCAGGTTTAGTTTAGTTTAGCAGAGCAGCAGCAGGTTTAGTTTAGTAGAGCAGCAGCAGGTTTAGTTTAGTTTAACAGAGCAGCAGGTTTAGTTTAGTTTATCAGAGCAGCAGCAGGTTTAGCAAAACATTCTTTCTCTCACGTTAAACGTGTGGATGTTGCGACCGGCTGACGTCACGACGTAGAACTCGCGGTGCTTCAGGTGGAACCGGAGCGCGTGCGGCACGTGGTTGGAGTAAATCCCCAGAACCCGGAAGCCGGAGAACAGCGAGCTGC
Organism: Blennius ocellaris; assembly: GCF_963422515.1. NCBI lineage: Eukaryota > Metazoa > Chordata > Actinopteri > Blenniiformes > Blenniidae > Blennius > Blennius ocellaris. The sequence continues at coordinate 187,372 of NC_137664.1, read as the reverse complement.
CGGCCGACATGTCCGGTACCGGCACCGGGGGAGCAGACGCCGATGAGAACCGGAGCAGAACCCGAGCCACCGGAGGAGCGTGGAGGAAACACGCGAGGAGCAGCGGCTTCAGGGTCCGACTGCAAACATGCGGCGGCAGCACGAAGGTTCCGCCTCGCGAACATCCGGGTGTGTTCACCGCCCCCTGCTGGCCGGAAGTCGCAGCTGCACGTCAAACCCGGAGGCTTATGAGTTTTATAATAAACAAAGAGAGAAAATAAACGTTTTAAATGTATTTTCAGTTCTCTGACGTTTGGGATTAATAAAGTATTTACTTTCTGTTCCCACGAAACAAAATCTTTGTTCTGCTTGTAACTATTTACATATTTTTTATGTTGTGGTTTTATCCTCCAATATTTTTTCACTTTTTTGTTTTCGAGTATTTAAATATTGTGGGCAAGGCGAGCGTCAAAGGAGAACCCGGGACGGAACCTTGAGGAACTCCACGTACCGTGTTCTCCGTCTCCTGTTTACACTGAATAAAGTTATTCAATCACTTCAAAGTGAAACATCCACATTTACCTTGAAATGATTCAGACGTACAAGACGCAAACATTAGAAACGTTTTATTTCAATTTTATTCAGACATCGATCACAAATAATTTACTTTGAACCTTTTTATGGTTTTTTTTTTAAACAGAGCTTTTTTTTTAATATTTTACAACTTTTTACAAAAACAACAGCAACAGAAGAAGCGGCTGGTTCACGTGTTTGTTTGCAACGGACCAATCAGCTGTCAGTATTTACAAACAGGAAGTTCATGCTGCTACAGGGAGTGATGTCAAAGCTAGGCTAGGCTAAAGGGCTGTTGTGATTGGCTGGCCGGTCGGCGCCGCCGGGAGTGTTCCTGTCGGTCACGTGTCCGTCTCCACGGCAACGCCCTAGCTGCTCTTGGCGTCCAGCAGCAGCAGCCTGAGCAGCGTCCGGGCGGCGGCGAGCAGCGCGCCGTGCAGCGCGTACTGCGTCAGCAGGGCGCCGAAGCCGCGGTAGAAGCCGGCGCCGCCCTCTTTGCGGCGGATGGCGTGCAGGCAGTCTTGGACGCCGTCGTACTGCGTGTTGACGGGGAGGACCAGCGGGCTGCCACCGCTCCCCGCCGCCACCACCGCGGCGGCGCCGTCGGTGGCGTCGATGATGGTGCGCGTGCCCTGCAGGGCCAGGCGGTGCAGCGCGGTCTCCAGGGGGAACAGCGCCACGTCGGCCACCAGGGACCCCGCCCACGCCGCCGCCAGCTCGGGGAAGTAGGCGTCCAGCGGGTCCGGCGGCTCCGACGGGTCGGCGCGCGGCGCCCGGCTCCGCTGGAGCAGCCACAGCGCCGCGCGCTGCACGGCGGCGGCCACGGCGTAGCGCAGGACGGCGTGAAGCGCGGCGGGGAGCAGCAGGCCGCCGAGGGGCAGCAGGCGGCGGCTGTGGGGGGCGCCCACGCCCAGCAGGCGGGCCACGCCCTCGCGCACGCAGTCCAGCAGGCCGGACGACGACTCGTCACGCACGATGTCGCTCTGGCACACGGGAGAGGACGATCAGAGACCATGTGACCCCCCCGACCCCCCCCCCCCCCCCCCCGATTCTGTTTCCATGGTAACGTCAGCGGACTCACCTGGACGGTCTCGATGAGGCTGGCACAGTAGAACGGCAGAGCCACGACGGCCGTCAACCTGCGGGTCAGAGGTCAAAGGTCATTGTGGATTTAAAGAGCAGGAGGAGGAGGAGGAGGAGGAGGAAGAGCAAGAAGAAGGAGGAAGAGGAAGAGGAGGAGGAGGAGGAAGAGGAAGGAGGAAGAGGAAGAAGAAGTTGTGGGTAACCTGTAACAGGCAACCTAACCTGCGGGTCAGAGGTCAAAGGTCAGAGTGGATTGAAAGAGCAGGAGGAGGAGGAGGAAGAGGAGCAGGAGAAGAAGGAGGAGGAAGAGGAAGAGGAACAAGAAGGAGGAAGAGGAAGAAGGAGGGAGAGGAGGAGGAGGAAGAAGAAGAAGAAGAACCTGTGGGCCTGACCTGTGGGTCAGAGGTCAAAGGTCAGACTGCATTTAAAGAGCAGGAGAAGAAGAAGAAGGAGGAGAAGAAGGACTGACCCTTTGAGCAGCAAATGTCCCGCCAGCTGCTTCCAGCTCCACCTGTGAGGAAGCTCCCTGCACACACACACACACACACACACACACACACACACACACACACACACACACACACACACACACACACACACACACACACACACAGAGAGTCAGAAACGTCGCCATACTGCAGAGGGCGTCGGTAACCGTGGTGATAACCGTGGTTACCGAGGCAACGGCGTGAACTCGCTGATGATGCCCTCGGCCCCGAGTGTGATGCCGTGAACGATGAAGGTGCTGCCCATCCCCTTCCACAGAGCCCGCACACCCTGGAGGAAACAACAACAACAACAACAACAAACACATCAGACAACAACAATGTGATAGTTGTAATAAATAAACACTGTGTGTGTGTGTGTGTGTGTGTGTGTGTGTACCTGTGCTTTAGTGATGGAGTACATGACGGCCACGGCGGTGAACGGGGTCAGGTGGTAGGAGCGGGCGTGGTAGTTCACCTGAGACAAGGAGCCAATCAGAGGGCAGCGGGTCAGAGCTCATTAGCACACCTGTCTACGATCGAACAGGAAGTGACGTCGCCGGGTGGGGTTTACCTGACACTGTCTGCGGAAGACGATACAGGGGTGGGCCAGGACGTTCTCTGTGAACAGGCTGCACACACACACACACACACACACACACACACACACACACACAGAAGTTAAACCTGGAGTTCCACAGGGTTCCGTTCTAGGAGCTCCGCTCTTCACTTTCCACCTGCTTCCTGCAGGAAACATTAACTTCCTTACTAACTCATTAACTCATTAACTTCTCCTGAACCAACGAACCATCAGAACCGAACCAACCTGACGAGTCCGATCCCGAATCCTGCGAAGCGGTTCAGCTGCTCTGCAACGGGAACAACAAAAGTGCTGGTTAAACTGGTTTAGAACCAGTTCAGACGGGTCAGTACTCTGGTTTAACCCAGTTTAGACTGGAAGCTAGTTTTGAACTGGTTTGGACCGGCTTCAATTGGTTCAAACAGGTTAGCACTCTGGTTTGGACCGGTTTGATCTGGTTAGAGTGGTTTGAGGTGTGTGTGTGTGTGTGTGTGTATAATTTCTTATTATTTGTCATTTAAAATATACTGAGTACAAGAAAAAACAAATAAGTGTCAAAACAGGGCATAAATATATAAATATATTTTAATATATTTTAAAAAAAGAGTCACTGAACTCAATATTCGTCTACAAAACAACAAAATCGTTTAAAATCAGTGTTGTTGATGACAGTTAGCATCAGGCTAACAGTTAGCCTGCTTTTACCCTCCAGCTGATTTTAACGTTATAAATGTCTATGAAGTGTTATAACGTGAATATTTAAACATGTTTAACGTCCCGCCTGAACTGCGGCGGATCCGTTCACGTAAGAAAACGCGTCTAAACGCCCGCGAAGGAGCCGCCAGTGGCCCCGGGAGCTCCACCGACCTACCGGCGGGCGGCACGCCGGGCTGCGGGGCGCTCCAGCCGGCCTGCGGTGCGCCCCAGCCGGCCGCGGCTCCCGGAGCCCCGGCCTCCCCGGGGGGCTCGTCGCTCCGCGGGGTCCGCTCCCCGGGGTGCAGGTTCCGGCTGCCGGGGATGTCCGGCGGCGTGGTGACCCAGTGGTGGTGCTGCAGCTCGGCGGGGGCTCCGGCGCTGCGGACCGGGTATCCGGCGCCGTACAGCGGGTCGTCGCGGCCCCGGTAGCCCAGCCCGTCGAAGCTGTCCGGCCGCCTGGAGGCCATGGCGGCGGCGGCGGCGGGGGCGGGGGTCGGTGTGTGGGGGACTGGAGTTGCGGGAGCGAAGGGCGAGCGGTACCGGAGGAGCTGCCGAGGAGGAGACGCTTCACCGGAGGATCGATCGACCTGATCGGTCTGACCCGCGAAGCTACAACCAGCAGCGACCCGGAAACACTTCACTCCTCCGGGGCAGCAGCGGCAGTGGAGTGACCCCCCCCGCTGCTGCCCCCTGCTGGACGGGAGGACCGCCGCACACAATGCTGGGGAAAAAAGACGCTCCTGCTTTGTTTTTATTTTATTCTTTATCCAATTATATAAAATCTGAGCCAATAGGTTAGAAAAAAAACAACAACAGTCCTAATTTTGGACGTGTTCCGGGTTGGAGAGCTGGAAGTTCATGTTTTGCTGCAGAAGAAGTTCCCCACTGACACTTTTAGGCTGGAATTCCCAATACGATGGGATTTCCTGGGTTGTGGTCGGAGAACCACTGACCGTTTGAGCAATAAATGTCCCCGACTGCTGCGCCTGTGAGGAAGCTCCCCCGCTTTCACTTCCACAAAAACAAAATGTAACATTTAAATCGTGAAAATCTGACGTTCTATACAAGTCGTATACACTTTATCAGTGCCACTTTATCTAAGTCACCTTATCTATTCATCACTTAATTGACCACTTAGGACTGACCCTGCACTGCCAACACTGGTATTATTATTTTTTTTTCTTATCTTATCTTATCTTGTGTCACGTTCACTTCTCCTGCTGTCGGACTCTCGTCATGCGACACTGGAACATTTAATGATTTCGGAATGTTAATGTGAAGATGGCAAAAGGATTAAACCACGGAGAAAGTCGTCTTTCTGGTCTTCATGATGGTTCCGGAGCCGCTGAGCTGAGGGACGCCTCTTGACCTTGTCGTGGTGCGTTCAGGGTCCCTGGGAATAGTTGGGAGGATGAGCTCCAGGTGGGAGCGTCACAACAGGCGCTCCAACGTCAAGGAGGATCGGAAATAACGAAATGGAACAGAACAGATTCTACATAAACTTTATTTTGTTGCAATAATTCCAGCATTTCTGACATTTTAACTGTTTCACATCCACGTTAAAGTGTTTCCTTCAGGAACAAAACTTCATGTTCAGATTCACACAAGACAAGGCCCCGCCCCTAGGAGGCAAGGCCCCGCCCCTAGGAGGCAAGGCCCCGCCCCAGAGAGACAATGCCTCGCCCCCATTGAGATGAGGCTCCGCCCCCCTGCGAGTCCTGGTTCCACACACAGTGTGAACACGGTTCTTATTGGGACGTTCAGGTGTCTGGACAAGTGAGACAAGGCCCCGCCCCCCGCGGACCGAGGCCCCGCCCCCCGCGGACAGAGGCCCCGCCCCATGACTCCGGGTCCCAGGTGAGACGAGGCCGTCCGCGGACTGCAAGCTGCGCTTTTAAAAACTACAGTAACTGACATCTGTCCCTGTAATCTCATTGGTCCACAAAATAAGCTCCACCCACCTCGGTGTGAATCGATTCAAAGGAGAAAAAAAAAAAAAAACATTCATCACAGTTCATCAATACATCAACTAGACACGAAGAAGCTGACAGACGACAAACTGCAGGCGAGACCAGGTGAGGACCAGGTGAGGACAATCTACAGACCAGGTGAGGACAATCTAGAGACCAGGTGAGGACAATCTAGAGACCAGGTGAGGACAAGGTGAGGATAATCTACAGACCAGGTGAGGACAATTTAGAGACCAGGTGAGGACAAGGTGAGGATAATCTACAGACCAGGTGAGGACAATTTAGAGACCAGGTGAGGACAATGTGAAGACAATCTAGAGACCAGGTGAGGACAATCTAGAGACCAGGTGAGGACAAGGTGAAGACAATCTAGAGACCAGGTGAGGACAATTTAGAGACCAGGTGAGGACAATCTAGAGACCAGGTGAAGACAATCTAGAGACCAGGTGAGGACAAGGCGAGGACAATGTAGAGACCAGG